>NC_091991.1:20206251-20548859 GCF_044704955.1 Pristiophorus japonicus | reverse complement strand
TGTGGGCGGGGCAAGTTGCGGAAGGTATAGCTGGGAGGGGAGGCTGCGATTAAAGGTGGTGAGTCATTATCCCTCAGCCAAGTTTCCGCTAATGCCATGATGTCGATGCAGTCATCCACAATAAGATCATGGATGGCAAGGGCCTTGTTTGCAAGTGAGCAGAGATTTTGCAAGGAGATTTTGAGAGGGTCCGTGATGGTTGATCTACTTCCAGCATACACATGGTCATTGCTTGGTGGGATGAGTTGGACGGGGTGGAGATTTGCAAGGTTGGCCCTCCCCATGTGAGCTGGGTGGTAAGGTTGGTGAGAGATTAGGCTGGGACAGTTGCGGTTGCTGCTTTTGAGGATACAATGAAGAGTGCGATGACGGGCCCTTCGGAGAATGCCAAGAGAGGCACAGAGAGAAGTATGAACCTTTACTTGTTGTTGGGTGTTGTGTAATGAAAGAGGGTTAATTAGCAATCTCATTGTGCGAGGCCCCTTGGGGAAGAGTGACCATAATATGGTGGAATTCTATATTAGGATGGAGAATGAAACAGTTAATTCAGAGACCATGGTCCAGAACTTAAAGAAGGGTAACTTTGAAGGTATGAGGCGTGAATTGGCTAGGATAGATTGGCGAATGATACTAAAGGAGTTGACTGTGGATGGGCAATGGCAGACATTTAGAGACCGCATGGATGAACTACAAGGCGTAAAAATAAAAAAGGGAAGGTGGCTGAATCGTGGCTATCAAGGGAAATCAGGGATAGTATTAAAGCCAAGGAATTGTCAAACAAATTGGCCAGAAATAGCAGCGAACCCGGGGACTGGGAGAAATTTAGAACTCAGCAGAGGAGGACAAAGGGTTTGATTAGGGCAGGGAAAATAGAGTACGAGAGGAAGCTTGCAGGGAACATTAAGATGGATTGCAAAAGTTTCTATAGATATATAAAGAGAAAAAGGTTAGTAAAGACAAACATAGGTCCCCTGCAGTCAGAATCAGGGGAAGTCATAACGGAGAACAAAGAAATGGCAGACCAATTGAACAAGTACTTTGGTTCGGTATTCACTAAGGAGGACACAAACAACCTTCCGAATATAAAAGGGGTCAGAGGGTCCAGTAAGAGGGAGGAACTGAGGGAAATCCTTATTAGTCGGGAAATTGTGTTGGGGAAATTGATGGGATTGAAGGCCGATAAATCTCTAGGGCCTGATGGACTGCATCCCAGAGTACTTAAGGAGGTGACCTTGGAAATAGCGGATGCATTGACAGTCATTTTCCAACATTCCATAGACTCTGGATCAGTTCCTATGGAGTGGAGGGTAGCCAATGTAACCCCACTTTTTAAAAAAGGAGGGAGAGAGAACACAGTGAATTATAGACCGGTCAGCCTGACATCGGTAGTGGGTAAAATGATGGAATCAATTATTAAGGATGTCATAGCAGCGCATTTGGAAAGAGGTGACATGATAGGTCCAAGTCAGCATGGATTTGTGAAAGGGAAATAATGCTTGACAAATCTTCTGGAATTTCTTGAGGTTGTTTCCAGTAGAGTGGACAAGGGAGAACCAGTTGATGTGGTGTATTTGGACTTTCAGAAGGCTTTCGACAAGGTCCCACACAAGAGATTAATGTGCAAAGTTAAAGCACATGGGATTGGGGGTAGTGTGCTGACATGGATTAAGAACTGGTTAGCAGACAGGAAGCAAAGAGTAGGAGTAAATAGTTACTTTTCAGAATGGCAGGCAGTGACTAGTGGGGTACTGCAAGGTTCTTTGCTGGGGCCCCAGCTGTTTACATTGTACATTAATGATTTAGACGAGGGGATTAAATGTAGTATCTCCAAATTTGCGGATGACACTAAGTTAGGTGGCAGTGCGAGCTGCGAGGAGGATGCTATGAGGCTGCAGAGTGACTTGGATAGGTTAGGTGATGGGCAAATGCATGGCAGATGAAGTACAATATGGATAAATGTGAGGTTATCCACTTTGGTGGTAAAAACAGAGAGACAGACTATTATCTGAATGATGACAGATTAGGAAAAGGGGAGGTGCAACGAGACCTGGGTGTCATGGTACATCAGTCATTGAAGGTTGGCATGCAGGTACAGCAGGCGGTTAAGAAAGCAAATGGCATGTTGGCCTTCATAGCGAGGGGATTTGAGTACAGGGGCAGGGAGGTGTTACTACAGTTGTACAGGGCCTTGGTGAGGCCACACCTGGAGTATTGTGTACAGTTTTGGTTTCCTAACTTGAGGAAGGACATTCTTGCTATTGAGGGAGTGCAGTGAAGGTTCATCAGACTGATTCCCGAAATGGCGGGACTGACATATCAAGAAAGACTGGATCAACTGGGCTTGTATTCACTGGAGTTCAGAAGAATGAGAGGGGATCTCATAGAAACGTTCACAATTCTGACGGGTTTAGACAGGTTAGATGCAAGAAGAATGTTCCCGATGTTGGGGAAGTCCAGAACCAGGGGTCACAGTCTAAGGATAAGGGGTAAGCCATTTCGGACCGAGATGAGGAGAAACCTCTTCACCCAGAGAGTGGTGAACCTGTGGAATTCTCTACCACAGAAAGTTGTTGAGGCCAATTCACTAAATATATTCAAAAAGGAGTTAGATGTAGTCCTTACTACTAGGGGGATCAAGGGGTGTGGCGAGAAAGCAGGAATGAGGTACTGAAGTTGCATGTTCAGCCATGAACTCATTGAATGGCGGTGCAGGCTAGAAGGGCCGAATGGCCTACCCCTGCACATCTTTTCTATGTTTCTATGAAACAGTGTTGTTGAGATATTTGTTATTTATCATGACATTTTTACGAAACAAGCAGATTCAATTAAAATATTTATGAATGGCAGAATATAAAGCCTGGATTGCACAGTGCCATAAGCACAATTAAAACTTATGAGAATGTGCTTTATCACTTTATATATTTTGCTTTAAGGTCCTAATTTTCAACAAGCAATACCCAGCATAGTGCAAATCCAAAATGATACAAGATGCAGAACATAAGAACATAAGAACATAAGAATTAGGAACAAGAGTAGGCCATCTAGCCGCTCGAGCCTGCTCTGCCATTCAACAAGATCATGGCTGATCTGGCCGTGGACTCAGCTCCACTTATCCGCCCGCTCCCCGTAACCCTTAATTCCCTTATTGGTTAAAAATCTATCTGTCTGTGATTTGAATACATTCAATGAGCTAGCCTGAACTGCTTCCTTGGGCAGAGAATTCCACAGATTCACAACCCTCTGGGAGAAGAAATTCCTTCTCAACTTGGTTTTAAATTGGCTCCCCCGTATTTTGAGGCTGTGCCCCCTAGTTCTAGTCTCCCCGACCAGTGGAAACAACCTCTCTGCCTCGATCTTGTCTATCCCTTTCATTATTTTAAATGTTTCTATAAGATCACCCCTCATCCTTCTGAACTCCAACGAGTAAAGACCCAGTCTACTCAATCTATCATCATAAGGTAACCCCCTCATCTCCGGAATCAGCCTAGTGAATCGTCTCTGTACCCTCTCCAAAGCTAGTATATCCTTCCTTAAGTAAGGTGACCAAAACTGCACGCAGTACTCCAGGTGCGGCCTCACCAATACCCTATACAGTTGCAGCAGGACCTCCCTGCTTTTGTACTCCATCCCTCTCGCAATGAAGGCCAACATTCCATTCGCCTTCCTGATTACCTGCTGCACCTGCAAACTAACTTTTTGGGATTCATGCACAAGGACCCCCAGGTCCCTCTGCACTGCAGCATGTTGTAATTTCTCCCCATTCAAATAATATTCCCTTTTACTGTTTTTTTTTTCCCCAAGGTGGATGACCTCACACTTTCCGACATTGTACTCCATCTGCCAAACCTTAGCCCGTTCGCTTAACCTATCTAAATCTCTTTGCAGCCTCTCTGTTTCCTCTACACAACCCGTTTCCCACTAATCTTAGTGTCATCTGCAAATTTTGTTACACTACACTCTGTCCCCTCTTCCAGGCCATCTATGTATATTGTAAACAGTTGTGGTCCCAGCACCGATCCCTGTGGCACACCACTAACCACCGATTTCCAACCCGAAAAGGACCCACTTATCCCGACTCTCTGCTTTCTGTTAGCCAGCCAATTCTCGATCCATGCTAATACATTTCCTCTGACTCCGTATACCTTTATCTTCTGCAGTAACCTTTTGTGTGGCACCTTATCAAATGCCTTTTGGAAATCTAAATACACCACATCCATCGGTACACCTCTATCCACCATGCTCGTTATATCCTCAAAGAATTCCAGTAAATTAAGTTGAACATGATTTCCCCTTCATGAATCCATGTTGCGTCTGCTTGATTGCACTATTCCTATCGAGATGTCCCGCTATTTCTTCCTTAATAATAATTTCAAGCATTTTCCCCACTACAGATGTTAAACTAACCGGCCTATAGTTACTTGCCTTTTGTCTGCCCCCTTTTTTAAACAGAGGCGTTACATTAGCTGCTTTCCAATCCGCTGGTACCTCCCCAGAGTCCAGAGAATTTTGGTAGATTATAACAAATGCATCTGCTATAACTTCCGCCATCTCTTTTAATACCCTGGGATGCATTTCATCAGGACCAGGGGACTTGTCCACCTTGAGTCCCATTAGCCTGTCCAGCACTACCCCGCTCGTGATAGTGATTGTCTCAAGGTCCTCCCTTCCCACATTCTCGTGACCAGCAATTTTTGGCATGGTTTTTGTGTCTTCCACTGTGACGACCGAAGCAAAATAATTGTTTAAGGTCTCAGCCATTTCCACATTTCCCATTATTAAATCCCCCTTCTCATCTTCTAAGGGACCAACATTTACTTTAGTCACTCTCTTCCGTTTTATATATCGGTTAAAGCTTTTACTATCTGTTTTTATGTTTTGCGCAAGTTTACTTTCGTAATCTATCTTTCCTTTCTTTATTGCTTTCTTAGTCATTCTTTGCTGTCGTTTAAAATTTTCCCAATCTTCTAGTTTCCCACTAACCTTGGCCACCTTATACGCATTGGTTGTTAATTTGCTACTCTCCTTTATTTCCTTGGTTAACCACGGCTGGTTATCCCTTCTCTTACCGCCCTTCTTTTTCACTGGAATATATTTTTGTTGAGCATTATGAAAGAGCTCCTTAAAAGTCCACCACTGTTGCTCAATTGTGCCACCATTTAGTCTGTGTTCCCAGTCTACTTTAGCCAACTCTGCCCTCATCGCACTGTAGTCCCCTTTGTTTAAGCATAGTATGCTTGTTTGAGACACTACTTCCTCGCCCTCAATCTGTATTACAAATTCAACCATACTGTGATCACTCATTCCGAGAAGATCTTTTACCAGGAGATCGTTTATTATTACTGTCTCATTACACAGGACCAGATCTAAGATAGCTTGCTCCCTTGTAGGTTCTGTAACATACTGTTCTAAGAAACAATCCCGTATGCATTCTATGAATTCCTCCTCAAGGCTACCCCGTGTGATTTGATTTGACCAATCGATATGTAGGTTAAAATCCCCCATGATTACTGGGGTTCCTTTTTCACATGCCTCCATTATTCCCTTGATTATTGTCCACCCCACCGTGAAGTTATTATTTGGGGGCCTATAAACTACGCCCACCAGTGACTTTTTCCCCTTACTATCTCTAATCTCCACCCACAATGATTCAATATTTTGTTCATTAGAGCCAATATCGTCTCTCACAAGTGGCATATCCATTGTTAGCATGGTAATGTCAGCAGTTACTACAGTATGGGCTGATCAGGATGAACTGTTATTTCCAGTAATGTGCCTTCGCGGAGTACAAGTGGCATTTGACACTATATCCAGAATCTGCGAACTACAAATGTGTTTCAAAGTACCTTCAGATCCTTTGCATTCAGGCAGCATTCCCAACAGAAATGTCAGATGCTGTATCATTCAGCCGGCCTGTGATTCAGTGGAATGTCATTCCCCTTGAATACAAAACCATTCACTGTCATGGAATGCACACATGCATCATGCTGAGTAACAGCATCACGCCACCAAACATTGCACTTCTGTTGCTTCTGAAATTTGTGAACTGAACGCAACGTCACTGTTTAACGATTGGGCAGTATTTTTAATGGTTAACATGATGAGATGTAAGATATCTACTTGAATGTATTAAGTAGTTAATTATATAAAAGCTACTTACACATTGCAGCTGGTGGTACTCGATACAAATTTTCTGATAACATCAGGTCAATCTTTCCCTTTAGACATAAACACATTTAAATGGACTGGGTTTTCGGTTCTGCTCATTTCGGGGCGGTAATGCCGTCAGGGCAGTAAAATTTGCGCCCGGGAACAATTTGCGCCTCAATCAGCAAAATTCATCAGCTGAGCACTGTGTGGGGTGGAGCGCTCAGGGAGGCATTACACACCTCTCTTAGGGCGCTAGGCCGGCTGAGCAACTGAAAATCCTGAGTTAAGCAGCGGCCTTAGAGTGCTGTAAGAGAGGCCTGGGGGGGGAATAAAAAACCTGAACAAAACAACCAAAAACATTCCCAATAAATAACTCACGCCATCACAACATAAATCCCCCAAAAATCTAAAATATAAAGCAATCACACTTACCCGAGGTCGACATTACTTACCTCGTTACAGCCGGTACAGCTTGGACCGCTCGCTTTCGCAGGCAGTCCCAGCAGGGTGCTCTATGGAGCACCATGGATCGGGCCACAGCCAAAAATCAAGCTGGTGTCGCAACCAGGGGCGTTGCACACCGGCTCGCCTCTTCTGGGCGGTAATGCTCCGCGCCCCATCAAAACCTGCCCCGAGAGTCCCGGCGGGGCTCTCGAAGCTGGTTGCCTGCCCGGAAGGGCTTGCCACCACCATTGCTGCCCCTCTGGGACGCTAACACAAGCCCAAAAATCAAGCCCAAGGTCTAATACTGGTTTTACAATATCATTGAGACATGCCACAAATGCCTATTATCTACATTTATTTTTGGTGCATGAGAGAATCTACTGGTGGACAAAATCGTTTTTAACATTGCTGGTGGTTAAAGGTTTTGCCTTCCACTGTAAAGCCCTTCAGAACTTTAACGTAACTGATGTTAAACAGTGACAAAAACAAAAATTCAAACATGCGTCTTTTTTGCAAACTCTGCAAACTGCACCACAATGATCATGCAATTATTTCTGTATCTGAAGAATTCCATTCTGTTACAAAGAGTTGAGAATTACCTTATGCTGTGGCTGGTTGGGTGGAATTTTACTCAGGACTGTTTATGGTGGATTTATCATTGTATGTTCAATATATTCTCCCATCTAAGTTTATTGTTTTATCCCACCCAGAGCAGTTCTTGAATTAAAGTGTGTAAATGTTCTCAGAGCAGATGGTCAGGTCTGTTTCTGGCTGTTGATGGTGAGCAGTAAGCGACTGATCTACCCACGTGTTAAGTATATCCTTTGTTGAGTCTTATTACCAATTGTTTTTTATAACAGAGCTACAACGTACAGCTGGAGTCTTCCCCCTCGGAGGATATGGCTTCAGGATCCCGTAACAGTGTCAGCTGAGGAGCTCGTGTTGTTTACCATCATTAAGAAAAGACCAGTTTCCATTGGCCCTGTGATGTATGTAGCACTCAAATCACTGACTCCACACGGTCTGGTGCTGTAGTAACTGCTGTGACCTTCGTCTTTTATTGTGTAACTCCAGAGTGCCTCTCAGGTGTGGTGGGCAGCCTTTTCTACTCTGTCTTGCAGGTACTTTCAGGTCTCCCACCACAGCGCCCTCTGTGGCACACCATTGTACTTATACATTTAATGTGCCTGGACAATACATAACATCTCACTCCCCCCGCAGTTCCAAAAGCCATTGCCGGTGACCTCGGCCTTGTTCGTCCTGGTTGATTTGAGAGTGTGAGTCCATGACCATCCCACTTCCCTCTTCTCCCCCATGTGGAGATTATGCTTGCGATCAGGTGCAAACACGTGGTGTTTGCAGTCCTTACATGGGTGATGAAGTACACGAGCATAACCTCCAACAGAAAGCAGGTATACATAGACAGTACATTTGTATGGTACATATAATATGTGGTATAAATGTTATGTCAAAAGGTTGCAGGTACACTGAACAGTCATTTAATCCCAGCTCCTCTGGGTGAGGTACGGTAGCGGTATACTGCCCCTTTTTACCCGCGGTAATGGGCTGCGCTAAGACAGGGTATCGCAACTGGTGCGTTGTCTCTGTTCACAGAAAGTAGTCGCCTTGACAGCTCATCTGCAACAACTGAACCATTGCATGAATTGCACAAATCGAAAATCGCATTAGTTCATTAGTCATGTTAGTCACAGATCCATTACCCTTTATCTTGTACCTCGTGGTATTAATTCTTTTCGTAATTCATATCCATTATTTTAAACAAAGCAATCATTCAGCATTAAAATATTAACTCATCATAAATCCGTCATCCTACATTCACATTGCTCATTTAGACTCGCTCTTGCCTTACAAAAGTCTCTTACTGGGGACCGCCAATGGTGTAAGGCCCTTTTAAGACTCCTGAATGCATTTCCCTTTTAAGATGCCATCTTATGTTTCCCACGAGGCTTCCACTGGGCGTCGCCATCTTAGTTGCTCTGCTTGCCTTTCTCTGCAGAGCTCTGCTGCCATGAGGCTCGCCATCATCTTGAGCTCGCTGGCGAAGAAGGAACAGAAGGAACAAAGAAGAAAGAAAGGAGAAAAACGGCCAAGAACAACTTGATCTTGACTCTGGCAGAAGTGGTTCCCTGGACTCGATCAGTCATAGTCCCTGTGAGAGCAGCCTCCGTAATTGCTGCCGTATCCGCAGCTCTGGTTCGCGTTCTCCCGAGTCACACCAGCCGCCGCCGTAGCCTCCACCGCCGCCGCTGTAGCCTCCGCTCCTGTCGCTGTCCCCGCAACTGCCGCCCCTCCGCGGCCGCCACTGCCGCCCCTCCTGCGGCCGCGGTAGCTGCCACCACCATAGCCGCGACCGCCGCCCGACTTTTCCTCTGCATGGACCCCCTGGATTTGTCGGCCATCGATGGACCTCCCATTCATCGCCCACAGCGCATCGCCGGCCCGCACCTACAATACTGCTCTTCCAGGGTCTGCTCGTCTGTGTGGGGATTTAGACTGCCGATGAACTGCTTCTTTCTCCTCCAGCTCGATCGGCGCTGCTCTTTGGGAACCCTGGGGACAGCGGTCTGTGGAGGAATGAAGTCTTCCCAGCTCCCATGGACCTTCTCCATCCACCTCCTGCCTAGTAGCGTCGGCCCATCACTTGCAATGACCCACAAGGGTAAACCGTGCATCTCGCCCCTGAGAGATACCTGCATATCTGCTTTGCCAAGAACAGGTATCAGTTCCTTGGTGTAGGTACGCAGCTTTGCCGTGACTGGGACCAGCTTGGGTCATGCAGCTGGGTTGACCCACAGTTTATCAAAAGTTTCCTGACTCATCAACGACGGACCCGATCCAGTGTCCACTTCCATACTCACTGGGACTCCGTTAATCTTGACTTCCATAATCACTGGGGCCGAATCGTCGGTACACGTGTACAGTCTAAATGCCTCATCTTCTTCTGCCTGCTCCTCGCTGGGATCCTCTACCATCTCCTCAGCCACACGGTGAGTCAGGTTTCTTTTGCACATACGCTGAAGGTGGCCCTTCATGTGGCAGGCATTGCATGTATACTCCACAAACCTGCACCGGTGAGCCCCATGGCTTCCTCCGCAACGCCAGCATGGTGCTACTCAATTAGCCCCCCTTGGCAGACTCTGAGTTCCAGGACCCTGAGGTCCATGCTCTCTGCCCTGGGCAGAGCCATGTTCTGCAGCTTTGTCTGTGGCGGGCGCTATCCTGTGGGCAGTGCCTGCCGGGTTCGAGACTGTGTGGATCATTTGCTTGGTGCTGCAAGTCGAGGTCATAAATGCCCTGCTGATGGTGATGGCTTGCTCCAGGGTGACTGTAGGTTCAGTGGATAGCAGCTTGTGAAGGAGATCCTCATGGCCAATCCCCATAACAAAAACGTCTCGCAGCGCCTTGTCAAGGTGTGTGCCAAAGTCACATGGTGCCGCGAGTCTCCTGAGGTCCGCAGCATATTTGGTGACATCCTGGCCCTCAGGTCTGCAGTGATGGTAGAATTTGTGCCTGGCCGTGAGGATGTTCTCCTTCGGTTTCAGTTGGTCATGAATGAGTTCAATCAGCTCCTCATATGACTTGTCCCTGGTGCTCGCGGGTGCCAGCAAATCCCTGACGAGACAGTAAACCTCTTCGCCACAACTGGAAAGCAATATCGCCTTATGCTTCTCTCTCAGTGCGTCCGTGCCCCCAGTCAGGTCGTTTGCCGTAAAGTAGTAATTGAGCCTTTCCGTAAAGGCCTCCCAATCAGTGCCCACTGTAAAATCCTTTAACGAGCCCAGAGTAGCCATGGTTGAGTGAAGCTCGTCCGTGTCCTCGTCGCCAATGTGATGTATGTAGCACTCAAATTACTGACTCCACACAGTCTGGTGTTGTAGTAACTGCTGTGACCTTAGTTCTTTATTGTGCAACTCCAGAGTGCCTCTCAGGTGTGGTGGGCAGTCTTTTATACTCTGTCTTGCAGGTACTTTCAGGTCTCCCACCACAGCGCCCTCTGTGGCGCACCATTGTGCTTATACATTTAATGTACCTGGACAATACATAACAGGCCCTATTTGCAGTACAAATTGTATCACCATAGAAACCAACTAAGTGACTAATAGGACATTGAATCCCTAATATAAAATGCATCCTGATTGTGTATGCCTTAAGCTTTGGTGTCTGGCGAGATTTTGCAGTATTTTGAATATTTCTGGTTTATGGTCACTATATGGAAGGTCCCTATGTTTCATGGAATCATCATCACCATCATAGGCAGTCCCTCGAAATGAGGATGTTGTGAATTTTTTGAACGTGTGGTGGCCGTTGCACACCAGTCACCAGTAAGGCTTGACAGAGCTAGGTCTTGGTCCAGTGGCAAGGATTACCCAAGACGACTGGAGACCTGCTTTGCTGCACGGGCCTAGTGTGCACACACATATCGCAGTGTGGGCTGGCCCGTGCTGCCCCTGGGCCCTCGCCTCCTGTGGCCCCGAACTCACGCCCCTCCCGGGTCCCGATCACTCCCCTCTACATTCTCTCGCCGCTCCTTCGCCCCCGACCTTGCCGCTCCTGCTGTACCTGCCCACGCTCCAATCACCGACCTGCACCTTGATGACGTCCCTCTTCGCTGCCGTCGCCGTCCTGCACCAGCTCGCGCTTTACTTGCAGTGGTGTGCCGCCACTCTGCCCATGGCCTCCACTCACCGCTCCTTTTATGGCCCCGACCTGTCCGCTGACGGTCTCGCACAGGTCGGAGCCACCACGCTGTTCATGGAATAAGGTTCAGATAATCTACTGAGGCGCGATCCTGGCTGAGTTTGTGGGCATTCAGGAGGATTCTCACTGGACTTCTGCTTGTACTCTGGCAGAATGGCAGTGCAATCTCGGCAGCAGTTTTCTGCAGGTTGTTATATTGGCCTAAAAAAATGTAAGGGGTTGTACCCATTGTGGAACTCCGCTACTGACACTGCTGAAATTGGTAAGGTTAAAAAGCAGGGCTTTCCAAGAGCGGACCTTTGATGGTTTGGGAGTGCATCTGTGGTATGCCCGCTGAAGATCTTGGAATCACAGATCCAGGGGAGAAGAGGGATCTGGAAGCCCTCGTCATCTCCTCACAGAACCGCTTCAAGCCCTCGTCCCAAAATATTTTTGGCTCCTGCTTTTTGAGAATCCAGAGTCTATCGCAGCCCAGATCGCCAGGTGAGCCCTACTTCTGTCATTATCAATGATATTCCAGGTCCTGACTGAAGGCCGAGAGGGGGACTTTAGGGAGTTGCCAACTCTGGCCCCACCCCTCAGATGAATCATCATCATAGGCAGTCCCTTGAAACGAGGATGAGTTGCTTCCACACGGAAAAGTGATGAGTTCACAGGTGTTTCAATGATGGACCTAATATTCCAGGTCCCGAACTGCATGTTGAAGGGTGGAAGATGCCTGTGCGTGGATTTTTTTAATGCGTGGTGGCCGTTGCACACCAGCCACCACACGGGCTTGGCAGAGCTAGGTCTTGGTCCAGTGGCAAGGATTAACCAAGACAACTGGAGACCGGCTCTGCTGCATGAACCTAGTGTGCAAACATATCGCAGTGTGGGCTGGGCCCGTGCTGCCCCTGGAGCCTCGCCTTTTCTGGGCCCCGAACTCTTGCCTCTCCTGGGCCCCAATCACATCCCTCTACAAACTCTTGCCACTCCTTCACCCCAACCTCACCACCTGCCCGCTCTGCAGTCAGCCATCGCCCTCCTGCAGCAGCAAGCGCTGCTCCCTGCAGCGGCATGCCACCGCACGTTGCTCCCTCTAATGGCCCCGGCCTGCTGATGGTCTTGTACTTTAGGAGAGAAGGCGGGAGTGGGATTCTGAAGTTGCATGATCAGCCATGATCATATTGAATGGTGATGCAGGCTCGAAGGGCCAAATGGCCTGCTCCTGCACCTATTTTCTATGTTTCTATGTTTCTAACCTTGGTAGGATGGATGGGGATTCGGACACCATAAAGCTTGAGATGTCTGGATCCCAATCAGGCTTGCAGTCATTCTGGCTGACTCCGTCTGGACTTAAAAAAGAAAGACTTACATTTATAATGCGCCTTTCATGACCACCGGACCTCAATGCGCTTAACAGCTGATGAGTACTTTAGGAGTATAGTCACTGTTGCAATGTAGGAGACACGGCAGCCAATTTATACACAGCAAGTTCCCACAAACAGCAATGTGATAATGACCAGAAAATCTGTTTTTGTTATGTTGATTGAGGGATAAATATTAGCCAGGACACCGGGGATAATTTCCCTGCTCTCCTTCAAAATAATGCCATGGGATCTTTTACGGCCACCTGAGAGAGCAGACGGGGCCTTGGTTTAATGTCTGATCTGAAAGACAGCACCTCCAACAGTGCAGCACTCCCTCAGCACTGCACTGGAGTGCCAGCCTGGATTTTTGTGTTCAAGTCCCTGACTCAGAGGCAAGAGTGCTACCCACTGAGCCACAGCTGACACCGTGGTAGGAGTCTGTTGGATTGTCCATGCAATTTGGGGCCAATATTTGTTGTGAATCCATAAGAATAACCAACATGGATAATTAGATTTATTTGATTTCTATTAGACCTACCGAAAATAAGCAGGAGTTTCTGAGACAAAATTGTAGATTTACTGTGGCTGTTTTAGAAATTTTGCTTGTTAGATTATTTTATAACATACATTTTTGTAAGTAATTGGAGACAATTATCTAGAAAATAAGACCAGGCATTCCTGAAGGTAAATTAAATTATCATGTCATATCATAGTTTTAAGATGTATTTTGCACTTATTAATTTGCACTATTGGGGTAGACAGAGGTTTTTAATCACCATTCTCACTGATGATTTTCAACATCGGGTATGGCAGCATAGTAATTATGTCACTGGACGAGGAATCTAGAGGCCTGCATTAATGATCTGCCAGACACAAGTTTCAATCCGATCATGGCCCCTGAAGAATTTAAATTCAGTTAACAAATAAATCTTGAATATAAAGCTAGTATCAGTAATGGTGACCATGAAACTACAGGATTGCCATAAAAATCCATTTAGTTCACTAATGTCCTTCAGGGAAGGAAATCTGCTGTCCTTACCCGGTCTGACCTACACGTGACTCCAAACCCACAGACATGTGGTTGACTCTTAACTGCCCTCTGAAATGGTGGCTCACCACCTCCTTCTCTCGGGATTTAGGGTTGGGCAATAAATGCTTGCCACATCCCGTGAATAAATAAATTTAAAAAACTATCCTTATACTACTTAATGATGTTTATCAACACGAAGACGGATGATAGGAATTCAATCAAATTGACTCAAAACCATCATACTAATGCAAATCCAGGCCATGCAATGTGAATGAGTCATAACAGCTCCTAAACTTAAAGAAAGTCAGCCAGGATCTGTGAAAATTCCCAACAATTTAATCAAAAAAGCTTCCTTTTTCTGCTTGGCTACCAGCCACTCTGGTCAAAATTATAATTATTATATGCCAGCTGCACAGTAAGGAACAATGCAAACGTTCTTTTTCGAACATTGGGAGGCCCCAGGCAATTTTCGATAATGACGACAATATGAGTCACTCCAGAAATATTAGTTAACTACGTTAATTAAAATTTTGAACTTATCTGTATGGCTACTAATTGCTGTGTAGATTTTGCTGAATTTAGGCCTCATTTATATTACAACAGTAGCATTGGTGCGACGCAGTTTCACTGCTCACTGAAGCAGCAATTATGAGGGTGTATGGTATGAAATCATGCTCCTGGCTGGAGCTTTGCAAGGTGGCAGCATGCATCAGGAATTCAGGTGAGGAGGTCAGTGGGCCCCATAGATTTTCAGGCGCTTGATTTTAATGAATTCTCAATATGCAGTTCGTTGGGCAGGAATGGTTGTAAAGGTGCATCGGCCCAACACTCTAAATGTGGCCATTTCTATCTGAACTTCTGCGTCTGCTGTCAGCCTTGGCTTAATGGTGGCTGCATGCAGGTGGCAGAAGCAGAGTTCTTATTGCCATCGACATAGGGTTTTGGAGGACAATACACGCCCAACACATTGTCGGACGTCGAATAATTCAAGTTCTCTGCAAATGTGTAATTTGATCTGGTCATTGCTAGGCAGGCTACAGAGTTCAGACAAGGCACCAGTGCCACTGATTTCAGAGAACAGACAGCGCTCACACTCCCGAGTTCAGAGAATCCACAGTGCTAACTCTCGGGATTTCAGAGCAGGCACAGCACTATCATTACCACATTCAGAGAATGCACAGCGTGCAAGCAGAGAGAAAACGTGCTTCAGGCCCCCTGCTCCACGTGCTCCGGTTAGGCACAAGTGTGGGGGAACATCGGGCGTACATGTGTGACTGCAACACGCTTTGGACCAGATGGTTTCCAAGCTCCCCAGACGCTATGCACATGCACGGACAGGACGGGGTGCGTGGGAGTACTTATTCCCTGTCAATATTCACAGCAAACAGTGACTACACTTCAAAAGTTCTGCATTGTCTGTAAAGCGCTTTGGGGCATTCTGAGGTCGTGAAAAGTGCTATATAAATGCAAGTCTTTGATTCTCATTATGTGTTAATTGTCTGCACAATTGGTTGCCTCACGCTGCTGTGGTGGAGTTGACTGCACTCCTGCAGCTAGTTAAATGCTGGCGGCTACAATTTAAAGGGAAGCTGCCATTGTGTGGCAAAAAGAACCCTTTAACATGTTAACTCATTATCATTCGGCCCAACCTATCTATGCCGGTGTTTATGCTCTACTCGAGCCTCCTTCCACACTTCTTCATCTCACCCTATCAACATATCCTTCTATTCCTTTCTCCCTCATGTGCTTATCATTTTTTACATTTATTCACAGAATGTGGGCGTTGCTGCCAAGGCCGGCATTTATTGCCCATCGCTAATTGTCCTTGAGAAGGTGGTGGTGAGCCGCCTTCTTGAACCGCTGCAGTCTGTGGGGTGAAGGTCTTTTTCATAGTGGTTTGATACAACTGAGTGGCTTGCTAGGCCATTTCAGAGGGCAGTTAAGAGTCAACCACATTGCTGTGGGTCTGGAGTCACATATAGGCCAGACAGGGTAAAGACGGCAGATTTCCTTCCCTAAAGCACATTAGTGAACCAGGTGGGCTTTTATAACAATCCAATAGTTTCATGGTCACCATTATTGACACGAGCTTTTTAATTCCAGATTTATTTAATTAAATGTATTTAAATTCCCCAAAGTATTGAGGAATGCGTCAATTACAGGTTTGATATACCTGTGAACAGCAAATTGCCTGATACTGCTGAGGTCCATTCAATTAGCCTGGAATGAACAAAGGGCTAAAACTGGCTCTGTGCTGACCTGGAGCCTGTAGAGTCAGTTGCCTTCAGTCATCACCAGGTAGGTGTGCCAGGACCTGCAGATATGATTGATGGCATAATTGTGGGTGTGGGCAGTCTGACCTCCCTGACATGCCTGCTGAGATATTCCACCATTACTGCATTACAACCCATGGTTGGAGAATTTTGAAAACATCATTATCATATGACAGGCAGTCCCTCGAAATCGAGAAATACTTGTTTCCACTCTAAAAGTGAGTTTTTAGGTGACTGAACAGTCCAATATGGGAATTACAGTCTCTGTCACAGGTGGGACACACAGTCTTTGAAGGAAAGGGTGGGAGGGGAGTCTGGTTTGCCGCACGCTCCTTCCGCTGCCTGCGTTTGTTTTCTGCATGCTCTCGGCGACAAGACTCGAGGTGCTCAGCACCCACCCGGATGTACGTCCTCCACTTAGGGTGGTCTTTGGCCAGGGACTCCCAGGTGTCGGTGGGGATGTTGCATTTTATCAAGGAGGCTTTGAGGGTGTCCTTGAAACGTTTCTTCTGCCCACCTGGGGCTCGCTTGCCGTGTAGGAGTTCCGAGTAGAGCGCTTGCTTTGGGAGTCTTATGTCAGGCATGTGAACAATGTGGCCCGCCCAACGGAGCTGGTTGAGTGTGGTCAGTGCTTTGATGCTGGGGGTGTTGGCCTGATCGAGGACACTAATGTTGGTGCGTTTGTCCTCCCAGGGGATTTGCAGGATCTTGCGGAGACATCGTTGGTGGTATTTCTTCAGTGATTTGAAGTGTCTACTGTATATGGTCCATGTCTCTGAGCCATACAGGAGTGCGGGTATCACTACAGCCCTGTAGACCATAAGCTTGGTGCCAGATTTGAGGGCCTGGTCTTCGAACACTCTCTTCCTCAGGCGGCCGAAGGCTGCACTGGTGCTCTGGAGGCGGTGTTGAACCTCATCGTCGATGTCTGCCCTTGTTGATAATAGGCTCCCGAGGTATGGAAAGTGGTCCACGTTGTCCAGGACCGTGCCGTGGATCTTGATGACTCGGGGGCAGTGCTGTGTGGCGGGGTCACATTGGTGGAGGACCTTTGTCTTATGGATGTTTAGTGTAAGGCCCATGCTTTCGTACGCCTCGGTGAAAATGCTGATTATGATTGGAGTTCAGCCTCTGAATGTGCGCAGACGCAAGCATCGTCCGCGCACTGTAGCTCGATGACAGAGGTTGGGACGGTCTTGGATCTGGCCTGGAGGTAACGAAGGTTGAACAGGTTCCCACTGGTTCTATAGTTTAGTTCCACTCCAGCGGGGAGCTTGTTGAGTGTGCGGTGGAGCACTGCAGCGAGGAAGATCGAGAAGAGGGTTGGCGTGATGACGTAGCCCTGCTTGACCCCAGTCCGGACATGGATTGGGTCTGTGATGGATCCGTTGGTCAGGATCAAAGCTTGCATGTCTTCGTGGAGCAGGTGGAGGATGGCGACAAACTTTTGGGGGGGCCAGCCGATATGGAGGAGGACGCTGCCCCCAAAAGTTTGAAAACAAACCTTGCTTTTAATGGTGGATTTGAAGCTGGCTGGGACTTCTGCCTGAAAATGGGAAAATAAAAAGCTGAATATCAATGCCCTCATTTAAATATATCAAGGATGCATAATCAAGCACTCACAGTTCCTCTGTGAGGGCTGTTAATGCAGGCAGGAGCCCTGAGTCATAAAATGCAAGAGGAGGAGGGCTCCCCGTGAGATTACTAAATCTAAGTCTCCCCATCTACTTGCAAGGTTTATGGTGGCAGCATTATTCTTGCACATTGGAATTTCTACCATTATGTTCCAAATACTTTTATCAATTTGATATTTATTTGCAAATGCCAGGTATTTGCTAAAAATGGTCAAAAAGCCATTTCCCTTCAGAAAAGACATTTGGCAGAAAATGTTTATGCACCTCTTCATTTTTATATTAGTCACTAGCACAAGCCAATATCATTTCATATTTGTTTGCTTTGAACATAATAAAACAGAAACAAAATCTATAACCTGTAATTCAGGCATTAAAGTTCAGCAACCTTGGTGGGCTTTCTATGTGCAATTTGCCGAAGGCACTGATGATCTACATGGTTCACCGACCTGAGCACTTGCATAATAGAAATAAGGATCTTTGCAAATGTGGCAGAGCATACACAAGAAGGCTTTTAGCTTTCCAGGAGTATTGACCCAATGCTGGTATTATGTGAAACAAGCTCATCAAAATGAACAATAGCTTCAAGAAGAAGCTCGTAGTCACTGGGATCAGGAAATTGCCGTATTGATATAATTTACCTATCTGAGACAGTGACAGTGAGCCGATTATTAGCACAAACCTTTCTTGTAAGGTGACATTTGTTGATTGAGCACAGATACTCTACTATCCAATCACATTTTCTTCATGTCAATCATTTGTTAACATGTAGTTGCATCGTATTGTGCACAATACACTGAAGTCGTTGCATTATTTCACAGTCTTTATGTTCATTATCTGTCTATCTTCTAGCAGATCATCGGGAGCCAGCATCGCGAAAGGAGCGGCACGGGACTACACAGGGCGGTGTCGGGGGCCAGCATCGCAAGAGGAGCGGCATGGGACTACACAGGGCGGAGGCGACGAGTCGGAGCGGCGGCAGATCGTCAGGGCCAGCATCACGAGAGGAGCGGTGTGGGACTACACAGGGCGGAGGCAGCGAGTCAGAGCAGCGGCAGATCGTCAGGGCCAGCATGTGCAGAGGTCGAAGGTAAAACAAAGAAGTAAAAAGAAATTGAAGTGTGATGTCACAGCAAAGCAGGTAAGTGATTGGCTGGTGGATTGGTGAGTATTTAATCTTTTTTTTTCTTTTTTTAATTTGCTTATCAGTAGGTAACCTTTGACATTGTTGCCAAATTAAGTTAATTTAAGGGATAAGTCATGGCAGAAGAGTCCAGACCTGTGTCATGCTCCTCCTGTGCTATGTGGGAAGTCAGGGACGCTCCCAGTGTCCCTGACTGCAATGTGTGCAGGACATGTGTCCAGCAGCAGCTCCTGACAGACCACATTGCGGCACTGGAGCTGTGCATGGATTCACTCTGGAGCATCCGCGATGCTGAGGGTGTCGTGAATAGCGCGTTTAGTGAGTTGGTGACACCGCAGGTAAAGGTTACTCAGGCAGATAGGGAATGGGTGACCATCAGGCAGAGCAGTGCAAGGAAGTTGGTGCAGGGGTCCCCTGCGGTCATCTCCCTCCAAAACAGATACACCATTTTGGGTACTGTTGGGGGAGATGACTCATCAGGGGAAGGCAGCAGCAGCCAAGTTCATAGCACCATGGGTGGCTCTGCTGCACAGGAGGGCAGGAAAAAGAGTGGGAGAGCTATAGTGGTAGGGGATTCTATTGTAAGGGGAATAGATAGATGTTTCTGCGGCCACAATCAAGACTCCAGGATGGTACGCTGTCTCCCTGGTGAAAGGGTCAAGGATGTCTCGGAGCGGCTTCAGGGCATTTTGGAGGGGGAGGGTGAACAGCCAGTTGTCATAGTGCATATAGGTACCAAAGATATAGGTAAAAAACAGGATGAGGTCCTACAAGCTAAATTTAGGGAGTTAGGAGTTAAATTAAAAAGTAGGACCTCAAAGGTAGTAATCTCAGGATGCTACCATTGCCACGTGCTAGTCAGACTAGAAATAGCAGGATAGTTAGATGAATACATGGCTTGAGGAATGGTGCAAGAGGGAGGGATTCAAATTCCTGGGACTTTGAAACCGGTTCTGGGGGAGGTGGGACCAGTACAAACCAGACGGTCTGCACCTGGGCAGGACCGGAACCAATATCCTGGGCGGAGTGTTTACGAGTGTTGTTGGGGAGAGTTTAAACTAATATGGCAGGGGAATGGGAATCTATGCAGAGAGGCAGAGGGAAGTAAAATGGGGGCAGAAGCAAAAGGTAAAAACAAGATAAGGAAAGGTGGAGGGCAGAGAAATCAAAGGCAAAAATCAAAAAGGGCCACATTACAACATAATTCCAAAAGGACAAAGAGTGTTAAAAAAACAAGCCTGAAGGCTCTGTGTCTCAATGCGAGGAGCATTCGTAATAAGGTGAATTAATTAACTGCGTAGATAGCTATTAATGGATATGATGTAATTGGGATTACGGAGACATGGCTCCAGGGTGACCAAGGCTGGGAACTCAACATCCAGGGATATTCAATATTCAGGAAGGATAGGCTGAAAGGAAAAAGAGGTGGGATAGCCTTGCTGGTTAACGAGGAGATTAATGCAATAGTAAGGAAGGACATCATCTTGGATGATATGGAATCTGTATGAGTAGAACTGCGGAACACCAAAGTGCAGAAAACACCAGTGGGAGTTGTGTACAGACCACCAAACCATGGTAGTGAGGTTGGGGATGGCATCAAACAAGAAATTAGGGATGTGTACAATAAAGATACAGCAGTTATCATGGGTGACTTTAATCTACATATAGATTGGGCTAACCAAACTGGTAGCAATACGGTGGAGGAAGATTTCCTGCAGTGTATAAGGGATGGTTTTCTAGACCAATATGTCGAGGAACCAACTAGAGAGCAGGCCATCCTAGACTGGGACTTGTGTAATGAGAGAGGATTAATTGGTAATCTTGTTGTGTGAGGCCCCTTGGGGAAGAGTGACCATAATATGGTAGAATTCTTCATTAAGATGGAGAGTGACACAGTTACTTCAGAGACTAGGATCCTGAACTTAAAGAAAGGTAACTTTGATGGTATGAGACGTGAATTGGCTAGGATAGACTGCCAAACGATATTAAAAGGGTTGATGGTGGATAGGCGATGGCAGACATTTAAAGATCACATGGATGAACTTCAACAATTGTATATTCCTGTCTGGCGTAAAAATAAAACGGGGAAGATGGCTCAACCGTGGCTAACAAGGGAAATTAGGGATAGTGTTAAATCCAAGGAAGAGGCATATAAATTGGCCAAAAAAAGCAACAAACCTGAGGACTGGGAGAAATTTAGAATTCAGCAGAGGACAAAGGGTTTATTTAGGAGGGGGAAAATAGAGTATGAGAGTAAGCTTGAAAGGAACATAAAAACTGACTGCAAAAGCTATGTATGTGAAGAGAAAACGATTAGTGAAGACAAATGTAGGTTCCTTGCAGTCAGAATCAGGTGAACTTATAATGGGGAACAAAGAAATGGCAGACCAATTGAACAAATACTTTGGTTCTGTCTTCACGAAGGAAGTCACAAATAACCTTCCGGAAATACTAGGGGACCGAGGGTCTGATGAGAAGGAGGAACTGAAGAAAATCCTTATTAGTCAGGAAATTGTGTTCGGGAAATTGATGGGATTGAAGGCCCATAAATCCCCAGAGCCGGATAGTCTTAAGAGTCCCAGAGTACTTAAGGAAGTGGCCCTAGAAATAGTGGATGCATTGTTGGTCATTTTCCAACATTCTATAAACTCTGTATCAGTTCCTATGGATTGGAGGGTAGCTAATGTAACCCCACTTTTCAAAAAAGGAGGGAGAGAGAAAACAGGGAATTATAGACTGATTAGCCTGGCATCGGTAGTGGGGAAAATGTTGGAATCAATTATTAAAGACGTAATAGCAGCGCATTTGGAAAGCAGTGAGAGGATCATTCCAAGTCAGCATGGATTTATGAAAGGGAAATCATGCTTGACAAATCTCCTGGAATTTTTTGAGGATGTAACCAGTAGAGTGGACAAGGGAAACCAGTGGATGTGGTGTATTTGGACTTTCAAAAGGCTTTTGACAAGGTCCCACACAAAAGATTAGCATACAAAATTAAAGCACATGGTATAGGGAGTAATGTATTGACATGGATAGAGAACTGGTTGGAAGACAGGAAACAAAGAGTAAGAATAAACTGGTCCTTTTCAGAATGGCAGGCAATGGCTATTGGGGTACCGTAAGGTTCAGTGCTGGGCCCCCAGCTATTTACAATATATATTAATGATTTGGACGAAGGAATTGAGTGTAATGTCTCCAAATTTGCAGATGACACTAAGCTGGGTGGCAGTGTGAGCTGTGAGGAGGATGTTAAGAGGCTGCAGGGTGACTTGGACAGGTTAGGTGAGTGGGCAAATGCATGACTGATGCAGTATAATGAAGGTAAATGTGAGATTATCCACTTTAGTGGCAAAAACAGGGAGGCAGAATATTATCTGAATGGTGACAGATTAGGAAAATGGGAGGTGCAACAAGGCCTGGGTGTCATGGTACATCAGTCATTGAAAGTTGGCATGCAGGTACAGCAGGCAGTGAAGAAGGCAAATGGCATGTTGGCCTTCATAGCGAGAATATTTGAGTATAGGAGCAAGGCGGTCTTACTCCAGTTGTACAGGGCCTTGGTGAGGCCACACCTTGAATATTGTGTACAGTTTTGGTCTCCTAATCTGAGGAAAGACATTCTTGCTATTGAGGGAGTGCAGCAAAGGTTCACCAGACTGATTGCCGGGATGGCAGGATTGACATATGAAGAAAGACTGGATCAACTAGGCTTATATTCACTGGAATTTAGAAGAATGAGAGGGGATCTCAAAGAAGCATATAAAATTCTGACGGGATTGGACAGGTTAGATGAAGGAAGAATGTTCTCGATGTTGGGGGAGTCCAGAACCAGGGGTCACAGTCTAAGAATAAGCCTAAGCCATTTAGGACCGAGATGAGGAGAAACTTCTTCACTCAGAGAATTGTGAACCTGTGGAATTCTCTACCACAGAAAGTTGTTGAGGCCAGTTCATTAGATATATTCAAAAGGGAGTTAGATGTGGCCCTTACGGCTAAAGGGATCAAAGGGTATGGAGAGAAAGCAGAAATGAGGTACTGAAGTTGCATGATCAGCCATGATCATATTGAATGGTGGTGTAGGCTCGAAGGGCCTAATGGCCTACTGCACCTGCACCTATTTTCTTTGTTTCTATGTTTCTATCTCTCTCTTTCTATTGTGTGTGTGTGTGTGTGTATATATTATGCGCCCCTAGCATGTCACACTTCAAAATTGGACGCCATAGGGTATCACAGCTCAAAAGTGTCTTGGACTAAAATCATGAGTGGCTGAAGTATATTTGCCCCAAAATTCCTTGGATTGTGATCCTATAGATTGCCCGGCCAGCAAGAGGGCACCTTATTTGCATGTGGCAGGCAGGTGCGAGTGCCACATTGGGCACATCTCTGGCACCTGCTTGTCCCATGCCTACAGAAACCCCTGCAATCTTTCTCCCTAGGTGGGGTGCAAGGAGGGTTGTCCAGGACCCCACCTCTGATCCTGCCAAATGTTCCTATTGACCTCCTGAGCATGGGAGCAGACCTGGGTAAATTTGGAAAGCAAAAATGAATTCATCGGGTGGGGGTGGGGGGGCCAGTACGCTTCCACTCATTCAATATAAAATGACCTTATAAGACCAGATGTGCAGTGGGAATATGTTAGAATGGTGCACAACCTCTGGCCGCTATGTTCCCATTTGAAGAAGTGCCGGAGAGTTTATCCCTCAACCGTTGACTGCGATGTTCTTTGGGACAAGGATGAGAAAATCAAGTTCTTACTGAGAAAATACAACTGCAAAATCTTGTTACTGCAATATAATCATTGGAGCTTGGAACTGGTTATTACAGATTCAAGAAAAGCCAAAGCTAATCATCAGACTCTCCGAGTCGATAACAGCCATAACGACTATATTTATTTTCTTGGATTCACATGTACACAGTGTGCCTATAGCTTCTCAGACAGAGTGCCAATTAAATAAGGATTTTTATTGTTGAGGATCCTTGGATTCATTTCGTGATGCTGTGGTAATATTTTAGTCTTTATTCCCAGTACAGTAACTTGGCTAGATTAAGAACGAAAGCATCACATCTACATAAACCGGATTGGACAGTAGTGTGTATTATGGTGTACCATAATGTATTCTGTTCAATAAATCCATTGCGTGCTCTTGTCATTGTGATAGATGCAGTCTTGGGATGTTTGGGAGTTACTATAGAATAGAGATGAGGACAGAACATAAAAGGAAACCTATTATTGGCCTCAATTTTGGCCAGGAGTTGCTCTGTTTTTTTTGGAGCAGGCTGCTTTTTCTGGCCTGTTAAAAATCCCCAATTTCCCCAATCAATTTGCACCAGTGTAACTCACTTAGTTACGCTTTTTTTAGGTTCATTTTTTTTTTCTCAAAAGCGGGTGTTACCAGACACCTATGCCAATTTTGGCCATTTAGGCAACTTTGGTCAGCTAATAGTTACTCCATTTCTACTTAGGCCAGTGTATGTGACCACTTGAGAAAACACTTGCGGAGAGTTAAAGAAATCGGCGCAGGTAAGTACTTCGGAGGCCATTCGGCCTGGGATAGGGGCGGGAAGCGGAGAGGACCTGGACCTGAACCAACCAAGCCTTAGGGAACAGACTTGCAAAACTATCCTTCCTTCGCACACTTAAAATAATAAAAAAAATTAAAGTCCTACTTTCAGCACTTGGCCTGGGACTTACAGAACGCACGCAGGAGACCTCACAGAACTCACCCGCAGGCAGGAGAACTTACAGAACTCACCGGGAGGCCACTAAGCCTGGGCTAGGGGCGGGAGCGATTGAAATGGCTGGCATCGGGACAGTATCAAGCCTTCAAAATGTTATCATTAAAATCCACCTTATTTACTGCTTGGTGCCGGAGAAAGGGAACAAAACTTCTCCATTTTGGGCATCTAGTGTCAGAAAAAAGCACTGCCAGATGAGGATTAGCAAAGTTAAATGGAATATAAAAAGCTTGTATTTTACCTTGATGTCATTTGGCAGCGGAAGAATTGCTGGGTAAAGACAAAACTCATTTCATCCGACCTCTCCTTATTATAAGCCTTTATCTGTCTCTGTTCAGTGCTGTGCCTCACTAACCTTCCTCATGGGAGGAGCTGGCTATTGTTTTCAGAACAGTGCCCGATCTGTAATGGCCGATTGCCAACTCGCAGTGCTACTGCGCATGCGCAGACATCACTAATCTCCACTGCGCATGTGCAGACGTCCCGGCACATTTTTCAGCGCAGAACGAGGCTCCACCTTTCCCCCCCACCCCCCCCGAGTCGACTGGCCACACTGTGCGACTGCAGTGAAGAGGCCAGACAGCGGCCAAAGTTGCAACATTTTTTTCCGGAGCCATCTCCGGACCTACTTAAGTGGCACAACTTGGGTAAGTACGCCGAAAAACAGGCTCGGCCAAAATTGAGCTCAATGAAACTAATTGTTAGATAAGGTAACTTTAAGAGTGTAAGGAATTCATGAAACATTATTTAAAATTATTTAGAGGAAAAGATGTGATAAAAATGGGAAATTTTGAAGGGATATTTAATACTTGAAATAAGTTGTGGTGAAATAAAAGCAAAACCAGTGTTGATAACCAAGAAGGTTATGGAAGGTGTTAGGAAGTATGAGAAGCCTACAATATTTCAAAATGTTCCAGAAAGGATAAAGGGAGCTGTAAATATTGTACTCCTATTCCCTCCACTCTTCCAGAGCACAAGACCAACTTGCATTCAGAGGGTAATTACTGCTGTTATTTTTTTTAAACTAAACTGTATCATCTCACACTTACTGATATTGAATTCTATTGTCCACTCTTTAGTCCATTCTCCTAACATCAATATCCCTTTCCACATTCCTTTGGTCTTTTAAATAATTAACTATACTGCTTATTTGGTATCATTTGCAAATGTTGACCACTCCATCTAGGCCTATACCTAATTCATTGACAGGCATAGTGAGCAGAAATGGCTAGATCTGGACGCTGTGGGGCACCGTTATCCATTTCAAACCACGCTGAAAAACTGCCCTGAAATCTTACCCTCTGTTTTCTCCCATCGAACAAATTTTTAATCGAGTTTGCTATCCTTCCCCTAATTCCTCATCCCTTAACATAGAAACATAGAAAATAGGTGCAGGAGTAGGCCATTCAGCCCTTCGAGCCTGCACCACCATTCAATAAGATCATGGCTGATCATTCACCTCAGTACCCCTTTCCTGCTTTCTCTCCATACCCCTTGATCCCTTTAGCTGTAAGGGCCATATCTAACTCCCTCTTGAATATATCCAATGAACTGGCATCAACAACTCTCTGTGGTAGAGAATTCCACAGGTTAACAACTCTCTGAGTGAAGAAGTTTCTCCTCATCTCAGTCCTAAATGTCTTACCCCTTATCCTTAGACTGTGTCCCCTGGTTCTATTTCCCCAACATCGGGAACATCCCTAATCTTCTTTAGTAATTTCCCATGTGATACTTGTCAAAGACATTCCTAAAATCCATCTACAATACATCCACTGCATTTCCATCATCTACCAAGTCTGTTAGCTCCTCAAAGAATTCTGTGAGGTTGTTCAAGCATGACCATTTCTTTTGAAGAATGTGATAGCTACTTCTAACTGATTGCATCCTTAATTAGAGATGCTAACATTTCCCCGACTACAGATGGTAAATAGCAGTTCCTCAGATTAACTCTGTCTCTCTTTTTAAAAATTGGTACTACATTGTCTGTTCTCCAGCAAGGTTCCCGCTAATTTATTTTCCCTGTGCAGGCCTGCATGCGCAGCAGCAGCGCAGGTGAGTGGCCTGAGTGGGACCTCGTGATGGGTGCGTAGTCAAGCGGTCATGTCACCATGGGGGGAACATTGCTCGCAAGTCTTTTGGCACACATCCACACTCAGTAGAGCTGCGAAATATAACATAAAGCCGTGGCAATTTCCTCCTTCAACTCCTCAGGATCCCATCGGGCCCTGGTGCTTTGTCTTCCTTTGGCCTAACTAAATTAACTAAAAGTTTCCTATTATCCATGTTTCTGTTAATGCTATTTAGGACAGATCTTCCTGTAAAATAATTGATTCAGTTTGTTTCTCACATTTTGTGCATCGCCATACATGCAGTACACAAATTAAAGACTAGCTTTTTTGTAGGGATCTTAGATTTTCCTTGATTGACTAATTGGTTGGAGCTTTGTTCCAAAAAGGCACGTTCATCTTTTCATCTTGATTCATTGCTTCTTCAAGAACCATAATGCAGGTATTTATCTTCAGTCCCCCTGCTGTCAATACTGACACCACAAAAAATCATCTGTCACTGCATCTGCAAACCAGAGCCTTGCTTCTGTCTCTACAGGAAGGTTGCTCTATCCCTGGCACACTTACTGTTGTTTATAAACAGCTTTACGATCTTAGATAAATTACAGGACAACACTGTACACTAATTATACTCAGCAACACCCAAGCTCTTAAAACAAATTTAAGTCTTGCATTTTAGAATAAAAGGAGTTGTTACCAAAATTGTGGGTTTATCCTGTTGGAAGCGGTGCGGTTAATCGTTTGAGCAGAACTCCAGTCTACCTCTGAATACTGCTGCTGCCTTATGTGAAATAAACTAGGGCAATTTCTAGCCGGGGAGGGTCCACTCCATCAAACTACCCACAGCTCAGCACATATATTGGCAATACAGAGAGTGAATGTGGGAAGTGGGAACTTAGTACAGAAATGCTTTTAAGATTCATCTATAAATGTAAAGGATGAGACGACCTCTACTACCTAGAAGGTCAAGGGCAGCAGGCGCATGGAGCACCATCACCTGCAAGTTTCCCATCAAGTTACATATCATCCTGACTGGGAAATATATTGCCGTTGCTGGGACAAAATCTGGGAACTCCCTCCCCAACAGCACTGTGGGAGTACCTTCACCACAAGGACTGCAGCGGTTCAAGAAGGCGGCTCACCACCACCATCTCAAGGGCAATTAGGAAAGGGCAATCAATGCTGGCCTTGCCAGTGACGGCCACATCCCGGAATGAATAAGAAAAAAATATAGATTCATACAGCATTGCGAGACCATTTGGCCCATCGCGCCTGTGCCAGCTCCCTGAAACAACTACCAATTAGTACCACTCCCCTGTATGTAATAAAGTCAACTATATTTTATTTACCTGAACTACTTTTAAGTAAACAAAGTTGTATACCATTTCTACGTTCAGTGACCTCTTCCTGTTCAATGTCACTCCTTTTTCTTAAAAATTCTCAGGAAGATAATTTCTTACAGAGTGGCAATTTACAGCAAAATGACTATCCTTTCAAAATGAGTTTATTATCTTTTGCAAGTTTCTCCCTTTTTCTCCAATTGGTCTTTAGGGTCCTATTTTTGTGCATATATCCATGCTGCAAACATTACTGTTCCCTTAGTGTCCATTGCAAATGCTGTAGAGATGCAAAATAAATACATTGGCAAATTATACAAACCAGCAATGGAACTGATAATGTATTATCGTGCATTAGTAATATATAAAACTCATTGTACATAGGAGGATCTGTTTATCATACGAATAACATGTTTTGACGATGTTTGTCAATGTCAGATACAGTTCCCATATAACACAGGGGGTATGGTGGCTTTCTAATTACATTAAATGTTACTTTAATTGATCAAATCAAGCCTCTAATAATTGTTTTAATTGGGATTTACAATGATTAACAAACACCATCTAATAATGATACAAAGATGGGAGGAAAAGCAATGTGTGAGGAGGACACAAAAAACCTGCAAAAGGACATAGGCAGGCTAATTGAGTGGGCAAAAGTTTGGCAGATGGAGAATAATGTTGGAAAGTGTGAGGTTATGCACTTTGGCAGAAAAAAAATCGAAGAGCAAGTTATTATTTAAATGGAGAAAAATGGCAAAGTGCCGCAGTACAGCGGGACCTGGGAATACTTGTGCATGAAACACATGCAAGTGATCAGGAAGGCCAATGGTATCTTGGCCTTTATTTCAAACGGGATGAAGTAGGGAATTCTTGCTACAGCTATACAAGGTATTGGTGAGGCCACTACTGTAATACTGCGTACAGTTTTGGTTTCCATATTTAAGAAAGGGTATACTTGCTTTGGAGGCAGTTCAGAGAAGGTTCTGATTCCCGGGATGGCGGGACTGACCTATCAAGAAAGACTGGATCAACTGGGCTTGTATTCACTGGAGTTCAGAAGAATGAGAGGGGACCTCATAGAAACATATAAAATTCTGACGGGGTTAGACAGGTTAGATGCAGGAAGAATGTTCCCAATGTTGGGGAAGTCCAGAACCAGAGGTCACAGTCTAAGGATAAGGGGTAAGCCATTTAGGACCGAGATGCGGAGGAACTTCTTCACCCAGAGAGTGGTGAACCTGTGGAATTCTCTACCACAGAAAGTTGTTGAGGCCAATTCACTAAATATATTCAAAAAGGAGTTAGATGAGGTCCTTACTGCTAGGGGGATCAAGGGGTATGGCGAGAAAGCAGGAATGGGGTACTGAAGTTGAATGTTCAGCCATGAACTCATTGAATGGCGGTGCAGGCTAGAAGGGCCGAATGGCCTACTCCTGCACCTATTTTCTATGTTTCTATGTTTCTATGTTTCTATGAGGGGGTTGACTTATGAGGAAAGGTTGAATAGGTTGGGCCTCTACTCATTGGAATTCAGAAGAATGAGAGGTGATCTTATCGAAATGCATAAGATTATGAGGGGGCTTGACAAGGTGGATGCAGAGACGATGTTTCCACTGATAGGGGAGACTAGAACTAGGGGGCATAATCTTAGACTAAGGGGCCGCCCATTTAAAACTGAGATGAGGAGGAATTTCTTCTCTCATTGTAAATCTGTGGAATTCGCTGCCTCAGAGATCTGTGGAAGCTGGGTCATTGAATAAATTTGAGACAAAAATAGACAGTTTCTTAACCAATAAGGGAATAAGGGGTTATGGGGAGCGGGCAGGGAAGTGGACCTGAGTCCATGATCGAATCATCCATGGTCATATTAAATGGTGGAGCAGGCCCGAAGGCCTGTATGGCCTACTCCTGCTCCTATTTCTTCTGTTCTTATGTTCTTATGCAATGTGAAAACCATATTGGAAAAAAAGGACTTGACTTTAACAATATAACATTTTAATTTCAAGTGCAGATCATAGAAACATAGAAACATAGAAAATAGATGCAGAAGTAGGCCATTCAGCCCTTCGAGCCTGCACCACCATTCAATAAGATCATGGCTGATCAACCAGATCGGGTGGGAAGTGGGTGGGGCATCCATTTCACCTATCTAAGGTTACGGACATACATAGGAAATTATCAAAATGATGGACAAGAAAAGACCAACTGGTCCATCTAGCCTGTCCCATACTTGTAATGCTTTATGCATTATGATACATACACTCTCTACCAACATGTGATCTCCTAGGAAAGCCCCAAAAACAAATATATACCCAGATCAATTGTGGAGGTGGACAGGGGGCAGTGCAGGTTCGGGAATTCCTAAAAACAATCGATCTCAGAGATAAAAGCAGCAAGTTGAGAAATTTGCAACTGAGAGTCAACATTTTAATCTTTGGCCACTTTAGCCAGACCAGCTTGCCCTCCTTCCTTCTCCCTCATCCGCAACAGAGCATTAGGGTACTGCTCTGAACTTCTGACGACCCCCCACCTCCCCCTGCCCGCGGTATATTACCAGGAAGTACTGCAAAAGGTGTCTGTCCCTTTTAGGTTAATGACCCCGTCCCCAGGATTAGGGATAGGGTCATCATCTGGTCCAGACTGGCAGGTGAAAGTCCTGTCCCTTCCCACCCATCTGCTGAAGTGGAATTTCTATGCTCATGTACTGGGGGCATAGTGAGGATAGTGAAAGTAGGTGAACAAGGCTTAGTACTTGTCCTATATAACATACACTGGACTCATTACAGTACTCAAATCAAGGATTTAGCAGGAAACATGTGTCCTATACTTTGATCATTTGTTCCACCTTTTTAAGGTCAGTGCACCCCATCCCCCAGAGGTTGAAAGGTACATTTACAGGAATGCCATTAAAAATGTACTTGATCACAAAGAGTAAGAGATAATGCATGGATGAGTAAGGAATAACGATTCCAATTGCACCAGTTTGCAATGATTTAAATGGAATATTGGATCACATGATTATTGTTATAGAAATCATTGAGATGATGCAGATGAGAGCAATGAGGCTAATCTTTGGTGTTAGTGGGATGATCTATGAGAAATGACTAGATAACGAGACAGCGAAAGTAAACTCAGAACCATACTTTCAGATATGCCAAGGAAGCAGGATATGCACAGAGAGTTGTGTGAGGCAAGTTGAGGACAGATGCTGGGAAGTATTCCTTTACACAGAGGATAATTAGCAGCTAGAATGAGGCCAAGACCCTGGACTCATTTAAGAACGAGCTAGTCGCTGTAATGGAAGGAGGGCAGGGTTGGTATTCTGAAAGGATTAAATCAAATAGGCTGAAAGTCTTTTTTTATATAAGCTTATCTTTTGAAAGAGGACAAATAGCTTCAGACTGATGTTTCACGTGGCACGCAGAATTATTTTAATGAGTGCAATTTTTCTAAATGGCTTAAAAGAATTATGATAAAAGATAACACGATGATAAATATTTAAAATGAACTAAGGTGAAACCAAAATGTAATAGAGTCAATGGTCCTGTACCACACAATGACGTGTTTTGTTCAGACACCATTGCACACATATATATATGTAGATAATAAAGATATTCATTCATCAAAACAGAGCTTGAATTAGACATACCAATCTCAATCAGGCCAACATCCCCAGCATTGAAGCACTGACCACACTCGACTAGCTCCGCTGGGCAGGCCACATCATCTGCATGCCCGACAGAAGACTTCCAAAGCAACGCTCTACTCGGAACTCCTACATGGCAAGCGATCCCCAGGTGGGCAGAGGAAACTTTTCAAGGACACCCTCAAAGCCTCCTTGATAAAGTGCAATATCCCCACTGACACCTAAGAATCCCTGGCCAAACACCGCCCTAAGTGGAAGGAGAGCATCCGAGAGGGCGCTGAGCACCTCGAGTCTCGTCGCTGAGAGCATGCAGAAGGTAGTGGAAGGAGCGTGAGGCAAACCAGACTCCCCACCCACCCTTTCCTTCAATGGCTGTCTATCCCACCTGTGACAGAGACTGTAATTCCTGTATTGGACTGTACAGTCACCTGAGAACTCACTTTTAGAGGGAAGCAAGTCTTCCTCGATTTTGAGGGACTGCCTATGATGATGATGCGTCACGAATTATAAAGATCAAATGTGGTTGCTTAAATTAATTCACCATGCCATTATAGCTTTTAAGTCAGCCCGTTTAGTAATTGTTCCAAAATCCCACCTTGATTCATTTTAATCAGAAGTCTCTTGGGTTGTTCTTAGCTGTTCTATCGTGAACAAATTGTCTCTTCCAGCTCGATCATCAACAGACTGTGACATTGATTTAGAAGTGCCATAGAAGCATTGACCCTGCCAAACAAAGTCTATTGTTCTTTCATTTTCTGTCTGGCTATTTTAGGCTTGGTCTGACATTGTTTCCCCTTCGTTCATCTGCTTATCAGTCACATTCATGCTTCAATCAGAATCTGTCTCTAAACCTTCATTTTTGATGACACTGTCGCACTATGTTACCTTATGGAGACCTCACAAGAATACTTCTGGTCAACTTCATGATTGATGTTCGATTTTTCTCCATGTAACAAGTGGTTCTTTCAACTCTTTAAAATTTTCAACAGCTGGCCACCCATTTCTCACCTAAAAAATGGACGTCCGGGTATTTGAGCATGAGGCTCACCTGACGCAATTTTTAGGTGGGCCTGCAATGGGCAGACAGTCCACTAGCCTAAACAAGTGTTTGGGGGGGGGGGGGGGCTGCTTAAATTTGCAAATTGAGGTCCTACACCGGGGGCCCAATGCTCCCTGTGAGCAGTGCAGTCACGCAGCTCCCTCGGGGTCCCGCACAGCCGGCTGGCCAGCTTTTCAATCGAAAAAATGCGCATGCGTGGTATTTTGAATGGGCCGCACAGCCCCTTAAAGGGAGAGTGCCGTTAGAGGCCGCTCACAACATGGCCCAGGAAACGGAATATTTTTTCTTTAGTGGGCCTAGGAGGATGATCCTCCCTCCAAAAAAACTCCTGCACTGCTGTATGCCCCTCTGCAATTATCTCCCACACCCCACCCACCTACCCTCCTACACCATTCCCCCACCCAAACCCCCTACCCACCCCCAAACCCTCCAATCACCCTCGCACACTACCCTCCAATCCCCCACCCTCCCACAGCACCTCCACACCACCACCACCCCCCTACCCTCCCACACCACCACCACCCCTCTACCCTCCCACATCACCCCCAACCTTCCCAACCCCCACCCTCCCACACCATCCACACACCCCTACCCTCGCACACCACCCCCCAACCCCCTACTGTCCCACCCTACCCTCCCACATTATCCCCAACCCCCTATCTTCCCACCCCTAGACCCGACCTGATGGCTGGCTCAGAATGGACACTGGCTGTTCCAAAACCAGTGAGGTGCCGGCTGCATGCTGATCAAGCCCAGGCCTCAAAATGGCTCAAACCTCACACCAGCATGAATGAATGGCTGGACCAGAGGCTCCAACGGCTTCATGCCCCTTTTAGGACAAACTTGAAAATCACCTCCACAATCTCTAGATGATATATCTAAGGGGAAGCTGAAAAATGATATAGTTCCATGAACTTTTCCACTTCAAATTAATTGTAGCTTTGCAAGGGCAGAATGGGAAACAGATCTCTGAGTAATGGGCAATGTAATCAATTAAATACGTATTTGGACTCAGACTGGCAATCATTCTAGTACAGTTTCATTGGATACTGTGCTAATTGATTTTTTCCTAAATTGTTTCCTCAAATAGTTAGCAAGAAATGTCATTGCTTCTTACTATGTGGCCAGAAGTGAATTTGGAAAAAGACCATGCTCGGAGCAGAAGCTAACTAATTAAACAATTGCTTTCATTCAGGAACATTTTCTAAGTATTTAGGTTGTTGACTGGGATTTTGAGTGGCCATGTCAGTAATTTCCCATGATTTTCTACTTGGTGAGTTCCTGATCTTCAGATCTTGGGGCGAGGCGAGCACAAAATGCTTTACCATTAAAAGATAATAGACAAATCAACCCACACTGCTCTCCATACATATACTAGTAGTTAATTCCATGACAGCATTAAAAAAGGCCTTGAATATGTTATTTGTCCACCTGTCAGATTGGTGGATTATGTGTGCTCGATGGAACAAAAATGTTAACTTTGAGTTGTTGAAAATGAAAATAACCTTAAATTTGAAAGAAACAGAATTTATTACCAACAGGTAGCAAATATCGTGATTCTACCTTAAACAACCTGTCATTGAATAAAAAGCAAAGAAATGTTCTTGTTATTCTATTAATACTACCATTTGATGAGTTGAGGGAGCTATAGCTGTGCATAGCTATTCGACTGCAGACTGACTCTACTTCCAAGGCAGCAGGCATAGAGAGTCAAATAAGATAAACTCACAATTACATCCATCATTGCAGCTGTATCTGAGAGAGCACAACCCAACAGGATTTACTGGACTGATGGTATACTAGAAAATTCCACAAATTAAATATTGGAAAGGCCGAAGCCATTGTATTCAGTCCTCGCCACAAACTCCGTTCCTTAGCCAATGACTCCACCTCCACCTAGCAACTGTCTGAGGCTGAACCAGACTGCTCGCAACCTTGGTGTCGGATTTGACCTCAAGACGAGCTACCGATCACATATCCGCGCCATCATCAAAGTCACCTACTTCCACCTGCGTAACTTTGCCCGACTCTGCCTCTGCCTCAGCTCATTTACTGCTGAAACCCTTATCTATGCCTTTGTTACCTCTAGACTTCACTATTCTCACACACTCCTGACCAAAATTCCATCTTCCACCCTCCATAAACTTAAGGTCATCCAAAACTCTGCTGCCCATATCCTAAGTCCCGTTCACCTATCACCCCTGTGCTCGCTGACCTACACTGGCTCCCAGTTGAGCAACCCTTCGATTTTAAAATTGTCGGCCTTGTTTAAAAATCCCTCTATGGCCTCGGCCCTCCCTATCTCTGTAAACTCCTCCATCCCTACAAACCTCTGAGATCTTTGCACTCCTCCAATTCTGGCCTCTTGTGGATCCCTGATTTTAATCACTCCACCATTGGCGGCTGTGTCTTCAACTTCCGAAGCCCTCAGCTCTGAATCCCCTCCCTGAAACTCTCCATCTCTACCTCTCTTTCCTCCTTTAAGACGCTCCTTAAAACCTACCTTTTTGACCAAGCTTTTGGCTACCTGTCCTAATATCTCCTTATGTGGCTCAGTGTCAAATTTTGTTTGATAACATTCCGGTGAGGCGACTTACACATTGAAGTATGTTAAAGGCGCTAAACAAATGCAATTGTTTTTGTTGTAGCCCAATCACACATGGCTGCTCCCAATAGCGATGTACTATAAGAGAATATTTTAGGGATGGATAGACTATCTCACATTAACATAAAAGGTAGAATATCTTACTCATTTACACAAGATAGCATGTAAATACCGTGTTCAGTTGCAAGAACTCATTTTACAATATCTTACAAGACATTACAGGCTGGATTTTTGAGAAGTTTGCGACTGGGGTTTCGCCGCGATTTGATCCTCCGCGGCAAACATCCGGTCGCAAAGCCCAGACGGGATCCTCGGCTACCTGTTTGCGGCGACGTTTCCAAGTACCGCCGGGGAGAGGTGTGCCTACGTGCAACGATGCGGATTGCATTTGCGTCGGACTTTCGGCTCTCTCCCGACCCGTATGCTGCGCCCACCATAGCGATAGGTGCAGCCCTGCCAGCAGCGGTAAGTATGAAAACCTGCAAGAAAAGATAAGTTAAAGTTTTCATTTTAAAATTATTTTTCAGCAATTTGCTAGCTAAGGGTTTTGTGAATGTTTTGAGAATTTTGGGGGAAATTTTTTTGCCCCCCCCCTCCCAAGGCCTCGCTCGCAGTGCTCCCGGCCCTGGACTAAATTTGGCAAAACTCGCGTTTTTCCATTGCGAATCCTCGTGCAACGCCCCCCCTTACCGATGCACCCCGGCGCAGACATAAAGGCCAAAAGTTCAGGCTAAAAACGATCGCGCAGCGCAAACGGTAAGTTTCACGTGTCGCTACCGTTTCCACCGGAAAACCCCGAAAGCTGAAAATGCAGCCCGTACATGTAAGCATTCTACAGGATTCATGCAAACCTTTAAACAAAAAACTCTGGAAGACTGGGATTATCTGCAAAATTTGGGAGAGTGTTAGCATCTAAAGCTTTTAACAGGGCGATTAATTTCTATTCTTTAAAGCATTACAATGAAACACCGAGGTATTGCTCCAGTTCGGGCGTTAACTTTTGAGAAGTTGAAAGCTTAGCCCCCGGCGCTAATCAATCTCGCTGCCCGCTAAATTCAGTCTCAGCGCTCAAAGAATGCAGGGGAGTGCTAAATCAGTTGCTAATAGTGTAGGTGAGTGGCATTAGGCTTCAAGCAATAATGAATATGGTGTAATCGGGAGTGAACATTGGCGAAGGTGCCTTCCAGCCATTAAAGGGGAGGGTCACTGGAGTCTGCACACCAGCCCCCAATGATTTGGGGTGTGCAGAACGGTGATATGCTGTGGGATAAATTGCAAAGTCCTTTGATGGCCCGCAATACGCCAGGGACTAAGCAGCCTTCACCAGGCACACCAGCAGCACCAACAACACCACCAACCTTCTCCGCAATCAGCTGACACTGGACAGGACACAGGGCACCAGCACCCGACCACATTGCTACCAGGGAGGCCAGGGATTCACTCATTTTACAATATCTTATAAGGCATTACGGGCTGAATTTTCGATTTACTTCTTTTAATGCTGTACACCTGGGCTGCCACATGAATGCACCAGGTTGGCACTACCCCACACCAGCACCATAAAACATCCCTACAATGCCCAAGCCATTCCTTTCACACTGATGAGGGGCGGGGGGGTACCATTATGTCTCACCATTCACTGCAACTCACTAAGCCACTTCCAAAGGTGCTCACAGCTTTGTTCAAGAACACAGTGTTGAAAATAAAGGTTTCAATATTTGACACCACATTAACGTAAACTTTACATGAACATTGCATAAAACACCAAGTGCTTACCCATGTGTGTTGCCAGTTGGTATGATTGGACTAGGATGAGGGTGAGTGTGAGGGGTGGCTCGTGAGATGGGGAAGTGATAATGCAGAGAGAGAGCGGGGGATGGGTGGAGGTGCAAGGTAATTTGTTATGAATAAGGATGTGCAGGAGTAGGGTAGGGAAGGCAGAATTATGGGGATGTGATGAGTGGCACAGCAGGATGAGGTTGAGTGTGGCTTTGCAGTAATGTTTCAAGATGTACTGAGATCATTGAAAGGTCTGTGTCACTGCAGCCTGGTCCTCCTGTGCAATGTGCAACCGGGCTGTGTTGGTGTCTTGGAGAGGTCTCTTACGCCCATTGCAAGAGAAGAAAACCTCCCTGCATGCTGTGCATGGGAGAGCCTGGGTACAGCTGTGCACCTTTATGTAGTACTTGTTAGTGTGTAAAGCACCTCAATACTGTAGAACAATGTGGTATCTTCCTTACGACATCATAAATGCACACTTTACAAGATGGCTCCATTTCTTTTTATACTTGTAAACAGCAATAGCCGCATTACCACAGTAGTCCACTAGGTGGAGCAGTAGTCCACTAGGTGGAGCTATATATTGCACTTCTCCCTCCTTAATGAAGAAGTAATTTAATAAAATAATCATCATACATAACTTGCATGGTTATACATAACAAAAGATAGGGACTTATTTTGCCATATTTACAAATCAAACTTAATCACTGGTTTTCTGTTTCGAAGCGGATACCTTTGCTCTCGAACAGAACTTTACAAACTTGGTGTCAAACTTAGACTCATTCTAGGCTGATCCTGAGGACAGTTTTCCTCCAAGGGATGCCCTTGATCGACATTTGAACTCAACAACTTCAGACTGTTTGTCTGCCTGACTTGTACTCACACTTAAATTCTGACTTTCCCTTGGACTTGTTTCTAATACATTTGATATAGGATATGCTACTGGTACTGCACTTGTAATAAGACTATCTGATGAGTCAGAAATAATCAAATCATTCCAACTTTGAACTCCTTCCACATCTGTAGGTAAAATATGATCAATGTGAACAAACCTAACCTGTCCATGTTCAAACATCTTGACCAAATATGTGCGAGGATCACATATCTTCACCAGTCTTCCTGGTAACCATTTTAACCATTTATGGTGATGGTTCTTCACTCTAACCTTCTGATTTAATTTTACACTTCTCTCTCTTACTCTACCTCTATCACGATTCTCTTTCTGTCTTAATTGTTTCTCTACTACTGACTATGCCAAGTTTGGTTTTAACAATGGGAACCTGGTTTGTGGCCGTCGTTTAAGAAACAAGTCTGCTGATGTTCTACCAGTAGTTGTATGAGGAGTGTTATGATAAGTAATTTGAAAATTTGCCAATTTGTGGTCCAACGACAACTGCTGTTTCTTTGGATTTGGATCCAACATTTGCTCAATGAGGGCACATTTTACAACTTGTACTGTGCGCTCTGCTGCACCATTTGAAGCAGGGTGGTACAGTGGAACCTTGGTATGTTTCACATGATTTTTGCTCGTGAACTGTGCAAATTCTTCTGAACAATATTGTGGCCCGTTATAAGACACAATTTCTCCTGGGAGGCCATAAGAAGAAAATAATCTTCGCAAATGGTCTAGTGTTTTACATTTTGTATTTTCCGTATTGGAAACACCTCTACCCACTTCAAATGGCTATCAATCACAATGAACAATTGTTGTCCTCCTTGCTCAGCAAAATCTATATGTAACCTTTGCCACACCCTGGGAGGCCATTACATGGCTGTAATGGTACTGCTGTTGGTTTTTTGCCTACCGATTGGCATGTTGTACACTGACTATTGATGGACTCTATATCTTTATCTAGATCTGGCCACCATAATTAACTGCATGCAAAACTCTTGGTCAAGCACATTCCCAGGTACTGGTCATGAAAATCTAATAGTTTAGACCTGAATTTATTTGGGATAACCACTCTTGCACCCCACATGATAAAATTTTTATTCACGGACAATTCATTCTTACGAATGAAGAATGGATGAATATCTTTCTGATACCTGGTTTTGCTAGCCATTTGCGATATAACCTCTGTCACAACTGGGTCACGTTTGGTTGCTCTACCAATCTCTTTGGCTGTGACTGGCAGTTCATCAATGTATGAAAAATAGAATACTTCTTCCCTATTGGGTGTAACTTGTGATGGGGATGGCAATCTGGACATAGCATCAACAATACTGTGATCAGCTGATCGTCTGTACTCAATGTCATATGTATATGCTGACAAAATCAAAGCCCATCTCTGTATTCAGGCTGCAGCTAACATCGGAACTAGGGACTTTGGATGGAGGATTGTTGTCAGGGGCTTTTGGTCCGTAATGATGGTAAACTTATGACCATACAAGTATTTGTGGAATTTCTTGACCCCAAAAATTAATGCTAACGCTTCCCTTTCGATTTGCGCATAATTACGCTCATTGGCACTGAGAATGAAAAGCAATTGGTTTCGCCTCCCCACTACATAGTACATGAGAGATTACTGCCCCAACTCCATATGCAGAGGTGTCACATGTTAGCTTGATCTCCTTAGATACATCATAGTGAACTAAGATGGTACTCTCTACCAACTGGCTTTTGCACTCCTTGAATGCTGCATCGCATTCTTCTGACCACTTCCAATGGACCTGTTTTTTCAACAGCTCATTCAGTGGATGTAACACTGTAGCCAAATTTAGCAGGAACTTCCCATAATAGTTCAAAAGACCCAAAATGATCGAAGTTCAGTGACATTTTTGGAAGTGGGTGCATTTCTAATTGCATCCAGCTTTCCCTTCGTTGGATGTAAACCATCTTTGTCTACTCTGTGCCCTAAGTGCTCCACTGAGTTTTGAAATAACTCATACTTGCGAGCAGTCACTTGTATTCTGTGCTTCTCTAGCTGTTTGAGCATTCTATTCAAAACATTATTTTGGATTTGCCTGTTTGGTGCTGAAATGAATATGTCATCTAAATAACATTCTACCCCTTCAATGCCGATCAAAATCTGGTTCGTCACCCCTTGAAATATGGTGGGGGCGGAAGACACTCCAAATAGTAGCCTATTAAACTGATATAGGCCTAGATGAGTATTTATAGTCAAGCATGACTTGGACTCCTCATCTAGTTCAAGTTGTAAGTAGGCATTTATGAGATGTAAATTTGAGAAGATCTGACCACCTGTCAGCATTGTGAACAAATCTTCTACATTTGGCAATGTATTGGGTAGATTACCGTCTAGAACTTGGTTTACGATTACTTTATAATCACCACACAACCTTATCTTACCATCAGACTTAGGTACAACAACAATGGGTGTAGCCCAATTGCATAGATCTATCTCAGAGATAATGTTCTCAGTCTCTAGTCTTTTGAGTTCTCTCCTTGAGTGCGTATGGTACGGGACGTGGCTTGCAATAAACTGGTCTAGTGTTCTTCTGTACTCTGACATTCACCTTGAAGCATTGGATTGGACTGCCTGTTTCACAGAACACCTTCAGATACTTCTTGATGACATCATCCTTCAATGCAAATCTTGTTTCAACATGAAAAATCTCATTTCAATCCAGCTTCAGTGATCCCAACCAATTTCTACCTAGTAAGACAGGCTTGTCTCCTGCCACCACTAAGAGAGGCAAGCTCTGAAATTGATCCTTGTATTTCACCGGTATGGTGATACGATCTACCACAGGAATTTGCTCTCCTGAGTAGCCTTGCAGCTCTACCTTAGATTTCTCCAATGGGAAATCACGCAATTTGACGAGATATAGCGATTCTGGTACTACGCTCATGGATGCACCAGTGTCGATTTCCATGGGTATCTTGGTTCCTGCAACATCTACTTGGATGATGATACCCTCATGCTCCTGATCTCTTCGTCTTGTTGCTTTTCTTCCATGCTATGTAGTCTCTGGGGATTTCTACTTATGGCCTTGAAAGTTGGTTTACTCTTCAGTTGGCATGCCTTTGTAAGATGCCCATTTTTCTTGCAGAAGAAACACTCTGTCTTCACATATGGACAACTTTGAGCAATGTGTTGTCCCAGGCACTGATAGCACAACTTCAATGCTCTGTTACCTTGGCCAGTTTCTGAGGCCTTGGGGCCCAACTGCCTTTTACTTTTAAGCTGCAGGCGATTCACCTCGGTTGTCTGACGATTGGAAATGGTACGAAATTCTTAAGAGTATTGGTCGGCCATACCCATTGACATAGCTCTCTGATAAGCTAAATCAAAAGTCAAGTTAGGAGTTGTCAACAGCTTTTTTCTGATTGCTTCATTTTTCATCCCACAAACAAAGCGGTCACGCAATGCTTGGTTCTGAAAGTTTCTGAAATGACAGTGAATGATAGCTTCTTTAATGCTACAATGTACTCACTGATATTTTCATCAATGAATTCATTTTGTATTCCAAAACAATAACTTTCAGCAATTTCCAGGAGTTCAGGACTGTAGTGCTTTTCGAACTTGCTTAGAATCTCCATAAGTGATATGTCCTTTGGCTTGACAGGAACAAACACATTTTTCAGGGTTTCATACACCTCGGAGTCTGCTTCAGTCAGAAAAATAGCTAGTTTTCTTTCTAACACCATCTGGTTATGGTTTTCATCATCGGGGACTTCGATGATACTATTAAATGATACCATTATTAAAGAAGCAGCAGCAGGACATTTGGAAAAGCAAAATTCAGTCAGGCAGAGTCAGCATGGATTTATGAAGGGGAAGTCATGCTTGACAAATTTGCTGGAGTTCTTTGAGGATGTAACGAACAGGGTGGATAAAGGGGAACCAGTGGATGTGGTATATTTGGACTTCCAGAAGGCATTTGACAAGGTGCCACATAAAAGGTTACTGCACAAGATAAAAGTTCATGGGGCTGGGGGTAATATATTAGCATGCATAGAGGATTGGCTAACTAACAGAAAACAGAGAGTCAGGATAAATGGTTAATTCTCTGGTTGGCAACCAGTAACTAGTGGGGTGCTGCAGGATTCAGTGCTGGGACCCCAACTATTTACAATCTATATTAATGACTTGGAAGAAGGGATTGGGTGTAACGTAGCCAAATTTGCTGACAATACAAAGATGGGAGGAAAAGCAATGTGTGAGGAGGACAGAAAAAATCTGCAAAAGGTCATAGACAGGCTAAGTGAGTGGGCAAAAATTTGGCAGATGGAGTATAATGTTGGAAAGTGTGAGGTCATGCACTTTGGCAGAAAAAAATCAAAGAGCGAGTTATTATTTAAATGGAGAAAAGTGCTGCAGTACAGCGGGACCTGGGGGTACTTGTGCATGAAACACAAAAGGATAGTATACAGGTACAGCAAGTGATCAGGAAGGCCAATGCAATCTTGGCCTTTATTGCAAAGGGGATGGAGTATAAAAGCAGGAAAGTCTTGGTACAGCAATATACGGTATTGGTGAGGCCACACCTGGAATATTGCGTGCAGTTTTGGTTTCCATATTTATGAAAGTATATACTTGCTTTGGATGCAGTTCAGAGAAGGTTCATTAGGTTGATTCCGGGGATGAGGAAAGGTTGAGTAGGTTGGGCCTCTGCTCATTGGAGTTCAGACGAATGAGAGGTGATCTTATCGAAACGTATAAGATTATGAAGGGGCTTGACAAGGTGGATGCAGAGAGGATATTTCCACTGATGGGGGAGACTATAACTAGAGGGCATGATCTTAGAATAAGGGGCCGCCCATTTAAAACAAAGATGAGGAGAAATTTCTTCTCAGAGGGTTGTAAATCTATGGAATTCACTGCCTCAGAGAGCTGTGGAAGCTGGGACATTGAATAAATTTAAGATAGAAATAGGCAGTTTTTTAAATGATAAGGTGATAAGGGGTTATGGGGAGCGGGCGGGGAAGCGGAGCTGAGTCCATGGTTAGATCAGCCATGATCTTATTGAATGGCGGAGCAGGCTCGAGGGGCCATATGGCCTACTCCTGTTCCTATTTCTTATGTTCTTATGTTCTTATTTGCGGTGAAAAACATTTCTAGCCATTCCACATTCGCTCCGAAAGTCTCTCGGTCACACTGAAACGCACCCAAGCGCCCTATTATTCCCATAGGAGCAGACATCTGGACTCTTCAGTTCAGCCCAAGTGTGCTTGTAATTTACCTTGGATTTTTAGCTGTTCTACAACGCAAAGGACCTCTCTTGTCTCTCTGTTTGGCTGGTATCACCCACCAACAAAAATTTCAGCTAGTGTATCAAGGAATCCGATCCTGCATCGCCAAATGTGGTATTTTCTCTACGACATCATAAAACACACAGACTTTACAAGATGGCTCCATTCCTTTTTGTTCTTGTAAACAGCAATGACTGCATTACCACAGCAGTCCACTAGTTGGAGCAGTAGTCTGCTAGGTGGAGCAGTATATTACAAATGCTGACAGCACATCTGTCAAATTAAAGTTGTCCACGGTCCCTTTAAGGAAACCAACTGATGATGCTTCATCAAATTACATGATCAGACCCACTTCCTTTTAATTAGCTGGGACCCTCTTTGGACGGGCTTAACTAGCCCATCAAGGGAAAGTCGTGGGGGAAGCCGGCATGGAGACAGCAGTGAGGTTGGAACTCATCCCTGACGTTGCCGCCTCTCTCCCGACCTGGTGGGCTAAATCGCGACCCATGGTTCCAGTGGAGGGTGCAAAACTAGCCTGCCAAGTTTTTGATAAGCTGCTTTCATTATAAATGCAGGCAAATGAATTTAATAATGGAAAAAATTGACAGGAAGTGCGCACAGACATGATTTCTAATATATTAAACATGTTTCGGTGACGCTTGTGTGATATGTGTGTGTACTGTGGTGATTGCTGAAGAGAATGGTGCTTCTAGTGCTAGGATTTTCATTTTGCTTGTCCTCATTTTATTCAGCAGGATTCGGACAGAATGTCTTGTTGAGTCTATGGGTTATTTGCTCTAGCTGTTGTACATTGAGTTTGTTGCAGTAGTTGATGGTGCAAATATTTTTCGTGCTCTGACAATTGAATTATGTGAATTGGTTGGTGCACATTGTCATTTAGTTCTTGAACGAAATGCTTTCCGCGCACTGGTAAATCATGTTTCCTTAAGTGCTGATTCTCCAGTGTTCAACAAGGTGATCTGCATATTTGAAATGCAATTTATTTCAACTTTATACCATGTTTTGGCCTGAATTTGCAGAGGGGAGTGGGAGCAATTTTCATCTATGGGTGGTGATCAGATGGAGCGAATTAAATTGGAATGAAAATCGGGCGGGTTCTACAACTGACAAGCAATCTGCTCCACCAGATTACCACCCATGCAGGAAAATCGGAAAGTATCCCTAGGAAGTTTTGTGAGGGCTTGCTATGCGCAAATTGGCTGCCATGTTTCTTCCATTACAACAGTGAATACACTTCAAAAGTACTTAATTAGCCAAAAAGCACTTTGGGATGTCCTGAGGTCGAGCAAGTCACTATAGAAATGCTTTCCTTCTTTCTAATTGGCAAGAAGAATAATCTGTCTAGCCCCTATGGGCTGGATTTTCGGGTCATTTGCGAACCAGTTTTCACCATGTTTTGACCCTCTGTGGTGAAAAATGGGGCGGTCAGCTGTTTTTCGTCTGGGCGCGATTCTCGGGTTGTTTTTTATGGTGGCGCTTAGAAACGCCACTGAAACGGCTCGCATTGTGATACCGTTGAGAGTTTCGAGTCTGACCCGACCCGTACGCCACGAAACCCGCTCTGCGATGAGCGCCAGGGAATACACAGTGGTGTCCTGCTGGCGGCGGTGAGTTGGATAAACTGCAAAAAAGGTCAGTTAAAGTTTAAAAAAAATATTTTTGTGAGGTAAGGATGTTGGCAATGTTTTTTGAATGTTTTTTTAAATTTTCTCGCCCTCCCAAGGCCTCTCTCAGAGCGCTCCTAGCCCCGCAATAAAGTTGGCAATGTTCCCATTTTTGCGTCGCGAAAATTGTTCAACGCCTCCCTTTGCCCTGCACCCCTGGCGCAGAGCCCAAATGACGAAAGTTAAGCAATTAATCGCCAACATTAATTGGGCGTTAAATTTCCAGCCCCATCTCCTTTTTTGGCCCAAATTAATTTGGGGGTGAAATCTGTCTTGGGTAGGAGTGAAAACAGATGATAGCAAATTGGCAGCCCGATTTTATTTTCCATTTTGATATCAATGAAAAAGAAAACTGGGAGGAGTGTGAAACGGGATACCAATGCATGACCGTCTGTTTAGCCTGCTACCCAAGATGTATTTCACCTGCTTTGTGTTTCTCTGTTGTATCTTATTATGGCTTGAAACTAGGCTCTTCGCATCTTAGGAAATGAACACTTAATGCTTTTGTACAAAACTCCTTTGTTCACTATTGTAACAGAGATGTTGGCCGCGATTTCCCCTACCTCGGCGGTTCCGTGGCGGGCGACATCGGTGGCGGGTCCCGACCTTGCTGCTGGCTCCAGCCCGCTGTTCAAGATGGTTGTCCCCTGCTAGAGCTTGTTAAGCCTGCCCAGCGAGTTTCCCGCCAATTGAAAGAAGCGGATCTGATAATGTCATTTGATGATTTCCGGTTTCCTTAAAGGGACCATGTACAAATTAATTTTGATATTTGAGCTCTCAGTGGTTTGCAGCATTGAGCTGCTGCAAACACTGACAAGCACTGCACAGAGGCACAGGGCTGCACCCAGGCTCTCCCATGACTCCCTTCATATGCTTATGGAGTGAGTCATAGCACGCAGAGAGGTTTTCTTCGTTTTCAATTGGTCAAAGAGACCTCTCCGGAAGATCAACGCAGCCTGGTTGCTCATTGCACAGGAGGACACAAGCAGGGATGTCATCTAGAGGAGCTGGCTGCAGTGGCGCAAACCATTCATTGATCTCAGTGGATCACCAAACGTTACTGCAAAGCCACACCCAACCTCATCCTGTTGTGGTTCTCATCACATCCCCATCACTTTCCATTCCTTACCCTACTGCTACACACCCTTACTCACACCAACTTACCTTGCACCTCCACCCATCCCTCTCTCTCTCTCTATCTACATTATCACTTTCCAATCTCACTAGCAACCCCTCACGCTCACCCTCATCCTTGTCCAATCATGCCTACTAATAACACACAAGGGTAATCACTTGGGTGTATTATGCAATGTTCATGTAAACTTTCTGTTAATGTGGTGTCAAACATTGAAACCTTTATTTTCAACACTTTGCCTTCTTGGACAGATCTATGTGAACCTTTGGAAGTGGCTTAGTGAGTTGCAGTGAATGGTGCGACATAACAGTACCCATCCCCCACCCCCTCCTCTCTCCCCCGCAATGGTGATGAGTGTGAACAGAATGGCTTAGGCATTGTAGGATGCTTTATGGTGTTGGTGTGGGATGGTGCCAACCCGGTGCATCATGTGGCAGCCAGGGTGTACAGCGTCAAGTGAAGTAAATCTGGCCATGGTGAGGCCATCCCTGGTGCCCCGGGCAGCAATGTGGTCGGGTGCTGATGCCCTGTGTCCTGTGCAGCAACAGTTGATTGCAGAGAAGGTTGGTGTTGTTGTTGGTGTTGCTGGTGTGCCTGGTGATGTTGGTGTTGGGGCTGATCGTGGTGGGATTCTGAGGACCAAAGTGAGATTTTTTCAAGGGCATCGATGCTGCTGGAATAGATGGCAGCTGAAGTTGAGATGACAGAAGCGATCTGCCAATGGTGAGAGAGCTTGTTCCAAGGAGGTGATAGTGAATAGAGAGTTTACTCCAAATATTTCCATCCTTCCTAAAGCTGAAAAGCGTATTCCAACTCCTGAAGGCTCCAGCTTCTAATATTGGAATGCGAACAGCTGTGAAATGGTAGCTGTTGTACCACTTTTGCAGCTATCACTTATTCAGAGCAATGTACACTCATTGAAAACCCGATCTACTCACACGATGTGATCCCTGAGCATCGTAAAACTCATTATAAAGCTGGAAAAATGTTATGTAGATGGTAAAGTGATGTTTAAATACCTTTTAACAACTGCTTAAGTATTTTATTTGGCTACCCATTACTTAGTGCCGAGTCTGCTAAGTTTTTAGATTTTGACAGCGGACCGGTGTCCGAACCCACCCTCTGAGCGCCGGCAAAATTCTGGTTACTACTCCTGATCACTATTCAGTGATGCTCATTGGAAAGTGCATGCAAGTGAAAATTGGGTGAGTATAGGAACGGGCTCAGTTTTAATCCCCTTTAAGGCTGAATACTCACGGCCTATTCAAACACATGAAAATGGTAATTTGGTAAGGTGTTGGAGTTAAAGCAATGCCCATGGAACCACCTACCTAGAAGATTGAGCATATACAGGGAAGAAACTGAAAATTAGAAAAATCAGAGGAAAAAGCTTCACTGAGCATTTGTGATTTAAAATAGCAGCATTGGATTTGATGGTTTACCAAATTAAAAAGTGTGTCCCTGTGAGATAAACACTGATATCATTCAATGGTTTATTGTGCCATTATACATTCAATATTTAATCACATGACTTGTTGAACATTATTCCATTTCTATACTGCAAGAAAATGTTCAACAGCCATAGCTTAAAACCATAGCCTCTGTCTTCCAAGACTTTATGCAGAATACCAAATAGATAACACAGGCATTCTGCAAGAAAAAACACTGACACTGTAGCCAGCCATCAGATCACTCCCTATGCTCAAATGAACTGCATAATCCAGATTGGGAAGTAATGACTCGTGAGTGCGACATGAAAAGTTGGCACAAATATAGGTGACAATATTCCAGACAGCCCAAACCACCTGCACATTAGTGACTAGAAACCTTTCCAATTACAGAAAATGCATCCACTCACAGCAGATGTCTTGCAATGACTGTCAGTAGGTGCCCAGAATGAATGTTGGTGAAGCCAGCAATAAGAGAGAAATTCTGTTTGGGTGGAGGGCAGTAGATGCAACTATTACCCCTTCTACATAAAGCTGATGGTTGTGGAGAGACTTAGATAATCATCATCTTCTCAGTTGAACTACCAGTGGTCTGAAATATATTGGTGGCATTGCTGGTGGTAGTGTCAGCTGTGGCTCAGTAGGTAGCACTCTTGCCTTTGAGTCAGAAGGTTGTGGGTTCAAGTCTTACTCCAGGAACTTGAGCACATAAATCTAGACTGATATTCCAGTGCAGTGCTGAAGGGAGTGGTGCACTGTTGGATCAGATCTTAAACCAAGGCCCTATCTGCTCTCTCAAGTGGACATGAAAGATCCCATGGCACTATCTTCAAAGAAGAGCAGGGGAATTATCCCTGGTGTCCTGTCCATTATTTATCCCTCAATCAACATAATGAAAAAAAACAGATTGCCTGGTCATTATCACAAAACTGTTTGTGGGGACATGCTGTGTGCAAATTGGCTGCTGTGTTTCCTACATTAAAACAGTGACTATATTCCAAGAGTACTTCATTGGCTGTAAAGAGCTTTGAGATATCCGGTGGTGGTGCAAGGTGCTATATAAATCCAAGTATTTCTTTCTTGTTGAGTGGCATTTTCACTTTTGCAGTCACTGACAGATGTTGGGCTCTCTTAATTCTTGGCACAAGTAACCTGATAGTAAAATCTGAAACTAATCTATAAAACTAATCCACATTTAGTAGAAGCTTTGGAGAGATTGCACTTGAGTAACACAAGTCCTGTCACACACTTTAAGTGCTGTAACAGTGTTGAAACCAGTTGTGTTTTATAATCTTTGTCATGATTAACACTCTAATGAGCATCGAGCGAGAATAGTCAGTCACAGCTTTATGCCCACAATTCCCCATCCACTCAGTTATTCCCCATCAAAAATAGGCTCCCCCAATGGTTTAGTTAGTAACAGTGCCAGCCTTGGCTCAGTGGCAGCACTCTCGATTCCGAGAGATAAGGCTACAGAACTGTAGTGATGAGTCCGCAACCCATGTTCTCTTTGAGCATGTCTCCTCACGGGGAGTGCAAGAGCAGTGAATTTACCCTGCATTTCCTCTGCTTTCACATGAAGAATGGATGAGCCACCAGTAGTCAACTGGCATCTGTGGAATTCTAGCCAAGTTTTTGGTTAGGAAGTGAAAAACTGAAAATAAAAATAAAGGAGGCAGTGAATGGCCATTAACACTCTAATGAACATTGAGAAAGAATAGTCAGACACAGCTTTATGCCCACAATTCCCCATCCACTCAGTTATACCATCAAAAATAGGCTCCCCCAAGGTTGGGTGAAGGAAGGATGAATAATTAATAGCCAACTGGCCATAGGCGTCTTCTGTGGACCTCTTAATGCTTGGATCAAGAAGCATTTTGCACAGTCCTTCTCACAGATTGCTTGTCACCTTTGTCAGCTGGGGAATCGTGCATATGGTAGAATAAATGATCTAAAAATTTTGCAATAATTACATGTTGGCACCATTTAACTGTGGGAATATAACTCCATAAAAATGTTTTTGTGTGAAGTGTTTTGAAATGTATCAACATGATAAGTTGCCATATATCAATACAAGTAGATAGAATACCAATGATGCTGTATTGGGTGCCATATATCTTTAGTTGTATACTGATGTCACGTGGTGCATTCTGTTATCTTCTTCTAGTGCTGTCTCTGGTGGTTTTAATGACAATGATCTCGCGCTTGTTTGTGCTCGGTCCCTAAAGTTTACCAGGAAAAAAACTCAGTGGTTCCCCAATGCTTTTCATGATGGGTTCTGTGAATGTTTGAAATCAGAGAAATCAGAAAAAGTTATGGCACAGAAGGAGGCCATCTGGCCCATCATGCCTGTGCCAGCCGAAAAAGGGATATCCAGCCGAATCCCACTTTCCAGCTCTTGATCAAGTGCAGATCCAAGTACTTTTTAAATGTGATGAGGGGTTCCAGACCTGTGGGTGAAAAAAAGTTCTCCTTAACTCCCTTCCAAGTTGTTTTGACTTTGTTAGTTCTTTGCTTCAAATGCTTCAAAAAGCCATCCTAAGGGTTTGAGTCAGTCTTCCTTCGCCTAATGAGGCTGTTGCCATTGTCGGTGGTCTGTAGTTTGATTAGGCAGTCATGCACTACTGTATGGATATGGGTAGTGCACTGCTCTAGAATCAGTGGCAGATTTTGAAAAGTTTTCTCAAATCACTGTAGACATTGCTGATGCTCAGCGATCAGATTTTGCTAGCAGGCAGGCAACCCCCTGGGCTTAGCAGCTGAAGAAGGATTTAAGCTGGCCCTCTGAAACAGCAGGTTTCTGATCCTCCACAGGTACCTTCCCCTGCAGCTTTTCTTTCATGCTCTGTGATCCACCTATTGCTCCTTCTTAGAACTCATTAACTAAATTCCTAGGGTATCTGCGCTGGTGTTTGCCATAATTAGAGTGAGCAACTTAGAGCGCTGTAGGGACCACAGTAATGAATGTTTTCTCTTCCGTTATCCTCAGGAGCACCAACAGGAATGGAAGAAAGGCAAGGTATTGTGAGGCAAGCTTCTGGAATTTCACAACCCATGGGAACATAGGAAAGTACAGCACCAGAAAAGACCCTCTTAGCCCAACTGGCCAGTTGAACAATGAATGTGCCTCAGTTCAGCACTTTTGTACCATCGGTCCCAGGATCCTATGATGCTACAAGGTCACCAGATTTCCGTCTATCTGCCATCATAGTTCTATATTTTCCTGAATTTGATGACTAAGTAGCATGTTGTTTCTGTTGCTATAAACTAATGCAAAAGCATTTTCTGCAATAATAGCATCGCTTTCCTTGGGTAGCTGTGTCTTTTGAAAATTAGGACCGAAGGTTCCTGTGAGTGCATCAATGTTAGCATTGGGGGTGGGAGTCGGGGGGAGTGGGGTGGGGTGGGGTGGGGGCGGCCAGGCAGGAGTGCATCACTACTTTCATGGGACCTCCGACAGAGAAAAGTTTGAAAAGCACAGGATTGCAGCATTATGTAGACAGGCAACTTGTTCAATTTGCCTTGGGTATAAATATTTTATTACTGACAACTGTGAACTGCATCTCTGTCTGAATCACAGGCAAATTAATCTAGATCGAACATGACCTGCTCCATATAACCTTTGAATGAGAAAATGTATACAGCCCAGCACCAGTAATTGAAAGAGGATAATCTTAACTAAAGGTCACAAATATAAACATTTTAATACAATCACGATATCCATCTTTCAGGTCACAAAATTAGAATTGATAAACAATGATGAATCAATCTATTTTATTCTAATAGAATATTAAAGGTGGTAACTGCATCCCCCCCCGCCCCCTGCCCACCCCCAGCATAAACCAACCAAATCGTGGACACAAGTGCTATACTAGTTAGAAACTTTAGATACAAACAGCTCTGAGACAAAAATACAAAGCTGGGGACAAATTAAGGGCCAGAAATTGCTTTAGCGCTCCATTTGATGCGCTAACTTTTCAGGGAAAGCAAAAGTGTCTGCAGGCGAAAAATAATTTTTGCTCCCGGGAATCTCTGCTTTAGAGCTCCAAGACGGAAGTGAGGCGGTAAATCAAGCAGTACCACGTCCCTTAGAGCGCTAAAGGGAGTGAGAGGGATGATAGCGGCAGAGCGCTGAGCAATGTTTCGTGTAGCGCTGCTGCCTGTACAGGTTCCTTCCCTCCCTTAAAGGGAAGGGCCAATTCAATCTTTATCCTATCTCTATGGAGCCAGGGGACCTGCGCTACGTGCATAAGAGCCCCAAGCACTCGAAGAGAGTGCAGGGCTGAGGAATCACGGTGTCCAACAAATCAGGAGGCACCAGAATGAGGAGATAAATAAAGTGTGCCCTACCTGACCACCACTGCCTTTAAGTATCGCTCCCCAAGCGGCCAGCCGAGGTGACAATGCCTTCCTGCAACTGCCATTGTTGATGCCCAGCGATGCAACAGGGGGTAGGATCGAATATTACATCCGGGGCAGGAACTGGATGATGCCATGATCCATGGGACGCAACAGAGCGAGGCAGTAAGCGTCAGCGCAAAACCACCAGGGAAGTTCACGGGTGTCGGTATTTCAGCAAGCCCAGTCGGTAACCCCTTAGTGCCCCATTACCGCCCCCCCTGCAGGCGCTAACGGGAGGCACAAACCAGGCCAATTTCTCCCTTTAAGTCTTGCATTTGTCCTTGGATAAATGAACATTTTCCCCAGTACAACAGGGGAAAATAGAGGGCTAAATATTCATCTTTTAGAGCTAATAAAAAATGGTGGCTTGCTGGAGGAGAAAGACTATTGATGGTTTCCAATTTTGAGATTCTCAAGGTTAGACTGTGGTACAACTAAAATCAGTCTGACTGGCATTCTCTAGAGCTGCAAAAAATGAAGAGCTACTATAATGCAGGACACAAATCATCTCCATGGAAACAATGCTATGACGTCCGGGTTGTGCAGCAAACTGTGAAGTGTAGATACAGTTTTACGAAGCAATACCAATTACTGGACGGATCCTGGGCCTTTGAAAGTCGACTTTCGTGTACGTATTAAATCAGGATAATAGAAAAATGCCGATCATCCCTCCCAAATAATTACATGCCTTGGATTTATGATAATGAAAATAATGATTGTATTGATTCTAAAAATAGTCAACTTGAATGCTAAAGAAATTACTTGTGTCAGCTTGAAAAGGCAAATAAAATAATATCCTTCATTTAGCTCCAAGAGTACTTTAGTGCAGCTTTTTCATCACTTAGATTATTATTGTTAGAAATTCAACCAAAAAAGGTAATGATGTCTGGTAATTCCAACTTGAAACATTGATAAGTTGAAACAAATGCTACTCAGAATAAATTGTATGATGAGAGTATTTTGTTAACATGAAACTAGTCCATTCCGTGGCAGTGCTTAAGGGGGTTAAGATTCAATTTGTGAGGAGAATTTATATTAGCAATACGTTACATGTTAATGCTTAAAAAAAGAGCATGGAGTGGCCAAAGTTTTCAAAGTGCTCCTTTATAACTCTTAAGAACATTTAATATTGATATATAATGTGCCAACAGTATGTACTTGAGCAAAATTATTACTGTAATATGTAATTTATCTCTGTCTGACTAGTAAGGAAACTTGGAATGCAAATTAAAAGAGGAACATTCTGGTCAAGTGATGACATTAGAGTATATGACAAGTCAGCTTCTAGAACCATCCAGCAGTTGTCCAGGATATAGCCGAGGGGAAGGTTTTGTGTGTGTTTGACTGAACAGTTGTTTGAACCCTTGCCATTGGATAAAGGTTCCGTCGAGCTCCTGTGGTGGCTGATGTGCAACACATTAAAAAAATCCACGCACAGGCATCTTCCACCCCCTCAATTGGAATTTAGGACTGGAATATCGGGTCCTTCATTGAAACATCTGTGAACTCTCATGTAAGCAAGTCGTCCTCGCTCGAGGGACCGCCTATGATGATGGTTTGAGTGTAAGAGATGGAAAAAGTTCCAATACTTTTAGTTTGTCTGCTTGCTTCTACGAGAAGAACCTATGAAGTAATTATTTACATTAGATGCAGAAGAAATAATTTCATTATTACCGCAGCTGATTAACATTGCTCTGTATTTAGAAATTGTTTCTCCATGCTTAAGTTGGAAGGGTCAATTGAATATCAATACAAGAGTTGTAATCATTTTGCAGTCATTTGAAGGAGACAGTGGAAGTGTGTTGACCTGGATCATCAGTGTAAATCATAGGCAAGGTAATCCTTCACCACAGATGAGGTAAAATCATAAAGAGTTATTGAGTTAAGCCTGTGGGCCACTCATTGCCCAGGATCATATCAAGTGCGCATGAGCTATAGAGGCATTTGGCCAATGTAAACGTGAAAAAGTGGTAGCGGAGGGTAGACGGCAGACCTTAAAGTAATTTTGAAAAAGAAAGGCATAGTGATATAAAAATGCAAGCTTTATGACCTTAAAATTGTATGGGCCATAATCCCAGCAGTTATACATCTCAGGTGTCTTTTAGCCCTCATAGGCCAGAAACTCCAGTGCTTACTGCCTCTGAGGAGACGTGGTCTTACCCATTCAGGAAACATGATTTTTGCGTTGCTTCAAACCCCTTTGTAAAGGAGCCAATAATTATTTAAAATAAACATCTGCTTGCTCTTTGAGGTCCAGACTGAACATAAGAACATAAGAAATAAGAGCAGGAGTAAGCCGTTTGGCCCCTCAAGCCTGCTTCACCATTCAATAAGATCATGGCTGATCTGATCCTGGCCTCAACTCCACTTCCCTGCCTGCTCCCCATAATCTTTGACTCCCATGTCAGTCAAAAATCTGTCTATCACCACCTTAAATATATTCAAAGACCCAGCCTCCACAGCTCTCTGGGGTAGAGAATTCCAAAAATTCACGACCCTCTGAGAGAAGAAATTCCTCCTCATTTCTATTTTAAATGGGTGACACCTTATTCTGAAACTATGCCCCCTAGTTCTAGATTCTCTCATGAGGCGAAACATCCTCTCTGCATCTACCCTGTCAAGCCCCCTCAGAATCTTATATTTTTCAATAAGATCACCTCTCATTCTTCTAAACTCCAATGAATATAGGCCCAACTGCTCAAGCTTTCTTCATATGACAATCCCTTCTTCTCAGGAATCAACCGAGTGAACCTTCTCTGAACTGCCTCCAATGCAAGTATATTCTTCCTTAAATAAGGAGAACAAAACTATACAGTACTCCAGGTGTGGTCTCACCAACACCCTGTACAGTTGAGGCAGGACTTCCTTGCTTTTATACTCCATCCCCTTTGCAATAAAGACCAACAGTCCATTTGCCTTCCTGATTACTTGCTGTACCTGCATGCTAACTTTTTGCGTTTCATGTACAAGAACCCCAGATCCCTTTGTACTGCAGCATTTTGTAATCGTCCCCACTTAGAAACATAGAAAATAGGTGCAGGAGTAGGCCATTGGGCCCTTCGAGCCTGCACCACCATTCAATGAGTTCATGGCTGAACATGCAACTTCAGTACCCCATTCCTGCTTTCTCGCCATACCCCTTGATCCCCCTAGTAGTAAGGACTACAACTAACTCCTTTTTGAATATATTTAGTGAATTGGCCTCAACTACTTTCTGTGGTAGAGAATTCCACAGGTTCACCACTCTCTGGGTGAAGAAGTTTCTCCTCATCTCGGTCCTAAATGGCTTACCCCTTATCCTTAGACTGTGACCCCTGGTTCTGGACATCCCCAATATTGGGAACAATGTTCCTGCATCTAACCTGTCCAAACCCGTCAAAATTTTAAACGTTTCTATGAGATCCCCTCTCATTCTTCTGAACTCCAGTGAATACAAGCCCAGTTGATCCAGTCTTTCTTGATATGTCAGTCCCGCCATCCCGGGAATCAGTCTGGTGAACCTTCGCTGCACTCCCTCAATAGCAAGAATGTCCTTCCTCAAGTTAGGAGACCAAAACTGTACACAATATTCCAGGTGTGGCCTCACCAAGGCCCTGTAGAACTGTACTAATACCTCCCTGCCCCTGTACTCAAATCCTCTCGCTATGAAGGCCAACATGCCATTTGCCTTCTTAACCGCCTGCTGTACCTGCATGCCAACCTTCAATGACTGATGTACCATGACACCCAGGTCTCGTTGCACCTCCCCTTTTCCTAATCTGTCACCATTCAGATAATAGTCTGTCTCTCTGTTTTTACAACCAAAGTGGATAACCTCACATTTATCCACATTATACTTCATCTGCCATACATTTGCCCACTCACCTAACCTATCTAAGTCACTCTGCAGCCTCATAGCATTCTCCTCGTAGCTCACATTGCCATCCAACTTAGTGTCATCCGCAAATTTGGAGATACTACATTTAATCCCCTCGTCTAAATCATTACTATACAGTGTAAACAATTGGGGCCCCAGCACAGAACCTTGCGGTACCCGACTAGTCACTGCCTGCCATTCTGAAAAGTCCCCATTTACTCCTACTCTTTGCTTCCTGTCTGACAACCAGTTCTCAATCCATGTCAGCACACTACTCCCAATCCCATGTGCTTTAACTTTGCACATTAATCTCTTGTGTGGGACCTTGTCGAAAGCCTTCTGAAAGTCCAAATACACCACATCAACTGGTTCCCCCTTGTCCACTCTACTGGAAACATCCTCAAAAAATTCCAGAAGATTTGTCAAGCATGATTTCCCTTTCACAAATCCATGCTGACTTGGACCTATCATGTCACCTCTTTCCAAATGCACAGCTATGACATCCTTAATAATTGATTCCATCATTTTACCCACTACCGATGTCAGGCTGACCAGTCTATAATTCCCTGTTTTCTCTCTCCCTCCTTTTTTAAAAAGTGGGGTTACATTGGCTACCCTCCACTCGATAGGAACTGATCCAGAGTCTATGGAATGTTGGAAAATGACTGTCAATGTATCCGCTATTTCCAAGGCCACCTCCTTAAGTACTCTGGGATGCAGACCATCAGGCCCTGGGAATTTATCGGCCTTCAATCCCATCAATTTCCCCAACACAATTTCCCGACTAATAAGGATTTCCGTCAGTTCCTTCTTCTTACTAGACCCTCTGACACCTTTTATTTCCGGAATGTTGTTTGTGTCCTCCTTAGTGAATACCGAACCAAAGTACTTGTTCAATTGGTCTGCCATTTCTTTGTTCCCACTTAAATAATATTTAGCTTTTTTATTTTTCCTACCAACGTGGATAATCTCACATTTCCCCACATTATAGTCCATCTGCCAAATTTTTGCTCACTCACTGAGCCTGTCTATATCCCTTTGTAAATTCTTTGTGTCCTCCTCACAACTTGCTTTCCCACCTATCTTTGTATCATCAGCAAATGTGGCTACGTTACACTCGGTCCCTTCATCCAAGTCATTAATATAAATTGTAAACAGTTGTGGTCCCAGTACTGATCCCTGTGGCACCCCACTAGTTACAATTTGCCAACCTGAAAATGACCCATTTATCCCGACTCTCTATTTTCTGTTAGTTAGCCAATCCTTTGTCCATGCTAATATATTACCCCAAACCCTGTGAGCTCTTATCTTGTGCAGGAACCCATTATGTGGCACCTTATCAAATACTTTCTGGAAATCCAAATACACGATATCTACTGGCTCCCCTTTATCCACTTTGCTCGTTACATCCTCAAAGAACTCCAGCAAATTTGTCAAACATGATTTCCCTTTCATAAAACCATGCTGACTCTGCTTGACTGCATTATGATTTTCTAAATGTCCTGCTACTACTTCCTTAATGATGGACTCCAGCATTTTCCCAATGACAGATGTTAGGCTAACTAGTCCATAGGTTCCTGCTTTCTGTCTCCCTCCTTTCTTAAATAAGGATATTACATTTGTGGTTTTCTAGTCCGCTGGGACTTCTCCAGAATTCAGGGAATTTTGGTAGATTACAACCAATGCATCCACAATTTCTGCAGCCACTTCTTTTAATACCCTAGGATGCAGGCCATCAGGTCCAGGGGACTTGTCCACCTTTAGTCCCATTAGTTTGCCTAATACTTTATCTCTAGTGATTGTGATTGTTTTAAGATCCCTCCTCCCCCCAAATAGCTCCTTGAGATCGAAACAAAATATTTGTTCAAAGTCTCTGCCATTTCCCTGTTTCCCATTATTACTTCCCCAGTCTCATCTTCTAAGGGATCAATATTTATTTTAGCTACTCTCTTTCTTGTTATATACCTGTAGAAGCTCTTACTGTCTGTTTTTATATTTCTTGCTAGTTTACTCTGATATGCTATCTTCTCTGTCTTTATCATTTTTTTAGTCGTCCTTATGCTGGTTTCTAAAAATGTTTCAATTTTCTGGCCTTCCACTGTTCTTCACAACATTGTATGCCTTTGTTTTCAATTTGATGCCATCTTTTACTTCCTTAGTTAGCCAGGGATGGTTCATCCTTCTCTTCGCGTCTTTTTTTCTCACTGGAATAAATCTTTGCTGAGAGTTATGAAATATCTCCTTAAATGTTTGCCACTGCTTTTCTACAGTCTTACCCTTTAATTACTGCTCCTCTGGCAGTGATTCCTCCTGGTCAGGCCCACTTGCGGAGGCTGGTATACCTCATCTCAATTGGTTTGTAGATCTCCAAACCTACGCTGGATCTCACTAGGATTGAGGAAGTGGGAAGTCCGAGAATAGGGAATTCCTATCTGGCCCCCACTCCCTCTGACATGGAGGGCCATGTTTGGGGTGGACAAAAGGTTCTATCCAAGACTAGACCACCCAGAAATGGCCAGGATTTGTTGTATCCGCTCACACGTTATCCGTCTAAAGTTAAAATTTGACCTACTATCTCTTAACTCGGAATTTGCACATGGGTTAGCACTAATCTCAGAGTAACTTAAAGCTCCGAGTGTCCATTTTGACTGCATGTAAATACTAAAGGGTGAGTTTTCCTAGTTTTCCCCTGCTACCAGTGTGTATGGGCAAACTACAGGTGTATTGGCTGTAATGCATTCATCTCAGTGGATGAAAATTGCAGGCAACACCCTGGAATTTACTGATACATGCTGTTAGTGGTGAGCAAAATCTATCCTTACCTACCCTTACCGAACAAACATAACAGAAAGATATAGATTATTCAGAAATAGAGCTTTTGCATTGTAAGATGTGTCATGTATGTACTTTTGGGATCACTAGCCACTAGATGGCTTCACTGTTGGGGGCCATTGGGCTGCACGCACGTGTATGCAGCCCAAGTATAAAAGGCCAGCTGTTTTGTATATTAGTCACGTTGGACCTTAATAAAGCAGAGCCAAGGTCATACCTCTTGGAGTTAAACAGTACTCAGTCGAACAGTTATTGCATACACAACATTTGGCGACGAGGCAAAAATGAGCACAATTGGATTGTTGGAGCGATTTGTGGAAGGAGTCGATTGGGTAGACTTGGTGGGCTATTTGAGCCAGTTCTCCGTGGCCAACAAAATGGAGGAGGTCGGCGACGCAGATCGGCGCCGGGTGGTGTTCCTCACGGTTTGCGGTCAAAAATTTATGGTCTGATAAAGAATCTACTCCTGCCTGTGAGTCCAACAGAGAAGACATATGAAGAATTGTGTACACTGGTACAGGACCACCTTAAGCCAGACGAAGGCATCATCATCTCGAGATACATATTTTATATGCACGTTCGCTCAGAGGGCCAGAATGGGGTGGAATTCTTTGCCGATCTGACACGTCTAGCGGGACCGTGAAAGTTCGGGGCTGTGTTGGCAGACATACTGTGGGACTTCTTTGTAATCGGCATCAACCATGAGGTGATCCTGCGTAAACTACTGGCGGTGGAGATGTTGGACTTGAACAGGGCCATCACGATCGCTCAGTCATGCATGACGACGGATAGAAGTCTAAAGCAGATATCAGTGAAAAATCTAAACTCGGCAAGTACTATAAATATGATTTATTCGGCGTTCGGCAGAGCAGCACATGGCCGGGCCAACCTGACTGCATTCACAAAACCTGTGGTTGCCCAAAGTCCGCCAGCGGGAATGCATCCGATTTCTCCGTGTTGGCGTTGTGGGGGAAATCACCGGCACCAGCAGTGGTGATTTAAGCAAGACAGCTGCAAATGAGAGTGGGGCATCTCCACCACAAGTGGCCGCAGATGAGCAAGCGTACTGCAACATACCATGTGGAGGGTGATGGTCAGACTAGCGCGGATCTGGATACGCAATACGAGATACCAGAGGAGGAAGTGTATGGACTGTACTCGTTCCTAACTAAGAGCAAACCGATAATGATCAACGTGAAATTTAATGGAGTGCCGGTATCGATGGAACTGGACATGGGGGCGAGTCAATCGATAATGAGCCAGAGGGCATTCGACAAGCTGTGGGATACTAAGGCTGTGAGGCCCAGGCTTAGTCCAGTCAATGCCAAGTTGCGTACGTACACCAAAGAACTCATAATGGTGATTGGCAGTGCCACAATGAAAGTGTTGTATGACGGCGCGGTTCACGAGTTACCGCTATAGATTGTCCCAGGCAATGGCCCAATGCTGTTCGGCAGGAACTGGCTTGAAATCAGATGCGACTGGAACAACATGAAGACGTTGTCGTCGGAGGAAGATACATGTGCCCAAGTACTGAGCAAGTTCCCTTCGCTGTTTGAACCAGGTATCGGCAACTTCACGGGAGCCAAAGTGCAGATCCATGTGGACTCAGATGCAAGACCCGTCCATCATAAAGCTCGGGCAGTTCCGTATATGATGAGGGAGAAGGTCGAAATCGAACTGGACAGACGACAGCGTGAAGGAATCATATCACCGGTGGAATTTAATGAATGGGCCAGCCCCATTGTTCCTGTGTTGAAAAGTGATGGCAGTGTCAGAATCTATGGAGACTACAAGGCTACTATCAACAGAGTTTCGAAACAGGATCAGTCTCGTTACTGAAGGCTGATGACTTGTTTGCAACGCTAGCTGAGGGGAAGTCGTTCACCAAACTGGACTTGACATCGGCTTACATGACACAGGAGCTGGTCAAAGAGACTTACGTGCATTAACATGCATAAAGGACTGTTTATTTATCACAGGTGCCCTTTTGGAATTCGCTCGGCTGCAGCAACATTTCAGAGGACCATGGAGAGTCTACTGAAGTCCGTTCCCAGAACCGTCGTGTTCCAAGAAGACATCCTGATCACAGGTCGTGACTCCGAGGAACATCTGAACAACCTGGAAGAGGTTTTACATCATCTGGACAAAGTGGGACTCAGACTGAAATGCTCAAAGTGCGTCTTCATGGCACCAGAGGTAGAATTCCTGGGGAGGAAAATTGCTGCTGACGGCATCAGGCCCACAGACACGAAAACCAAGGCTATCAAGAATGCGCTCAAGCCGCAGAATGTGTCGGAGCTGCGTTCATTCCTGGGTCTACTCAACTACTTCAGTAACTTTCTACCTAAATTGAGCACCTTATTAGAACCACTGCACATGCTGTTAAGAAAAAGCGACAACTGGGTGTGGGGTGCGTCCCCATTCAGAGCTTTTGAGAAAGCCACTAATCTGCTTTGCTCTAACAAGCTGTTGGTACATTATGACCCATGTGAATGTTTAGTATTGGCCTGTAATGCTTCGTTATATGGAATTGTTTGCATACTTCAACAAGCTAATGAGTCGGCTAAACTTCAACCAGTCGCGTATGCTTCAAAAAGTTTGTCTAAAGCGGAAAGGGCCTACAGCATGGTACAGAAAGAAGCACTAGCCTGTGTGTATGGAGTTAAAAAGATGCATCAGTATTTGTTTGGTCTTCGGTTTGAACTGGAGACAGATCACAAGCTGCTCATTTCACTGTTCTCCAAAAACAAAGGTATCAATACCAATGCTTCATCCAGCGTCCAGAGGTGGCCGCTGACGTTATCCGATTATGATTATGTCACTCGCCATAGATGTGGCACCGAGAATTGTGCCGATGCTTTGAGCTGTCTGCCGTTGCCGACACCGGAGGTGGAAACGCCACAACCGGCGGACCTATTGTTAGTTATGGATGCTTTTGAGAATGAAGGAACCCTTGTCACGGCTCAACAAGTTAAGACCTGGACCAGCCTGGACCTGATTTTATTGGTGGTGAAGAGTTGCATCCTCAAAGCTAATTGGTCTGCCATACCCAAGCAAATGTGCGAGGAGACCAATTTGTCGCAAAGACAAACTGTCTATTCAGTCAGATTGTATACTGTGGGGCAATCGTGTTGTTATGCCCAAGAAAGGGAGAGAAATATTTGTACGTGAGCTACATAGCATCCCGGCATTGTACTGATGAAAGCCATCGCCAGATCTCATGTATGGTGGCCGGGAATTGACTCTGAGCTGGAATCATGTGTGCATCAGTGCAACACTTGCATGCAGCTCAGCAAAGCACCAGTGGAATCGCTGCTGAGTCTGTGGTCGTGGCCATCCAAACCATGGTCCAGGATCCACATAGACTTTGCAGGTCCCTTCCTGGGGAAGATGTTTTTAGTTGTGGTGGATGCATATTCGAACTGGGTAGAGTGTATAATCATGTCATCCAGCACATCCACAGCTACCATTGAGAATCTCAGTGTCATGTTCGCGACACATGGTCTGCCTGACATCGTTGTTAGCGACAATGGATCGTGCTTCACCAGTCAGGAGTTTCAAGAGTTCATGAAACTCAATGGTATCAGACATGTAAGGTCAGCACCATTCAAACCTGCATCCAATGGGCAAGCAGAACGTGCTGTCCAAATCATAAAGCAGAGTATGAAGCGAATAACCCAAGGGTCACTGCAGACCCGCCTGGCATGCATACTGCTTACAAGACACGACCACACACGCTTACCGGGGTCTCACCTGCCAAACTAATGATGAAGAGAGGTCTTAAGACCAAGCTATCTCTTGTACACCCTGACTTGAATAATCATGTTGAATATAGAAGACAAAGTCAGCAAGGGTAGCACGATCGCGCAGCTGTGTCACGCGATAGTTCTGTAAATGATCCTGTATATGTTCTGAATTATGGTCAGGGTCCCAAGTGGATTGCTGGTACTGTCATGGCCAAGGAGGGCAACAAAGTATTTATTGTCAAGCTCAAAAATGGGCAAACATGCAGGAAACATATGGATCAGACAAAGCTGTGGCACACAGACGAACTGGAACAGTCAGAGGAAGAGACAATCGATGACCAACCAACCTACCCCCAGTCATCAGAGGACTCAGTGGTCATTAGTGAATCGGGACTTTCAATCACTGACATGTTGAATGAAAATGGACTTTCAATCCCTGACATGGCCATTGCCACTCCCACCAGGTCAGCCACCCAGCAGTCACAATAAACTCTGTCTGAACACTCACCCAAGGCTGGAGTTGAACTGAGATGGTCAACACGGGAGCGTAAAACACCGGACCGCCTCAATTTGTAAAAGACTATGTTAATATCTCAGAGGGGGGTATTGTCATGTATATACTTTCGGGATCACGAGCCACTAGATGGCGTCACTGTTGGGGGCCATTGGGCTGCACGCACGTGTGTGCAGCCCAAGTATAAAAGGCCAGCCATTTTGTATATTAGTCACTTTGTCCCTTAATAAAGCAGAGCCAAGGTCATACCTCTTGGAGTTAAACAGTACTCAGTCTAACAGTTATTGCATACACAACAAGATGTCTAAAGTCTCAGCTATTCTGGAGGTTTGCTTGGTTTGCAGTTGGGATGAGGAATTTTGTAGAATCTTTCTTCAGGCGATCGAACTGGTTGGATTAGATCTATGATAGAACAGAGTGTACAGAGCATTGGGAATTTACAGATATGATATGCCAAATGGCTTTTTCTTGTTCCATGTTTTCAAATGTTATAAATCATCATTTTACTCGTCATCAGGAATGATGTACCGGGTGTCAAGACACATTACAACGTCAATTATTGAACAGTTTAATCTTTTATTCACTTGCAGAAGATAATTTTATTGAAAATAAAGCTGACATTAATTTAACTTAATTTATCTGCAAGTTAATGAATATTTAATTGAAGCACAGGTACCAAAGCAATTTGACTTTGACACTGGATTATCTTTGATAAATTGAGTTATCTCTGCGCATGTTAATTACATGTTAATGCATTGTAAAACTATTTTAATTCAGATTGCATTCTACAATTTACTTTGCCCTCAGTGGAAATAAATCCAGCTTAGAAAAAGAAAAATCATTATGAAACTTGAACAAAATCAACAAAATAAACTCAGATACAATGAGGGAAAGATTCAACACGTGGCAGAAAGGAGGCCCCCCAGACCCATCCTGCCTGGAGCTCTGTTTGATGCCAATCTGTTGCTCGATCAGAGATCTGGTAGAGGGATGGTTTTGATTGTATTTCTCCTCAGCGTCTGTACTTGACTTTCTGAGTCGTGAGCCGCACACTCAGGGAATACTGCGGGCAGTTTCGGTTTCCATATTTACGGGTCGGAGAGGCCTATAAAGGCTTGTCGGAGGAGGAGTTCGGGCAGTTGGGCAGCGCGAGTCCGGGGTCGGTGAGGCCTACAGAGGCTCGTCAGAGGAGAAGTTCGGGCAGTTGGGCAGCGCGAGTCCGGAGTCAGAGAGGCCTATAAAGGCTCGTCTGAGGAGGAGTTCGGGCAGTTGGGCAGCGCGAGTCCGGGGTCGGAGAGGCCTATAAAGGCTCGTCGGAGGAGGAGTTCGGGGTTAGAGAGGCCTACAAAGGCTCATTGGAGGAGGAGTTTGGGCAGGTGGGCAGTGCGAGTCCAGGGTCGGAGAGGCCTATAAAGGCTCATTGGAGGAGGAGTTCGGGCAGTTGGGCAGCGCGAGTCCGGGGTCGGAGAGGCCTATAAAGGCTCGTCGGAGGAGGAGTTCGGGGTTAGAGAGGCCTACAAAGGCTCATTGGAGGAGGAGTTTGGGCAGGTGGGCAGTGCGAGTCCGGGGTCGGAGAGGCCTATAAAGGCTCATTGGAGGAGGAGTTCGGGCAGTTGGGCAGCGCGAGTCCAGGGTCGGAGAGGCCTATAAAGGCTCGTTGGAGGAGGAGTTTGGGCAGGTGGGCAGTGCGAGTCCGGGGTCGGAGAGGCCTATAAAGGCTCGTTGGAGGAGGAGTTCGGGCAGTTGGGCAGCGCGAGTCCAGGGTCGGAGAGGCCTATAAAGGCTCGTTGGAGGAGGAGTCTGGGGTCGGAGGGGCGGGGCTTGTGCAGCTGCAGCAGGGAGGCAAAATAGAAGTAGAGAGAAATAAAAAGGTGACATCACAGCCAAGGTGGTAAGTGATTGGCTGGTGATTGGAAAGTAGTTTCTCTTTTACTTTCTTTTATCAGTAAGTAACCTTTAGCATTGTTGTTGACAATTTAAGAGTATCTAAGGGTGAAGTCATGGTAGGAGAGCTCGGACACGTGTTATGCTCCTCCTGTACTATGTGGGAAGTCAGGGACGCTTCCGGTGTCCCTGATGACTATGTGTGCGGGAAGTGTGTCTGCCTCCAGCTCCTGACGGACCGCATTGCGGAGCTGGAGCTGCGGGTGGATTCACTCTGGAGCATGCACGATGCTGAGAATGACGTGAGTAGCACGTTTAGCGAGTTGGTCTCACCGCAGGTAAAGGGTCCACAGCCAGATAGGGAATGCAAGACTAACAGGAAGAGCAGTGCAAGGAAGGTAGTGCAGGGGTCCCCTGCAGTCATCCCCCTGCAAAACAGATACACCGCTTTGGGTACTGTTGAGGGGGATGACTCATCAGGGGAGATCAGCAACAGCCAAGTTCATATCACTGTGGCTGGCTCTGCTGCACAGGAAGACAGGAAAAAGAGTGGGAGAGTGATATTGATAGGGGATTCAATTGTAAGGGGAATAGATAGGCGTTTCTGCGGCAGCAACCGAGACTCCAGGATGGTATGTTGCCTCCCTGGTGCAAGGGTCAAGGATGTCTCGGAGCGGATGCAGGACATTCTGAAAAGAGAGGGTGAACAGCCAGTTGTCGTGATGCATACAGGTACCAACGACATAGGTAAAAAATGGCATGAGGTCCTACGAGATGAATTTAGGGAGCTAGGAGCTAAATTAAAAAGTAGGACCTCAGAAGTAGTAATCTCAGGATTGCTACCAGTGCCACGTGCTAGTCAGAGTAGGAATCACAGGATAGCTCAGATGAATACGTGGCTTGAGGAGTGGTGCAGAAGGGAGGGATTCAAATTCCTGGGACATTGGAACCGATTCTGGGGGAAGTGGGACCAGTACAAACCGGACGGTCTGCACCTTGGCAGGATCGGAACCAATGTCCTCGGGGGAGTGTTTGCTAGTGCTGTTGGGGAGGAGTTAACCTAATATGGCAGGGGGATGGGAACCTATGCAGGGAGACAGAGGGAAATAGAAGGGGGGCAGAAGCAAAAGATAGAAAGGTGAATAGTAAAAGTGCAGGGCAGAGAAACCCAAGGCAAAGCAAAAATGGCCACATTACATCAAGATTCAAAAGGATTTAAGTGTGATAAAAAAGACAAGCCTGAAGGCTCTGTGCCTCAATGCGAGGAGTATTCAGAATAAGGTGGATGAATTAACTGCGCAGATAGCAGTTAAAGGATACGATGTGATTGGCATCACGGAGAGATGGCTCCATGGTGACCAAGGCTGGGAACTCAACATCCAAGGGTATTCAGCATTCAGGAAGGATAGACAGAAAGGAAAAGGAGGCGGGGTGGCATTGCTGGTTAAAAAATAAATCAATGTAATTGTAAGGAAGGACATTAGCTTGGATGATGTGGAATCGGTATGGGTGGAGCTGCGGAATTCCAAAGGCAGAAAACGCTAGTGGGAGTTGTGTATAGATCACCAAATAGTAGTAGTGAGGTTGGGGACAGCATCAAACAAGAAATAAGGGATGTGTGCAATAAAGGTACAGCAGTAATCATGGGCGACTTTAATCTACATATTGATTGGGCTAACCAAACTGGTAGCAATGCGGTGGAGGAGGATTTCCTTGAGTGTATTAGGGATGGTTTTCTAGACCAATATGTCGAGGAACCAACCAGGGAGCTGGCCATCCTAAACTGGGTGATGTGTAATGAGAAGGGACTAATTGGCAATCTTGTTTTGCGAGGCCCCTTGGGGAAAACTGACCATAATATGGTAGAATTCCTTATTAAGATGGAGAGTGACAAAGTTAATTCGGAAACTAAGGTCCTGAACTTAAGGAAAGGTAACTTCGACGGTATGAGGTGTGAATTGGCTAGAATAGACTGGCAGAGGATACTTAAAGGGTTGACGGTGGATAAGCAATGGCAAACATTTAAAGATCACATGGATGAACTTCAGCAATTATACATCCCGGTCTGGAGTAAAAATAAAACTTGGAAGGTGGCTCAACCATGGCTAACAAGGGAAATTAAGGATCGTGTTAAAACCAAGGAAGAGGCAGATACATTGGCTAGAAAAAGCAACAAACCTGAGGACTGGGAGAAATTTAGAATTCAACAGAGGAGGACTAAGGGTTTAATTAAGAGGGGGAAAATAGAGTACGAGAGGAAGCTTGCAGGGAACATAAAAACTGACTGCAAAAGCTTCTATAAATATGTGAAGAGAAAGAGATTAGTAAAGACAAACGTAGATCCCTTGCAGTTGGATTCAGGTGAATTTATAATGGGGAACAAAGAAATGGCAGATCAATTGAAACAATACTTCGGTTCTGTCTTCACAAAGGAAGATACAAATAACCTTCCGAATGTACTAAGGGACAGTGGGTCTAGTGAGAAAGAGGAACTGAAAGATAGCCTTATTAGGCGGGAAATTGTTTTAGGGAAATTGATGGGATTAAAGGCCGATAAATCCCTGGGGCCGAATAGTCTGCATCCCAGAGTACTTAAGGAAGTGGCCCTAGAAATAGTGGATGCCTTGGTGATCATTTTCCAACAGTCTATCGACTCTGGATCAGTTCCTATGGACTGGAGGGTAGCTAATGTAACACCACTTTTTAAAAAAGGAGGGAGAGAGAAAATGGTGAATTATAGACTGGTTAGCCTGACATCAGTAGTGGGGAAAATGTTGGAATCAATCATTAAGGATGAAATAGCAACGCATTTGGAAAGCAGTGACAGGATCGGATGACGTCAGCATGGATTTATGAAAGGGAAATCATGCTTGACGAATCTTCTGGAATTTTTTGAGGATGTAACTATCAGAGTGGACAAGGGACAACCAGTGGATGTGGTATATTTGGACTTTCAAAAGGCTTTTGACAAGGTCCCGCACAAGAGATTGGTGTGCAAAATCAAAGCGCATGGTATGGGGGTAATGTACTGGCGTGGATAGAGAACTGGTTGGCAGACAGGAAGCAGAGAGTAGGGATAAATGGGTCCTTTTCAGAATGGCAGGCAGTGACTAGTGGGGTGCCGCAGGGCTCAGTGCTGGGACCCCAGCTCTTTACAATATACATTAACGATTTGGATGAAGGAATAGAGTGTAATATCGCCAAGTTTGCGGATGACACTAAACTGGGTGGCGGTATGAGTTGTGAGGAGGACGGTAAGAGGCTGCAGGGTGAGTGGGCAAATACATGGCAGATGCAGTATAATGTGGATAAATGTGAGGTTATCCATTTTGGGGGCAAAAACATGATGGCAGAATATTATCTGAATGGTGGCAGATTAGGAAAAGGGGAGGTACAACGAGACCTGGGTGTCATGGTTCATCAGTCACTGAAAGTGGGCACGCAGGTACAGCAGGCGGTAAAGAAGGCAAATGGTATGTTGGCCTTCATAGCTAGGGGATTTGAATATAGGAGCAGGGAAGTCTTAACACAGCTGTACAGGGCCTTAGTGAAGCCTCACCTGGAATATTGTGTTCAGTTTTGGTCTCCTAGTCTGAGGAAGGACGTTCTTGCTATTGAGGGAGTGCAGCGAAGGTTCACCAGACTGATTCCAGGGATGGCTGGGCTGGCATATGAGGAGAGACTGGATCAACTGGGCTTTTATACACTGGCGTTTAGAAGAATGAGAGAGGATCTCATAGAAACATATAAGATTCTGACGGGACTGGACAGGTTAGATGTTCCCGATGTTGGGGAAGTCCAGAACCAGGGGATATAGTCTTAGGATAAGTGGTAGGCCATTTAGGATTGAGATGAGGAGAAACTTCTTCACTCAGAGAGTTGTTAACCTGTGGAATTCTCTGCCGCAGAGAGTTGTTGATGCCAGTTCATTGGATATATTCAAGAGGGAGATAGATATGGCCCTTACGGTTGCGGGGATCAAGTGGTATGGAGAGAAATTGGTATGAGCAGTGTCGGAGCGGCCTATAAAGGCGTACCGGTGCAGCTACAGCGGGAGAGAAAGCAAAAAAGAAGTAGAAAGGTATCAAAAGGTGACGTCACAGCCAATGGGGTAAGTGATTAGTTGGTGATTGGTGAGTAGCTTTTCTTTTTCTTTTTATATCAGTAAGTGAACTGTAACATTGTTATTACCAATTTAAAGGTTTCTAAGGGTTAAGGCATGGAAGGAGAGCTCGGTCACGTGATATGCTCCTCCTGTGCCATGTGGGAACTCAGGGACGCTTCTGGTGTCCCTGACGACTACGTGTGTAGAAGTGTATCCGCCTCCATCTCCTGATGGACCGCGTTGCGGAATTGGAGCTGAGGGTGGATTCACTCTGGAGCATCCACGATGCTGAGAATGACATAAGTGGCACGTGTAGTGAGTTGGTCTTACCGCATGAGAAGGATCCACAGCCAGCTAGGGAATGGAAGACCAGCAGGAAGAGTAGTACAAAGAAGGTAGTGCAGGGGTCCCATCTGGTCATCCCCCTGCAAAACAGATACACTGTTTTGAGTACTGTTGAGGGGGATGACTCATTAGGGGAGAGCAACAGCAGCCAAGTTCATGGCACCGTGGCTGGCTCTGTTGTACAGGAGGGCATAAAAAAGAGTGGGAGAGCGATAGTGATAGGGGATTCAATCATAAGGGGAATAGATAGGCGTTTCTGCGGCCGCAATCGAGACTCCAGGATGGTATGTTGCCTCCCTGGTGCAAGGGTCAAGGATGTCTCCGAGCGAGTGCAGGACATTCTAAAAAGGGAGGGAGAACAGCCAGTTGTCGTGGTGCACATTGGTACCAACGACATAGGTTAAAAAAAAGGGATAAGGTCCTACGAGATGAATTTAAGGAGCTAGGAGTTAAATTAAAAATTAGGACCTCAAAAGTCGTAATCTCGGGATTGCTAGCAGTGCCACGTGCTAGTCAGAGTAGGAATCACAGGACAGCACAGATGAATACGTGGCTTGAGCAGTAGTGCAGCAGGGAGGGATTCAAATTCGTGGGGCATTGGAACAGGTTCTGGGGGAGATGGGACCAGTACAAACCGGACGGTCTGCACTTGGGCAGGAACGGAACCAATGTCCTAGGGGGAGTGAGGAGTTGGTGAGGAGTTAAACTAATATGGCAGGGGGATGGGAACCAATACAGGGAGACAGAGGGAAACAAAAATGAGACAAAAACAAAAGACAGAAAAGAGATGAGTAAAAGTGGAGGGCAGAGAAACCAAAGGCAAGAAACAAAAAGGGCCACTGAATATAAAAGGGCTGCAGGAGGGGTAAAAACTAAAAATCATGGTTTAAAAACTAGGATGAAAACACTCTACCTAAATGCACGCAGCATTAGAAATAAAGTAAATGAGTTGACGGCACAAATCATTACAAATGGGTATGATTTGGTGGCCATTACAGAAACATGGTCGCAAGGTGGCCAAGACTGGGAATTAAACATACAGGGGTATCTGACAATTCAGAAAGATAGGCAAGAAGGGAAAGGAGGTGGGGTAGCTCTGTTAATAAAGGATGATATCAGGGCAGTTGTGAGGGATGATATTGGCTCCAATGAACAAAATGTTGAATCATTGTGGGTGGAGATTAGAGATAGTAAGGGGAAAAAGTCACTGGTCGGCGTAGTTTATAGGCCCCCAAATAATAACTTCATGGTGGGGCGGGCAATAATCAAGGGAATAATGGAGGCATGTGAAAAAGGAATGGCAGTAGTTATGGGGGATTTTAACCTACATATCGATTGGTCAAATCAAATCGCAGGAGGTAGCCTGGAGGAGGAATTCATAGAATGCATGCGGGATTGTTTCTTAGAACAGAATGTAACAGAGCCTACAAGGGAGCAAGCCATTTTGGATCTGGTCCTGTGTAACGAGACAGGAAAAATAAACGATCTCCTCGTAAAAGATCCTCTCAGAATGAGTGATCACAATATGGTTGAATTTGTAATACAGATTGAGGATGAGGAAGTTGTATCAGAAATGAGCGTACTATGCTTAAACAAAGGGGACTACAGTGGAATGAGGGCAGAGTTGGCTAAAGTAGACTGGAAACAAGGACTAAACGGTGGCACAATTGAGGAACAGTGGAGGACTTTTAAGGAGCTCTTTCATAATGCGCAACAAAAATATATTCCAGTGAAAAAGAAGGGCGGCAAGAGAAGAGATAACCAGCCGTGGATAACCAAGGAAATAAAGGAAAGTATCAAATCAAAGACCAATGCGTATAAGGTGGCCAAGGTTAGTGGGAAACTAGAGGATTGGGAAAATTTTAAGCAACAGCAAAGAATGACTAAAAAAGCAATAAAGAAAGGGAAGATAGATTACGAAGGTAAACTTGCGCAAAACATAAAAACAGATAATAAAAGCTTTTACAGATATAGAAAACGGAAAAGAGTGACTAAAGTAAATGTTGATCCCTTAGAAGATGAAAAGGGGGATTTAATAATGGGAAATGTGGAAATGGCTGAGACCTTAAACAATTGCTTCCGTCTTCACAGTGGAAGACACAAAAACAATGCCAAAAATTGCTGGTCATAGGAACGTGAGAAGGGAGGACCTTGAGATGATCACTATCACTAGGGAGGTAGTGCTGGACAGACTAATGGGACTGAAGGTAGACAAGTCCCCTGGTCCTGATGAAATGCATCCCAGGGTATTAAAAGAGATGGTGGAAGTTATAGCAGATGCATTTGTTATAATCTACCAAAATTCTCTGGACTCTGGGGAGGTACCAGCAGATTGGAGAGCAGCTAATGTAACTCCTCTGTTTTAAAAAGGGGGCAGGCAAAAGGCAGGTAACTCTAGGCCGGTTAGTTTAACATCTGTAGTGGGGAAAATGCTTGAAACTATCATTAAGGAAGAAATAGCGGGACATCTGGATAGGAATAGTGCAATCAAGCAGACGCAGCATGGATTCATGAAAGGGAAATCATGTTTAACTAACTTACTGGAATTCTTTGAGGACAGAACGAGCACGGTGGATAGAGGTATACCGATGGATGTGGTGTATTTAGATTTCCAAAAGGCATTCGATAAGGTGCCACACAAAAGGTTACTGCAGAAGATAAAGGTACGCGGAGTCAGAGGAAATGTATTAGCATGGATAGAGAATTGGCTGGTGAACAGAAAGCAGAGAGTCGGGATAAATGGGTCCTTTTCCGGTTGGAAATCAGTGGTTAGTGGTGTGCCACAGGGATCGGTACTGGGACCACAACTGTTTACAATATACATAGATGACCTGGAAGAGGGGACAGAGTGTAGTGTAGCAAAATTTGCAGATGACACTAAGATTAGTGGGAAAGCGGGTTGTGTAGAGGACGCAGAGAGGCTGCAAGGAGATTTGGATAGGTTAAGCGAATGGGCTAAGGTTTGGCAGATGGAATACTTTGTCGGAAAGTGTGAGGTCATCCACCTTGGGAAAAAAAACAGTAAAAGGGAATATTATTTGAATGGGGAGAAATTACAACATGCTGTGGTGCAGAGGGACCTGGGGGTCCTTGTGCATGAAACTCTTTTGAGTTTACCTGAAAATAAACATAAACATTAAAACCATGCCACCCGCCTGGGTGACACAGCAGACATTTTCAAGGCCCCTTTTTTTTTCCTTTTTTTTTTTGGTTTTTTTTGGGGCGCTAAAATCAAATTTTTCCAGTGCCCCCTATAAAAGGGGAGGGGGACACTAAAAGCACCGGCAATGAAAACAAATTAAACTTTAAAACGTAAAATTAAATTAAAATTTGGTTGCCGGGCGTGATGATGCACTCCAGTCCCTCCGGTGCCCACCTCTCGCGTAAGGCCGCGAGCGTACCGGTGGACACCGCGTGCTCCATCTCCAAGGACACCCTGGACCGGATGTAAGAGCGGAAGAGAGGCAGGCAGTCAGGTTGAACGACCCCCTCGACCGCCCGCTGCCTGGACCGGCTGATGGCACCCTTGGCCGTGCCCAGGAGCAGTCCTACTAGGAGGCCTTCGGACCTACCCGCTCCCCTCCGCACAGGGTGCCCAAAGATCAGGAGAGTGGGACTGAAGTGCAGCCAGAATTTCAGGAGCAGCCCCTTCAAATAATAAAACAGGGGCTGCAACCTCGTGCACTCAATAAAAACATGGAACACGGACTCCTCCAGACCGCAGAAATTGCAGGCGACCTGGGAGTCCGTGAACCGGCTTAAAAATTTATTGCACGGCACTGCTCCGTGCACCACCCTCCAGGCCAAGTCCCCGATGAATAGTGGGAGGACCCCTGCGTAGAGTGCCCTCCATCGGGGACCCCCGCCTCCTCCGGACGGCAAGATGGTACGCCATGGCGTGTCCGGACGGCCGGCGAGGATGGCAAAGTTGAGAGTGTGCAGGAGCAGCCCGTACAGGAAACCCCTCCGCGCGGAACTGAAAGGCACGGAGGGGATTTCCCCGAGGCGGCTCAAGTTGTGAGGCGCCGGCCCCCGAGGGAGGTTCCGGGGTTTGGCGCCGATGAAGAATTCCGTCCGGACGGGGGTCAGTTCGGACGGGATCTCCCCACGTGCTTGAGCCTCCTCGATGCACCTAACGGAGTCAGGGCCCAGAGCTGTTTTTAGCGGCTCGATGGCATCGGCCGCGTGGCGGACGTTGGCAGAGTTTAGGCGCCGCGCCAGCGTGTCTGGCGCCATCCAGCCCGCTCCTCCGCCATCGAGCAGGTCCCTGACCCTGGTCACCTCACCAGCCACAGCCCTCTCTTCCGACCGCCACATAAAACCTCGGTCGTGGAGGTACGGATTCCCGAGCAGCGGCTCCTGCAGGACGGCCGCCACTCCAGCCGGCGGAGAGCTGCGCTTGGTGGAGACTTTGTTCCAGACCCTGATGAGTTCCCTGTAAAAGACAGGCAGCTCCCGGAGGGCGGTCCTGGCACCCCCCAAGTTCACAAACAGGAGCTGCGTGTCATAATTGAGGTCGCGCTGCTGGCGGAAGAAATACTTCGCCAGAGCACACCACCTAGGAGGGGGCTCGACGTAAAGGTATCTCTGCAGGGTCTGAAGACGGAAAGTCGCGAGCTGGGCGCTGACGCACACCAACGACTGACCGTCCTCCTCAAGCGGGAGACTCAAGACCGCGGCAGAGACCCAGTGCTTCCTGTTGTTCCATAAGACGTCCACCAGCTTCTTCTGTATCTTGGCGACAAACGCAGGGGGAGGGGTCAAAGTGACCAGCCGGTACCACAACATGGCGGCCACCAGCTGGTTTATGACTAACGCTCGACCCCTGTAGGACAGCACTCGGAGCAGTCCTGTCCAGCGCCCTAGGCGAGCGGCGACCTTGGCCTCCAGCTCCTGCCAGTTCGCCGGCCAGGCTCCCTCGTCGGGGCTAAGGTAGACTCCCAGATAGAGGAGATGGGTCGTGCTCCAGGCAAAAGGCCTGAGCTCCTCCGGCAGGGAGTCCACCCGCCACTGACCCACCAGGAGTCCGGAACATTTCTCCCAGTTGATCCTGGCGGAGGACGCGGCCGAGTAAATCTCCTGGCACTCACGCATCCTCCGCAGGTCAGCGGGATCCTCTACCGCGAGGAGCACGTCATCGGCGTAAGCCGAGAGGACGACCTCCACGCCCGGCCCTTGCAGAGCCAGTCCCGTCAACCTCGTCCGCAAGAGGCGCAGGAAAGGCTCCACGCAAACGGCGTATAACTGGCCGGACATGGGGCATCCCTGGCGCACCCCTCTCCTAAAGCGAAGGGGCGCCGTCAAGGACCCGTTAACCTTAATCAGACACTCCGCGGCGGCGTACAAAAGTCGGATCCGGGCGACGAAATGCGTCCCGAACCCGAAAGCGCGCAGAGTTCCGAGCAGATAGTCGTGATCCACCCTGTCGAACGCCTTCTCTTGGTCGAGGGATAGGAAGGCGACCGACAGACCAGCCTCCTGGGAACAATGGATGAGGTCCCGGACCAGATGGATGTTATCGTGGATTGTCCGGCCCGGGACCGTGTAGGACTGGTCGGGGTGGATCATGTGGTCCAGCACGGCACCAAGGCGAGCAGACATCGCCCTGGCGAAGATTTTGTAGTCCGTGCTGAGGAGGGAGACCAGGCGCCAGTTCTTAAGGAGGCGGAGATCGCTCTTCTTAGGCAGCAGGACGATGACTGCCCTGCGCCAAGAGAGGGGCATCTCCCCGGTCGCCAGACTTTCCCCCAGGACCCGCGCGTAGTTGCTCCCCAGGACGCCCCAGAACGCCCTGTGGAACTCCACGGTCAGCCCGTCCAGCCCCGGGGATTTTCCCCTCGAGAGCCGGGCGAGGGCACCGGTCAGCTCCGCCAGGCTTAGCGGAGCTTCCAGATTTCCGGCGTCCTCCGGGCTGACCTTCGGCAGGTCCTCCCACAAAACTCTACGCGCTTCCTCGCTGGACGGACCCGGAGAGAACAGAGCCCCGTAATATTCACGGGCCCTGTTGTTGACGCCCTCCGGATCCGAGACGAGAGAGCCGTCGTCGGCCAGCAGCGTCAAGAGCTGCTTACGGACACTCTGCCTTTTTTCCAGCGAGTAGAAGAAGGGGGAGCCGCGGTCCAGATCCCGCAGGAACCGGATCCGCGACCTCACGAACGCGCCTTGGCACCCGACGAGCTGCAGGTCCTTCAGCGCGGCCCTCTTCGCTTCGTACACCGTCCGCAGGGCCGGGTCCTGGACGACTTGACCGAGACGGGCTTCCAGGTCAAGCACCTCTTTTTCTAGGCGCCCGACTCTGGCCGCCCGCCTCTTGGTCGACCACCTCGCGTACTCTTGACAGAAGAGGCGGACGTGAGCCTTGCCCACGTCCCACCATAGCCTCAAGGAGGGGAAGCCCCCCTGCTTCCTTCTCCAGTCGGACCAGAATCGACGGAACGAGTCCTGGAACCGCACGTCCTCCAGCAGCCGGTTGTTAAAGTGCCAGTACGCGGACCCCGTCCTCGCGCGGAGCGAAGCGAGCTCCGCCCACACCAGGTGGTGGTCCGAACACGGCACCGGCCGCATGGAGGCCGCCGGGACGCAGGAAACGTACGCCCGAGACACGTAAAGGCGGTTGACTCTAGACCATCCAACTCCAGGCCTCACCCAAGTAAAGGCGCTGGAGTCGGGGTGGAGATTTCGCCAGACGTCCACCAAGTCGAAGCACCCGACCAGGTCCCTCAACTTCTCCATCGCCGTCATGCACTGCGGGGCACCGGAGCGGTCCCGCGCCTCGAGGGTGCAGTTAAAATCCCCCCCGAGGACAATGCAGTCGCCGACGTCGACGGAGCCAAGAAGAGCGGACAGCTCTTCAAAGAAGCGCGTTTGCTGCGGGCCGGGCTGAGGGGCGTACACGTTCACGAGATGGAGCGGCACGTCCCCCAGGTGAACCGTTACGTGCAGCAAGCGGCCTGGCACGGGCTCCTCGACCCCCAAGATCTCCGGCTGAAAATGCGGGCCCAGCAAGATGGCCACCCCACTAGAAATGGCGGTGAGGTGGCTCATGCGGACCTCTCCTTGCCATTCCAGGAGCCACGTGGCTTCGTCTCCTGGAACGGTGTGGGTTTCTTGCAGGAAGCACACCGCATATTTCCCCTCCCGCAGGAGCGAAAAATTGTCAAATCTACGGCGTGCCCCTCTGCCGCCGTTGATGTTGAGGCTGGCTATGGTTATCTTCATGGCAAAAGCATAGTGCAACCTCTACCTTAACCTATTGTGGGGGGGGGGGTGGAGTCGTTTGTTGACCTCCACTCCTTCAGCAGCCCAGCGAGGAACTTTTTGAGCCGGCGCAGCTCAAGGCCTTGAGCCTTTGATAAGGGCCCGCCCGCGGCCATGGTTTTAGCGGCGGCGCGGACGGACTCGACGAGCAGCCCCGGCTCGGACCATCTTTCCAGGGCCAGACGGGCTTGGTCGCGGCGACCCCGGCACTGGACCAAAAAGTCCCGGAGTTCCTCTGCGGGAATGAGGAGGGTCTCAGCGGCGGCCGCGAGCAGATCCACCGCCTCACTGGCGATGGACTCGAGATCTTCACCCGCGTCCTCCACCGAGTCCCCGTCCCCCTCCGGGAGGTCGCCGCTAGCAGCCGGCCCGTCGACCGCACGAGGTACGGCAAACGGCCCGGCCGCTCCATCTGGTCTTGGCTCTGCCCCGATCCCACCCCCAGGATCGTCGGCAGAGGAGTCCCCACTGGGCTCTTTTAAAATTGGTGCTGGGTCGGGAAGCGACAGCGGAAGGGGTTCCTCCTCCGCCCCAGGAGCCGGGGAACACGGAGAGACCTGGTTTAGGAAGTTCTCCAGGTCCACCAAGTCCCTCAGCTCCAAAGTAGGGGGCGAGGGTTGTTGTTCTTCCCCCTCCCCACCGCCACCCCCCGGCCCAGCATGTGGATGTTTATTAAAATTTTCAGTTTCTGCCGGGTCGAGCAAATCCCGGGGGAAGTTGATTAATAGCTGGGCTGGCTCAGGTTCGGCCTTTTCGGCCCCGCCCGCCTCAGTCCCCGGGACGCTCGACCCGGCGGCTACGCATTCTTCCGCTGGCCCCACGCCCCCCACGACAGGCAGATCTTCCACGCCATCCCCAGGAGGCAGCGGCTGGGCAGCCTCGACTGCCTCACCCTCCCCGGGGACAGATTCCTCGCGCCTACAGCGCAATTTGGGGGCGCTGGTGGGGGACGCGGGACACGCGGCGGGCACCGCCTCCTCCGCGGAGGGATGTTGTTCCCCCTCCGCCTCATTGGGGCGGTGCCTCCTTTTGTTCCTGGGGGTGCGCGGAGGCAGGGAGACCTCAATGTCTGCCGAGGCCTCCTGCTCTGCCCCCCCCTTTTCCTTATCTTGCCCTCGCCCGAGCCCGTCTGCGGTATTGGTCAAGGGCTCGGGCACGGGCTCAGGGCGCCCCGCGCTCGTCGGTGACTGGGTTGGGCTGAGCGCGGTGGTCAAACTTTCCGGCGCACTGAGGGGACCCGCCTCTAGATGTCTCGTCTTCTTCCGCGCCTTCTTTTCGATCGGACGCTCTCCCTCCCCCCCGCCGGAGGCCGTGAAAACAAAGGCCCCCGACGATGCCCGCGCACCCATGGCTCCCGGCACGCGGACGCAACTAGGGGGAGGGGTGGCGGCGGCGCCAGCCTTGGCCGCCTTCGGTGGTTTGGCGGCCTTGGAGGCGGGGCAGTTCTTACGAACGTGCCCCACCTCCCTGCAGGCATGGCACCGCACGCCGTCCGACGTCCACCACATTAAAGTGCCCTTCCGTCATGTCCTCCCGCGCCAGCCGGACAAAGAGCTGGCGGCGGAAGGAGAACACGTGGCGCAGGCTGTTCTCCCTGAGGCCGAGCGGTATGGGGTTGATCCCCAACCTTACCTCCCCCAGTTGGTGTAGGTGAGGGAGGAGGAGCTCAGCGGAAACAAAGGGCGGGACGTTTGACACGATGACCCTCTGTGCGGTGGCCTCGAGAGGGTCCACCGGCAGGAACGTCCCGCCCACCGTTAGCCCCTTTTCAAGGGCCAGGGACACCGCCCGCTCCGACCCCAGGAAGAACACGGCCTTCCCAGACATCTTGGAGGCTGCGACAATGGCCGAAGGGCCGACTACCCCAGCCATCGCCCGCACGCACTCCTCGATGGTCATTGTGGGGTGAGTGTAGCTCTTGACCCCGTGTTTTTTTTTGATTAATCTGAATGGTGGCAGGGCAGCGGGTGGCGCAGGAGGTGCCGTGGAAGCGGTTGCCACCTGCGCATATGTCCTCGCTGGCCCTGCCACCGGCGTGGATGGGGTCGCCATCACGGGGTCCCTTTAAGGGCTACACCCACCCCAAAGTCACAGGCCTTAATGGTCTTTATTGGCCTCTTGTATATTGACTGAGCAGAGGAGCCCTTAATGAGGCACACCTCTCCCCTAGTTGGCAATTGGGGAGGGGCCTTGCTCCCTCTGCTCAGTTGTCTCAATTGGTTTATTTAAAAAAAAATTAGGAGGAAGGGGCCTCAGAGAGAGAGGGGAGAAACAGAGTGACAGAGAAAGAGAGAGGGGGGTGGGAAGGGGGGGGGGAACTGCGAGGGCAGGTCTCCCCTCGCAGCTGTGGGTGGGTGCAATCCCCAGATGGCAAAACAAAAACACAGTCTTTGTGTTGGTCTTCAGGTGAGGGGAGAAGATGTCTTCACCTGGGGCAGCTCGAGCCACCAGGCACACACTTCTAATGATGTTTAATAGGGTGATTAAGGAAAATCTTCAGCCTGGTAGCTCCAGCTATCCCAGGCTAGACAATTGGGGAGGGGGGGTGGTTCAGTTGTGTGTGGGGCCTAGTTGTAGCAAGGCCCCCACACACACTTTCACACACACACACCCCCCGCGATGTTCTGGCCCTCAGTGGTCTTCTTTCCTCCCCCCACCGATTCAACAAAGTCTTTTTGGGACTTCACCAATACACCCACCTGTTGAATGGTAGAGTCTCCCTCCTTCCACACTGGATGTTTGTTGGTTTTTCCCCCTCTCTCCAACTCTTTGCAGAATGGTAAAATGTTGTTTAAAAGTTTTCTGCTTTTTCCTCCTCTCCCTCTGGGTGAAAGTTGGTGGTGAAACCCCTTCCTTCCTTCTCTTCCTGGGCTGTTCTCAGGGCTCTCCAGGCAGGAGCTAAGGTTGATAGCTGCTCCTCTCACTGCTCACAGCGCCTACTGAGCAGGACACGCCTCCACTGCTCCACAATTGGTCCTTGTGCATGAAACTCTTTTAGATTCTACCTGCAAAAACATAAAACATTTAATCGTGCCACCCGACCTGGGTGACACACCAGACATTTACAAGGCCCTTTTTTTCCTTTTTTTGTTTTTTTTTGAGTTTTTCTTTTTTTTTTGTTTTTTGTTGGGCACTAAAATCACAATTTTCCCCAGTGCCCCCTATAAAAGGGAAGGGGGACACTAAAAGCACCGGCAATTAAAACAAATGAAACTTAAAAACGTAAAATCAAATTAAAATTTGGTTGCCGGGCGTGATGATGCACTCCAGTCCCTCCGGTGCCCACCTCTCGCGGAAGTCGCGAGCGTACCGGTGGACACCGCGTGCTCCATCTCCAAGGACACCCTGGACCGGATGTAAGAGCGGAAGAGAGGCAGGCAGTCAGGTTGAACGACCCCCTCGACCGCCCGCTGCCTGGACCGGCTGATGGCACCCTTGGCCGTGCCCAGGAGCAGTCCTACGAGGAGGCCTTCGGACCTACCCGCTCCCCTCCGCACAGGGTGCCCAAAGATCAGGAGAGTGGGACTGAAGTGCAGCCAGAATTTCAGGAGCAGCCCCTTCAAATAATAAAACAGGGGCTGCAACCTTGGAACACGGACTCCTCCAGACCGCAGAAATTGCAGGCGGCCTGGGAGTCCGTGAACCGGCTTAAAAATTTATTGCACGGCACTGCTCCGTGCACCACCCTCCAGGCCAAGTCCCCGATGAATAGTGGGAGGACCCCTGCGTAGAGTGCCCTCCATCGGGGACCCCCGCCTCCTCCGGACGGCAAGATGGTACGCCATGGCGTGTCCGGACGGCCGGCGAGGATGGCAAAGTTGAGAGTGTGCAGGAGCAGCCCGTACAGGAAACCCCTCCCCGCGGAACTGAAAGGCACGGAGGGGATTTCCCCGAGGCGGCTCAAGTTGTGAGGCGCCGGCCCCCGAGGGAGGTTCCGGGGTTTGGCGCCGATGAGGAATTCCGTCCGGACGGGGGTCAGTTCGGACGGGATCTCCCCACGTGCTTGAGCCTCCTCGATGCACCTAACGGAGTCAGGGCCCAGAGCTGTTTTTAGCGACTCGATGGCATCGGCCGCGTGGCAGACGTTGGCAGAATTTAGGCGCCGCGCCAGCGTATCTGGCGCCATCCAGCCCGCTCCTCCGCCATCGAGCAGGTCCCTGACCCTGGTCACCTCACCAGCCACAGCCCTCTCTTCCGACCGCCACATAAAACCTCGGTCGTGGAGGTACGGATTCCCGAGCAGCGGCTCCTGCAGGACGGCCGCCACTCCAGCCGGCGGAGAGCTGCGCTTGGTGGAGACTTTGTTCCAGACCCTGATGAGTTCCCTGTAAAAGACAGGCAGCTCCCGGAGGGCGGTCCTGACACCCCCCAAGTTCACAAACAGGAGCTGCGTGTCATAATTGAGGTCGCGCTGCTGGCGGAAGAAATACCTCGCCAGAGCGCACCACCTAGGAGGGGGCTCGACGTAAAGGTATCTCTGCGGGGTCTGAAGACGGAAAGTCGCGAGCTGGGCGATGACGCACACCAACGACTGACCGCCCTCCTCAAGCGGGAGACTCAAGACCGCGGCAGAGACCCAGTGCTTCCTGTTGTTCCAGAAGAAGTCCACCAGCTTCTTCTGTATCTTGGCGACAAACGCAGGGGGAGGGGTCAAAGTGACCAGCCGGTACCACAGCATTGCGGCCACCAGCTGGTTTATGACTAACGCTCGACCCCTGTAGGACAGCACTCGGAGCAGTCCTGTCCAGCGCCCTAGGCGAGCGGCGACCTTGGCCTCCAGCTCCTGCCAGTTCGCCGGCCAGGCTCCCTCGTCGGGGCTAAGGTAGACTCCCAGATAGAGGAGATGGGTCGTGCTCCAGGCAAAAGGCCTGAGCTCCTCCGGCAGGGAGTCCACCCGCCACTGACCCACCAGGAGTCCGGAACATTTCTCCCAGTTGATCCTGGCGGAGGACGCGGCCGAGTAAATCTCCTGGCACTCACGCATCCTCCGCAGGTCAGCGGGATCCTCTACCGCGAGGAGCACGTCATCGGTGTAAGCCGAGAGGACGACCTCCACGCCCGGCCCTTGCAGAGCCAGTCCCATCAACCTCGTCCGCAAGAGGCGCAGGAAAGGCTCCACGCAAACGGCGTATAACTGGCCGGACATGGGGCATCCCTGGCGCACCCCTCTCTTAAAGCGAAGGGGCGCCGTCAAGGACCCGTTAACCTTAATCAGACACTCTGCGGCGGCGTACAAAAGTCGGATCCGGGCGACGAAATGCGTCCCGAACCCGAAAGCGCGCAGAGTTCCGAGCAGATAGTCGTGATCCACCCTGTCGAACGCCTTCTCTTGGTCGAGGGATAGGAAGGCGACCGACAGACCAGCCTCCTGGGAACAATGGATGAGGTCCCGGACCAGATGGATGTTATCGTGGATTGTCCGGCCCGGGACCGTGTAGGACTGGTCGGGGTGGATCATGTGGTCCAGCACGGCACCAAGGCGAGCAGACATCGCCCTGGCGAAGATTTTGTAGTCCGTGCTGAGGAGGGAGACCGGGCGCCAGTTCTTAAGGAGGCGGAGATCGCCCTTCTTAGGCAGCAGGACGATGACTGCCCTGCGCCAAGAGAGGGGCATCTCCCCGGTCGCCAGACTTTCCCCCAGGACCCGCGCGTAGTCGCCCCCCAGGACGTCCCAGAACGCCCTGTGGAACTCCACGGTCAGCCCGTCCAGCCCCGGGGAATTTCCCCTCGAGAGCCGGGCGAGGGCACCGGTCAGCTCCGCCAGGCTTAGCGGAGCTTCCAGATTTTCGGCGCCCTCCGGGCTGACCTTCGGCAGGTCCTCCCACAAAACTCTACGCGCTTCCTCGCTGGACGGATCCGGAGAGAACAGAGCCCCGTAATATTCACGGGCCCTGTTGTTGTCGCCCTCCGGATCCGAGACGAGAGAGCCGTCGTCGGCCAGCAGCATCAAGAGCTGCTTACGGACACTCTGCCTTTTTTCCAGCGAGTAGAAGAAGGGGGAGCCGCGGTCCAGATCCCGCAGGAACCGGATCCGCGACCTCACGAACGCTCCTCGGGACCCGACGAGCTGCAGGTCCTTCAGCGCGGCCTTCTTCGCTTCGTACACCGTCCGCAGGGCCGAGTCCTGGACGACTTGACCGAGACGGGCTTCCAGGTCGAGCACCTCTTTTTCTAGGCGCCCGACTCTGGCCGCCCGCCTCTTGGTCGACCCCCTCGCGTACTCTTGACAGAAGACGCGGACGTGAGCCTTGCCCACGTCCCACCATAGCCTCAAGGATGGGAAGCCCCCCTGCTTCCTTCTCTAGTCGGACCAGAATCGACGGAACGAGTCCTGGAACCGCACGTCCTCCAGCAGCCGGTTGTTAAAGTGCCAGTACGCGGACCCCGTCGTCGCGCGGAGCGAAGCGAGCTCCGCCCACACCAGGTGGTGGTCCGAACACGGCACCGGCCGCATGGAAGCCGCCGGGACGCAGGAAACATACGCCCGAGACACGTAAAGGCGGTCGACTCTAGACCATCCAACTCCAGGCCTCACCCAAGTAAAGGCGCTGGAGTCGGGGTGGAGATTTCGCCAGACGTCCACCAAGTCGAAGGACCCGACCAGGTCCCTCAACTTCTCCATCGCCGCCATGCTCTGCGGGGCACCGGAGCGGTCCCTCGCCTCGAGGGTGCAGTTAAAATCCCCCCCGAGGACAATGCAGTCGCCGACGTCGACGGAGCCAAGAAGAGCGGACACCTCTTCAAAGAAGCGCGTCTGCTGCGGGCCGGGATGAGGGGCGTACACGTTCACGAGATGGAGCGGCACGTCCCCCAGGCGAACCGTTACGTGCAGCAAGCGGCCTGGCACGGGCTCCTCGACCCTCAAGATCTCCGGCTGAAAATGCGGGCCCAGCAAGATGGCCACCCCACTAGAAATGGCGGTGAGGTGGCTCATGCGGACCTCTCCTTGCCATTCCAGGAGCCACGTGGCTTCGTCTCCCGGAACGGTGTGGGTTTCTTGCAGGAAGCACACCGCATATTTCCCCTCCCGCAGGAGCGAAAAATTGTCAAATCTACGGCGTGCCCCTCTGCCGCCGTTGATGTTGAGGCTGGCTATGGTTATCTTCATGGCAAAAGCATAGTGCAACCTCTACCTTAACCTATTGTGGGGGAGGGAGCGGAGTCTTTTGTTGAACTCTGCTCCCTCCGCAGCCCAGCGAGGAGTCCCTCGAGCTCGCGCAGCTCAAGGTGTTGCGCCTTTGTCAAGGGCCCGCCCGCGGCCAAGGTTTTAACGGCGGCGCGGACGGACCCCTTGATCAGCTCTGGCTCGGACCATTTTTTCCAGGGCCAGTCGGGCTTGGTTGCAGTGACCCCGGCTCTGGGCCAAAAAGTCCCGGAGTTCCTTTGCAGGAATGAGGATGGTCTCGGCGGCGGCCGCGAGCAGATCCACCGCCTCGCTGGCGGTGGTCTCTAGGTCTTCACCCGCGTCCCCCACCGAGTCCCCGTCCTCCTCCGGGAGGTGGCCGCCAGCAGCCGGCCCATCGACCGCACAAGGTATGGCAAATGAACCGGCCACTCCAACCGGCCCTGGCTCTGCCCCGATCCCACCCCCAGGATCGTCGGCAGATGAGTCCCCACTGGGCTCTTTTAAAAATGGTGCTGGGTCGGGAAATGACAGCGGAAGGGGTTCCCCCTCCGCCCCAGGAACCGGGGAACAAGGAGAGACCCGGCCATAGGAAATCCCCAGGCTCTCCAAGTGCTCCAGCTCCACAGCAAGAGGCGAGGGTTGGTGTTCCTCCCCCTCCCCGCTGCCACCCCCCGGCCCAGCATCTACAGTGTCATTATAAACATTTGTTTCATTTTCCGCCGGGTCGAGCGACTCCCGGGGGAAGTTGGGTATTGGCTGGGCGGGCTCAGGTTCGGCCTTTTCGGCCCCGCCCGCCTCAGTCCCCGGGACGCGATCCTCCGCGATCCCCACGCCCCCCACGACAGGCAGATCTTCCACGCCATCCCTGGGAGGCAGAGGCTGGGCAGCCTCGACTGTCTCACCCTCCCCGGGGACAGACTCCTCTCGCCTACGGCGCAGCTTGGGGGCGCTGGTTGGGGACGCGGGACACGCGGCGGGCACCGACTCCTCTGCGGAGGGATGTTGCTCCCCCTCCGCCTCATCGGAGCCGCGCCTCCTTTTGTTCCTGGGGGTGCGCGGAGGCAGGGAGACCTCCATGTCTGCCGAGGCCTCCCGCTCCGCCCCCCCCCCTTTTCCTTTTCTTGCCCGCGCCCGGGCCCCTCTGCGGTGTTGTTCAAGGGCTCGGGCACGGGCTCAGGGCACCCCGCGCTCGCCGGTGACTGGGTTGGGCCGAGCGCGGTAAACAAATTGTCTGGCGCACCGAGGGGACCCGCCTCTAGATGTTTTGCCTTCCCCCGCGCCTTCCTTCCGATCGGATGCTCTTCCTCCCCCCCGCCGGAGGCCGTAATAGCAAGGGCCCCCGGCGATGCCCGCGCACCCATGGCTCCCGGCACGCGGACGCAACTAGGGGGAGGGGTGGCGGCGGCGCCAGCCTTGGCCGCCTTGGAGGCGGGTCAGTTCTTGCGAATGTGCCCCACCTCTCTGCAGGCATGGCACCGCACGCCGTCCGACGTCCAGAAGACGCGGTAGGCAGTCCCCTCGTGCACCACATTAAAAGACCCCTCCGTCGTCTCCTCCCGCGCCAGCCGGACAAAGAGCTGGCGGCGGAAGGAGAACACGTGGCGCAGGCTGCTCTCCCTGAGGCCGAGCGGTATGGGGTTGATCCCCGACCTTACCTCCCCCAGTTGGTGTAGGTGAGGGAGGAGGAGCCCAGCGGGAACAAAGGGCGGGACGTTCGACACGATGACCCTCTGCGCGGTGGCCTCGAGGGGATCCACCGGCAGGAACGTCCCGCCCACCGTGAGCCCCCTTTCGAGGGCCAGGGACACCGCCCGCTCCGACCCCAGGAAGAACACGGCCTTCCCAGACATCTTGGAGGCTGCGACAATGGCCGAGGGGCCGACTACCCCAGCCATCGCCCGCACGCACTCCTCGATGCTCATTGTGGGGTGAGTGTAGCTCTTGACCCCGTGTTTTTTTGTAATTAATCTGAATGGTGGCAGGGCAGCGGGTGGCGCAGGAGGTGCCGTGGAAGCGGTTGCCACCTGCGCATATGTCCTCGCTGGCCCTGCCACCGGCGTGGATGGGGTCGCCATCACGGGGTCCCTTTAAGGGCTACACCCACCCCAAAGTCACAGGCCTTAATGGTCTTTATTGGCCTCGTATATTAACTGAGCAGAGGAGCCCTTAACGAGGCACCTTTCCCCTAGTTGGCAATTGGGGAGGGGCCTTGCTCCCTCTGCTCAGTTGTCTCAATTGTTTTTTTTTCAATTGATTTGGGAGGAAAAGGGCTCTCAGAGAGAGAGGGGAGAAACAGAGAGTAACGGAGAAAGAGAGAGGGGGGTGGGAAGGGGGGGGGGACTGCGAGGGCAGGTCTCCCCTTGCAGCTGTGGGTGGGTGCACTCCCCAGATGACAAAACACAAAAAACACAGTCTTTGGGATGGTCTTCAGGTGAGGGGAAAAGATGTCTTCACCTGGGGCAGCTAGAGCCAACCAGGCACACACTCCCAACAATGTTTAATTAGGTGATGAAATTCTTGAGCCTGGTAGCTCCAGCTATCCCAGGCTAGACAATTGGGGGGGGGTTCAATTGTGTGTGGGGCCTAGTTGTAGCAAGGCCCCCACACACACTTCCACACACACACACCCCCCGCGATGTTCCGGCCCTCAGTGGTCTTCTTTCCTCCCCCCACCGATTCAACAAAGTCTTTTTGGGACTGCACCCACACCCACCTGTTGAATGGTAGAGTCTCCCTCCTTCCACACTGGATGTTTGTTGGTCTTTCCCCCTCTCTCCAACTCTTTGCAGAATGGTAAAATGTTGTTTAAAAGTTTTCTGTTCTCCTCCTCTCCCTCTGGGTGAAAGTTGGTGGTGAAGCCCCTTCCTTCCTTCTCTTCCTGGGCTGGTCTCAGGGCTCTCCAGGCAGGAGCTAAGGTTGATAGCTGCTCCTCTCACTGCAGCTCAGCTCCTACTGTGCAGGAAATGCCTCCACTGCTGCACGATTGGTCCTTGTGCATGAAACTCTTTTTGGAGTTCACCTGCAAAACATAAAACATTAAACGGTGCCACCCGACCTGGGTGACACTCCAGACATTTACAAGGCCCTTTTTTTTCCCCCCCCTTTTTTTTGTTTTTTTTTGTGTTTTTCTTTTTTTGGTTTTTTTTTTTGGGCACTAAAATCACAATTTTCCCCAGTGCCCCCTATAAAAGGGAAGGGGGACACTAAAAGCACCGGCAATTAAAACAAATGAAACTTAAAAACGTAAATACAAATTAAAATTTGGTTGCCGGGCGTGATGATGCACTCCAGTCCCTCCGGTGCCCACCTCTCGCGGAAGGCCGCGAGCGTACCGGTGGACACCGCGTGCTCCATCTCCAAGGACACCCTGGACCGGATGTAAGAGCGGAAGAGAGGCAGGCAGTCAGGTTGAACGACCCCCTCGACCGCCCGCTGCCTGGACCGGCTGATGGCACCCTTGGCCGTGCCCAGGAGCAGTCCTACGAGGAGGCCTTCGGACCTACCCGCTCCCCTCCGCACAGGGTGCCCAAAGATCAGGAGAGTGGGACTGAAGTGCAGCCAGAATTTCAGGAGCAGCCCCTTCAAATAATGGAACAGGGGCTACAACCTCGTGCACTCCATAAAAACATGGAACACAGACTCCTCCAGACCGCAGAAATTGCAGGCGGCCTGGGAGTCCGTGAACCGGCTTAAAAATTTGTTGCACGGCACTGCTCCGTGCACCACCCTCCAGGCCAAGTCCCCGATGAATAGTGGGAGGACCCCTGCGTAGAGTGCCCTCCATCGGGGACCCCCGCCTCCTCCGGACGGCAAGATGGTACGCCATGGCGTGTCCGGACGGCCGGCGAGGATAGCAAAGTTGAGGGTGTGCAGGAGCAGCCCGTACAGGAAACCCCTCCGCGCGGAACTGAAAGGCACGGAGGGGATTTCCCCGAGGCGGCTCAAGTTGTGAGGCGCCGGCCCCCGAGGGAGGTTCCGGGGTTTGGCGCCGATGTGGAATTCCGTCCGGACGGGGGTCAGTTCGGACGGGATCTCCCCACGTGCTTGAGCCTCCTCGATGCACCTAACGGAGTCAGGGCCCAGAGCTGTTTTTAGCGACTCGATGGCATCGGCCGCGTGGCGGACGTTGGCAGAGTTTAGGCGCCGCGCCAGCGTGTCTGGCGCCATCCAGCCCGCTCCTCCGCCATCGAGCAGGTCCCTGACCCTGGTCACCTCACCAGCCACAGCCCTCTCTTCCGACCGCCACATGAAACCTCGGCCGTGGAGGTACGGATTCCCGAGCAGCGGCTCCTGCAGGACGGCCGCCACTCCAGCCGGAGGAGAGCTGCGCTTGGTGGAGACTTTGTTCCAGACCCTGATGAGTTCCCTGTAAAAGACAGGCAGCTCCCGGAGGGCGGTCCTGGCACCCCCCAAGTTCACAAACAGGAGCTGCGTGTCATAATTGAGGTCGCGCTGCTGGCGGAAGAAATACCTCGCCAGAGCACACCACCTAGGAGGGGGCTCGACGTAAAGGTATCTCTGCAGGGTCTGAAGACGGAAAGTCGCGAGCTGGGCGCTGATGCACACCAACGACTGACCGCCCCCCTCAAGCGGGAGACTCAAGACCGCGGCAGAGACCCAGTGCTTCCTGTTGTTCCAGAAGAAGTCCACCAGCTTCTTCTGTATCTTGGCGACAAATGCAGGGGGAGGGGTCAAAGTGACCAGCCGGTACCACAACATTGCGGCCACCAGCTGGTTTATGACTAACGCTCGACCCCTGTAGGACAGCACTCGGAGCAGTCCTGTCCAGCGCCCTAGGCGAGCAGCGACCTTGGCCTCCAGCTCCTGCCAGTTCGCCGGCCAGGCTCCCTCGTCGGGGCTAAGGTAGACTCCCAGATAGAGGAGATGGGTCGTGCTCCAGGCAAAAGCCCTGAGCTCCTCCGGCAGGGAGTCCACCTGCCACTGACCCCCCAGGAGTCCGGAACATTTCTCCCAGTTGATCCTGGCGGAGGACACGGCCGAGTAAATCTCCTGGCACTCACGCATCCTCCGTAGGTCAGCGGGATCCTCTACCGCGAGGAGCACGTCATCGGCGTAAGCCGAGAGGACGACCTCCACGCCCGGCCCTTGCAGAGCCAGTCCCGTCAACCTCGTCCGCAAGAGGCGCAGGAAAGGCTCCACGCAAACGGCGTATAACTGGCCGGACATGGGGCATCTCTGGCGCACCCCTCTCTTAAAGCGAAGGGGCGCCGTCAAGGACCCGTTAACCTTAATCAGACACTCTGCGGCGGCGTACAAAAGTCGGATCCGGGCGACGAAATGCGTCCCGAACCCGAAAGCGCGCAGAGTTCCGAGCAGATAGTCGTGATCCACCCTGTCGAACGCCTTCTCTTGGTCGAGGGATAGGAAGGCGACCGACAGACCAGCCTCCTGGGAACAATGGATGAGGTCCCGGACCAGATGGATGTTATCGTGGATTGTCCGGCCCGGGACCGTGTAGGACTGGTCGGGGTGGATCATGTGGTCCAGCACGGCACCAAGGCGAGCAGACATCGCCCTGGCGAAGATTTTGTAGTCCGTGCTGAGGAGGGAGACCGGGCGCCAGTTCTTAAGGAGGCGGAGATCGCCCTTCTTAGGCAGCAGGACGATGACTGCCCTGCGCCAAGAGAGGGGCATCTCCCCGGTCGCCAGACTTTCCCCCAGGACCCGCGCGTAGTCGCCCCCCAGGACGTCCCAGAACGCCCTGTGGAACTCCACGGTCAGCCCGTCCAGCCCCGGGGATTTTCCCTTCGAGAGCCGGGCGAGGGCACCGGTCAGCTCCGCCAGGCTTAGCGGAGCTTCCAGATTTTCGGCGCCCTCTGGGCTGACCTTTGGCAGGTCCTCCCACAAAACTCTACGCGCTTCCTCGCTGGACGGATCCGGAGAGAACAGAGCCCCGTAATATTCACGGGCCCTGTTGTTGACGCCCTCCGGATCCGAGACGAGAGAGCCGTCGTCGGCCAGCAGCGTCAAGAGCTGCTTACAGACACTCTGCCTTTTTTCCAGCGAGTAGAAGAAGGGGGAGCCGCGGTCCAGATCCCGCAGGAACCGGATCCGCGACCTCACGAACGCGCCTCGGGACCCGACGAGCTGCAGGTCCTTCAGCGCGGCCCTCTTCGCTTCGTACACCGTCCGCAGGGCCGGGTCCTGGACGACTTGACCGAGACGGGCTTCCAGGTCAAGCACCTCTTTTTCTAGGCGCCTGACTCTGGCCGCCCGCCTCTTGGTCGACCCCCTCGCGTACTCTTGACAGAAGACGCGGACGTGAGCCTTGCCCACGTCCCACCATAGCCTCAAGGAGGGGAAGCCCCCCTGCTTCCTTCTCCAGTCGGACCAGAATCGACGGAACGAGTCCTGGAACCGCACATCCTCCAGCAGCCGGTTGTTAAAGTGCCAGTACGCGGACACCGTCCTCGCGCGGAGCGAAGCGAGCTCCGCCCACACCAGGTGGTGGTCCGAACACGGCACCGGCCGCATGGAGGCCGCTGGGACGCAGGAAACGTACGCCCGAGACACGTAAAGGCGGTCGACTCTAGACCATCCAACTCCAGGCCTCACCCAAGTAAAGGCGCTGGAGTCGGGGTGGAGATTTCGCCAGACGTCCACCAAGTCGAAGGACCCGACCAGGTCACTCAACTTCTCCATCGCCGTCATGCACTGCGGGGCACCGGAGCGGTCCCTCGCCTCGAGGGTGCAGTTAAAATCCCCCCCGAGGACAATGCAGTCGCCGACGTCGACGGAGCCAAGAAGAGCGGACACCTCTTCAAAGAAGCGCGTTTGCTGCGGGCCGGGCTGAGGGACGTACACGTTCACGAGATGGAGCGGCACGTCCCCCAGGCGAACCGTTACGTGCAGCAAGCGGCCTGGCACGGGCTCCTCGACCCCCAAGATCTCCGGCTGAAAATGCGGGCCCAGCAAGATGGCCACCCCACTAGAAATGGCGGTGAGGTGGCTCATGCGGACCTCTCCTTGCCATTCCAGGAGCCACGTGGCTTCGTCTCCCGGAATGGTGTGGGTTTCTTGCAGGAAGCACAACGCATATTTCCCCTCCCGCAGGAGCGAAAAATTGTCAAATCTACGGCGTGCCCCTCTGCCGCCGTTGATGTTGAGGCTGGCTATGGTTATCTTCATGGCAAAAGCATAGTGCAACCTCTACCTTAACCTATTGTGGGGGAGGGAGCGGAGTCTTTTGTTGAACTCCGCTCCCTCCGCAGCCCAGCGAGGAGTCCCTCGAGCTCGCGCAGCTCAAGGTGTTGCGCCTTTGTCAAGGGCCCGCCCGCGGCCAAGGTTTTGACGCCGGTGCGGACGGACCCCTTGATCAGCTCTGGCTCGGACCATTTTTCCAGGGCCAGTCGGGCTTGGTTGCAGCGACCCCGGCTCTGGGCCAAAAAGTCCCGGAGTTCCTTTGCAGGAATGAGGATGGTCTCGGCGGCGGCCGCGAGCAGATCCACCGCCTCGCTGGCGGTGGTCTCTAGGTCTTCACCCGCGTCCCCCACCGAGTCCCCGTCCTCCTCCGGGAGGTGGCCGCCAGCAGCCGGCCCATCGACCGCACAAGGTACGGCAAATGAACCGGCCGCTCCAACCGGCCCTGGCTCTGCCCCGATCCCACCCCCAGGATCGTCGGCAGAGGAGTCCCCACTGGGCTCTTTTAAAAATGGTGCTGGGTCGGGAAATGACAGCGGAAGGGGTTCCCCCTCCGCCCCAGGAACCGGGGAACAAGGAGAGACCCGGCCATAGGAAATCCCCAGGCTCTCCAAGTGCTCCAGCTCCACAGCAAGAGGCGAGGGTGGGTGTTCCTCCCCCTCCCCGCTGCCACCCCCCGGCCCAGCATCTACAGTTTCATTAAAATCAATAATTTGTGTTTCTGCCAGGTCGAGCGACTCCCGGGGAAAGTTGATTAATAGCTGGGCGGGCTCAGGTTCGGCCTTTTCGGCCCCGCCCGCCTCAGTCCCCGGGACGCCCGGCCCGGCGGCAATGCATTCCTCCGCGATCCCCACGCCCCCCACGACAGGCAGATCTTCCACGCCATCCCCGGGAGGCAGAGGCTGGGCAGCCTCGACTGTCTCACCCTCCCCGGGGACAGACTCCTCCCGCCTACGGCGCTGCTTGGGGGCGCTGGTGGGGGACGCGGGACACGCGGCGGGCACCGACTCCTCCGCGGAGGGATGTTGTTCCCCCTCCGCCTCAACGGAGCGGCGCCTCCTTTTGTTGCTGGAGGTGCGCTGAGGCAGGGAGACACCCGTGTCTACCGAGGCCTCCCGCTCCGCCCCCCGCTTTTTCTTTTCTTGCCCGCGCCCGGGCCCCTCTGCGGTGTTGTTCAAGGGCTCGGGCACGGGCTCAGGGCACCCCGCGCTCGCCGGTGACTGGGTTGGGCCGAGCGCGGTAAACAAATTGTCTGGCGCACCGAGGGGACCCGCCTCTGGATGTTTTGCCTTGTCCCGTGCCTTCCTTCCGTTCGGACGCTCTCCCTCCCCTCCGCCGGAGGCCCCGAAAACAAAGGCCTCCGACGATGCCCGCGCACCTATGGCTCCCGGCACGCGGACGCAACTAGGGGGAGGGGTGGCGGCGGCGCCAGCCTTGGCCGCCTTCTGTGGTTTGGCGGCCTTGGAGGCGGGGCAGTTCTTGCGAATGTGCCCCACCTCTCTGCAGGCATGGCACCGCACGCCGTCCGACGTCCAGAAGACGCGGTAGGCAGTCCCCTCGTGCACCACATTAAAATAGCCCTCCGTCGTCTCCTCCCGCGCCAGCCGGACAAAGAGCTGGCGGCGGAAGGAGAACACGTGGCGCAGGCTGCTCTCCCTGAGGCCGAGCGGTATGGGGTTGATCCCCGACCTTACCTCCCCCAGTTGGTGTAGGTGAGGGAGGAGGAGCCCAGCGGGAACAAAGGGCGGGACGTTCGATATGATGACCCTCTGCGCGGTGGCCTCGAGAGGGTCCACCGGCAGGAACGTCCCGCCCACCGTGAGCCCCTTTTCGAGGGCCAGGGACACCGCCCGCTACGACCCCAGGAAGAAAACAGCCTTCCCAGACATCTTGGAGGCTGCGACAATGGCCGAGGGGCCGACTACCCCAGCCATCGCCCGCACGCACTCCTCAATGCTCATTGTGGGGTGAGTGTAGCTCTTGACCCCGTGTTTTTTTGTAATGAGTCTGAATGGTGGCAGGGCAGCGGGTGGCGCAGGAGGTGCCGTGGAAGCGGTTGCCACCTGCGCATATGTCTTCGCTGGCCCTGCCACCGGCGTGGATGGGGTCGCCATCACGGGGTCCCTTTAAGGGCTACACCCACCCCAAAGTCACAGGCCTTAATGGTCTTTATTGGCCTCGTATATTAACTAAGCAGAGGAGCCCTTAATGAGGCACACCTCTCCCCTAGTTGGCAATTGGGGAGGGGCCTTGCTCCCTCTGCTCAGTTGTCTTAATTGTTTTATCTTTTTTTTTAAATTAGAAGAAAGGGGTCTCAGAGAGAGAGGGGAGAAACAGAGTAACAGAGAAGGAGAGAGCGGGGTGGGAAGGAAGGGGGGGGGACTGCGAGGGCAGGTCTCCCCTCGCAGCTGTGGGTGGGTGCAATCCCCAGATGGCAAAAGACAAAAATAGTCTTTGGGGTGGTCTTCAGGTGAGGGGAGAAGATGTCTTCACCTGGGGCAGCTAGAGCCAACCAGGCATACACTCCCAACGATGTTCAATGGGTGATTAAAGAAATCTTCAGCCTGGTAGCTCCAGCTATCCCAGGCTAGGCAATTGGGGGGGGGGGGGGTTCAGTTGTGTGTGGGGCCTAGTTGTAAGCAAGGCCCCCACACACACTACCACACACACACACCCCCCGCGATGTTCCGGCCCTCAGTGGTCTTCTTTCCTCCCCCCACCGATACAACAAAGTCTTTTTGGGACTGCACCAATACACCCACCTGTCGAAATGGTAGAGTCTCCCTCCTTCCACACTGGATGTTGTTTTGGTCTTTCCCCCTCTCTCCAACTCTTTGTAGAAATGGTAAAAAGTTGTAAGTTTTCTGCTTTTTCCTCCTCTCCCTCTGGGTGAAAGTTGGTGGTGAAGCCCCTTCCTTCCTTCTTTTCCTGGGCTGTTCTCAGGGCTCTCTAGGCCTTCCAGGCAGGAGCTAAGGTTGGTAGCTGCTCCTCTCTCAGCAGCTCAGCTCCAACTATGCAGGACACGCCTCCACTGCTCCACAATTGGCCCTTGTGCATGAATCCCAGAAGGATAGTATTGCAGGTGCAGCAGGTAATCAGGAAGGCAAATGGAATGTTGGGCTTCATTGCGAAAGGGATGGAGTACAAAAGCAGGGAGGTGTTGCTGCAAATTTATAAGGTATTTGTAAGGCCGCACCTGGAGTACTGCATGCAGTTTTGGTCACCTTACTTAAGGAAGGATATACTAGCTTTGGAAGGGGTACAGAGACGACTCACTCGGCTGATTCGAGAAATGAGGGGGTTACCTTATGATGATAGATTGAGTAGACTGGGTCTTTACTCCTTGGAGTTCAGAAGGATGAGGGGTGATCTTATCGAAACATTTAAAATCATGAAAGGGATAGACAAGATAGAGACAGAGAGGTTGTTTCCATTGGTGGGGGAGACTAGAACTAGGGGGCACAGCCTCAAAATACGGAGGAGCCAATTTAAAACCGAGTTGAGAAGGAATTTCTTCTCCCAGAGGGTTGTGAATCTGTGGAATTCTCTGCCCAAGGAAGCAGTTGAGGCTGGCTCATTGAATGTATTCAAGTCACAGATAGATAGATTTTTAAGCAATAAGGGAATGAAGGGTTACGGGGAGAGGGCGGGTAAGTGGAGCTGAGTCCACGACCAGATCAGCCATGATCTTATTGAATGGCGGAGCAGGCTCGAGGGGCTAGATGGCCTACTCCTGTTCCTAATTCTTATGTTCTTATGTTCTTATGAAAGCGGGATGTGGGTACTGAGGGAGTGATCAATCATGATCTTGTTGAATGGCGGTGCGGGCTCGAAGGGCCGAATGGCCTACTCCTGCACCTATTTTCTATGTTTTTATGTTTCTATGACACTTGCTTTGGAGGCAGTTCAGAGAAGGTTCACTAGGTTGATTCTGGAGATGAGGGGGTTGACTTATGAGCAACGGTTGAGTAGTTTGGGCCTCTACTCATTGGAATTCAGAAGAATGAGAGTTGATCTTATCGAAACATATAAGATTATGAGGGGGCTTGTCAAGGTGGATGCAGAGAGGATGTTTCCACTGATGGGGGAGACTAGAACTAGGGGGCATAATCTTAGAATAAAGGGCCGCCCATTTAAAACTGAGATGAGGAGAAATTTCTTCTCTCAGAGGATTGTAACTTTGTGGAATTCACTGCCTCAGAGAGCTGTGGAAGCTGGAGCATTGAATAAATTTGAGACAGAAATAGACAGTTTCTTAAACGATAAGGGGATAAGGGGTTATGGGGAGCGGGCGGGGAAGTGGAGCTGAGCTCGTGAGCGGATCATCCATGATCTTATTGAATGGCGGAGCAAGCTCGAGGGGCCATATGGCCTACTCTTGTCCCTATTTCTTATATTCTTATGTTCTTATTCCGCTGGTCCCCAAGCTTCCAACCTGACACCCAGTTGCCCGGTGGAACGGAGTGAGGGGGATTGAGGACTGCCGTAGCATAATGGCATCGGGCACAGACCTGTCAGGTACACATTCTGGCATGGCAGGACAGCTGCACGTTGAGTAAGCGGAAGCCTTTCCTGCTTCCGAATAGTTTGTGGTTTTCACACGGATCATGCAAAGCTACGCGGATACAACCGATGATGCCCCGTGCATGTGGGAGCCCTTTCTTCTTGGTTTGCCTCTTCCATGAAGAAAGTGGTGAATTCATTATGATTAGCGAGGAGCGCATCTGTCACCTGCTTGTTACGGCCAAGCACTGCAAATTGACTGACGTTGTGAATGTCACATGTTGCGGCCTGGAATGACCCTGAGGCATAGAAATGGAGGGCCGCGATCATCTTCCCAACTGCAGGCAATAGAATCAGAGAATCATAGAAACGTACCACACAGAAGGAGGCCATTCGACCCATCGTGCCTGGGCTGGCTCTTTGAAAGAGCAATCGGGCTTAGTCCCACATCCCCGCTTTTTATCAGGAACCCTGTAACTTCCTCATCCTCAAGTACCTATCCACGCCCTTTTAAAATTACTGATAGAATCAGCTTCCACTTCCTTTTTGTTCAAGATTCCGACAGCTCTCTGAGTGAAAAAAATTCTCCTCATCTCCCCTTTTGAAAATGGTTTTAAATCGATGGTGGCCAGGATTGCCCCTTTCGATAAGGCCTCTGGCTGCCTGAAAGCGGCGGCCACGGGGTCAGTGCAGAATGGCCGGCGAGTCTCCGCGGAGGGGCTGCCATTTTGAAAATTGCCCTTCCTCAGGTTTGGAACGTTGCAGGGGACCGCTCTGCCTGTTTTCCCATTGCAGCGTGCACACGTCGACCCCTTACCAACCGGCGGGGACCCTTTCCCGAAATTGCCCCTCGGGAAATTGCCCCTTTCCCGGAGCGGCACTGCTGCCGGTCGTGGCTCCCGACGGCTTTTGCTGTCGGTGCACTCTCTGTGGCATGGCTGCCCTTAAAGGGGAGGTGGTGCTGTTGGCGACGCCATGTTGGTTTTTTTTGGCGGCCATCTGTCAGGTCAGGCCGACAATTATCACCGCGGGTTCGGCCGGGCCGCCAACAGGCAGCTTGGCACCCCCTCTTGGGTGCCAGGCCGCTGGCCTGGTTGAAACCCTCCCTGGTTGCCCATGGCCTCTGGTTATTGATCCACCCACCAGAGGGAATAGTTTTTCTCGAAGAGTAGAGTAAATCTCTCATCATCTTGAAAACTTCTATGAGGTCACCTCTTAACCTTCTCAGTTCGAAGGAGAACAGTCCTAACTTTTCCAAACTCTCCTCAAAACTGCAGTCGCTCATCCTTAGCAATTAGGAGTGCATGCAATAAAGGTGCAGCAGTTATAATGGGTGACTTTAATATGCACATAGATTGGGCTAGCCAAACTGGAAGCAATACGGTGGAGGAGGATTTCCTGGAATGCATAAGGGATGGTTTTCTAGACCAATATGTCGAGGAACCAACTAGGGGGGAGGCCATCTTAGACTGGGTGTTGTGTAATGAGAGAGGATTAATTAGCAATCTCATTGTGCGAGGCCCCTTGGGGAAGAGTGACCATAATATGGTGGAATTCTGCATTAGGATGGAGAATGAAACAGTTAATTCAGAGACCATGGTCCAGAACTTAAAGAAGGGTAACTTTGAAGGTATGAGGCATGAATTGGCTAAGATAGATTGGCTAATGATACTTAAGGGGTTGACTGTGGATGGGCAATTGCAGACATTTAGAGAACGCATGGATGAATTACAACAATTGTACATTTCTGTCTGGCGTAAAAATAAAAAAGGGAAGGTGGCTCAACCGTGGCTATCTAGGGAAATCAGGGATAGTATTAAAGCCAAGGAAGTGGCATACAAATTGGCCAGAAATAGCAGCGAACCTGAGGACTGGGAGAAATTTAGAACTCAGCAGAGGAGGACAAAGGGTTTGATTAGGGCAGGGAAAATGGAGTACGAGAAGAAGCTTGCAGGGAACATTAAGGCGGATTGCAAAAGTTTCTATAGGTATGTAAAGAGAAAGAGGTTAGTAAAAACAAACGTAGGTCCCCTGCAGTCAGAATCAGGGGAAGTCATAACGGGGAACAAAGAAATGGCAGACCAATTGAACAAGTACTTTGGTTCAGTATTCACTAAGGAGGACACAAACAACCTTCCGGATATAAAAGTGGTCAGAGGGTCTATTAAAGAGGAGGAACTGAGGGAAATCTTTATTAGTCGGGAAATTGTGTTGGGGAAATTGATGGGATTGAAGGCCGATAAATCCCCAGGGCCTGATGGACTGCATCCCAGAGTACTTAAGGAGGTGGCCTTGGAAATAGCGGATGCATTGACAGTCATTTTCCAACATTCCATTGACTCTGGATCAGTTCCTATCGAGTGGAGGGTAGCCAATGTAACCCCACTTTTTAAAAAAGGAGGGAGAGAGAAAGCAGGGAATTATAGACCGGTCAGCCTGACCTCAGTAGTGGGTAAAATGATGGAATCAATTATTAAGGATGTCATAGCAGCGCATTTGGAAAATGGTGACATGATAGGTCCAAGTCAGCATGGATTTGTAAAAGGGAGATCATGCTTGACAAATCTTCTGGAATTTTTTGAGGATGTTTCCAATAAAGTGGACAAAGGAGTACCAGTTGATGTGGTATATTTGGACTTTCAGAAGGCTTTCGACAAGGTCCCACACAGGAGATTAATGTGCAAAGTTAAAGCACATGGGATTGGGGGTAGTGTGCTGACGTGGATTGAGAACTGGTTGTCAGACAGGAAGCAAAGAGTAGGAGTAAATGGGTACTTTTCGGAATGGCAGGCAGTGACTAGTGGGGTACCGCAGGGTTCTGTGCTGGGGCCCCAGCTGTTTACATTATACATTAATGATTTAGACGAAGGGATTAAATGTAGTATCTCCAAATTTGCGGATGACACTAAGTTGGGTGGCAGTGTGAGCTGCGAGGAGGATGCTATGAGGCTACAGAGTGACTTGGATAGGTTAGGTGAGTGGGCAAATGCGTGGCAGATGAAGTATAATGTGGATAAATGTGAGGTTATCCACTTTGGTGGTAAAAACAGAGAGACAGACTATTATCTGAATGGTGACAGATTAGGAAAAGGGAAGGTGCAACGAGACCTGGGTGTCATGGTACATCAGTCATTGAAGGTTGGCATGCAGGTACAGCAGGCGGTTAAGAAAGCAAATGGCATGTTGGCCTTCATAGCGAGGGGATTTGAGTACAGGGGCAGGGAGGTGTTGCTACAGTTGTACAGGGCCTTGGTGAGGCCACACCTGGAGTATTGTGTACAGTTTTGGTCTCCTAACTTGAGGAAGGACATACTTGCTGTTGAGGGAGTGCAGCGAAGATTCACCAGACTGATTCCCGGGATGGTGGGACTGACCTATCAAGAAAGACTGAATCAACTGGGCTTGTATTCACTGGAGTTCAGAAGAGTGAGAGGGGACCTCATAGAAACGTTTAAAATTCTAACGGGTTTGGACAGGTTGGATGCAGGAAGAATGTTCCCAATGTTGGGGAATTCCAGAACCAGGGGTCACAGTCTAAGGATAAGGGGTAAGCCATTTAGGACCGAGATAAGGAGAAACTTCTTCACCCAGAGAGTGGTGAACCTGTGGAATTCTCTACCACAGGAAGTAGTTGAGGCCAATTCACTAAATATATTCAAAAGGGAGTTAGATGAAGTCCTTAGTACTCGGGGGATCAAGGGGTATGGCGTGAAAGCAGGAAGTGGGTACTGAAGTTTCATGTTCAGCCATGAACTCGTTGAATGGCGGTGCAGGCTAGAAGGGCTGAATGGCCTGCTCCTGCACCTATTTTCTATGTTTCTATTAATATTCTGGTAAAACTACTTGGCACCTGATGGCCTTCACATCTTTCCTGTGGTGTGGTGCCCAGAATTGTCCACAATACTCCAGCCGAGGCCTAACCAGTGATTTATAACGTTCCAGCATAATCTCTTTGGTTTTATGTTTGCTAATGGAGTGTGTGACCTGGTCCTGGACTACAGTTGGCACGGCAACAGGTAGCATAGCTCTGGCACAACTTCCCTGATAAAGTGGAGCCGGCGGACACACTGCTCCTCAGTGAAGTCCAGGTAAGATCTTCTGTTCCTGTGGATACGCATGGTAGCAGTTAATGGATACGATGTGATTGGCATCACAGAGACATGGCTCCATGCTGACCAAGGCTGGGAAGTCAACATCCAGGGGTATTCAGGATTTAGGAAGGATAGACAGAAAGGAAAAGGAAGTGGGGTGGCATTGCTGGTTAAAGAGGAAATTAATGCAATTGTAAGGAAGGACATTAGCTTGGATGATGTGGAATCAGTATGGGTGGAGCTATGGAATACCAAAGGGCAGAAAACGCTAGTGGGAGTTGTGTACAGGCCACCAAATAGTAGTAGTGAGGTTGGGGGCAGCATCAAACAAGAAATAAAGGATGTGTGCAATAAAGGTACAGCAGTAATCATGGGCGACTTTAATCTACATATTGATTGGGTTAACCTAACTGGTAGCAATGCAGTGGAGGAGGATTTCCTGGAGTGTATTAGGTATGGTTTTCTAGACCAATATGTCGAGGAACCAACCAGGGAGCTGGCCATCCTATACTGGGTGATGTGTAATGAGAAGGGACCAATTAGCAATCTTATTGTGCGAGGCCCCTTGGGGAAAAGTGACCATAATATGGTAGAATTCCTTATTAAGATGGAGAGTGACAAAGTTAATTCGGAAACTAGGGTCCTAAACTTAAGGAAAGGTAACTTTGATGGTATGAGGCGCAAATTGGCTAGATTGGACTGGCAAATGATACTTAAAGGGTTGACGGTGGATAGGCAATAGCAAACCTTTACAGATCATATGGACAGACTTCAATAATTGTATATCCCTGTCTGGAGTAAAAATAAAACGGGGAAGGTGGCTCAACCGTGGCTAACAAGGAAAATTAAGGATAGTGTTAAATCCAAGGAAGAGGCTTACAAATTAGCCAGAAAAAGTAGCAAGCCGGAGGACTGGGAGAAATTTAGAATGCAGCAGAGGAGGACAAAGGGTTTAATTAAGAGGGGGAAAATAGAGTACGAGAGGAAGCTTGTCAGAAACATAAAAAATAACTGCCAAAGCTTCTATAGATATGTGAAGAGAAAAAGATTGGTGAAGACAAACGTAGGTCCCTTACAGTCAGATTCGGGTGAATTTATAATGGGGAACAAAGAAATGGCAGACCAATTGAACAAGTACTTTGATTCTGTCTTCACAAGGGAAGACACAATTAACCTTCCGGATGTACTAGGGGACCAAAGGTCTAGTGAGAAGGAGGAACTGAAGGATATCCTTATTAGGCAGGAAATTGTGTTAGGGAAATTGACGGGTTTGAAGTCCAATAAATCCCCAGGGCCTGATAGTCTACATCCCAGAGTACTTAAGGAAGTAGCCCTAGAAATAGTGGATGCATTGGTGATCATTTTCCAACAGTCTATCGACTCTGGATCGGTTCCTATGGACTGGAGGGCTGCTACTGTAACACCACTTTTTTAAAAAGGAGGGAGAGAGAAAACGAGTAATTATAGACCAGTTTGCCTGACATCGGTAGTGGGGAAAATGTTGGAATCAATGATTAAGGATGAAATAGCAGCACATTTGGAAAGCAGTGACAGGATTGGTCCAAGTCAGCATGGATTTATGAACGGGAAATTATGCTTGACAAATCTTCTGGAATTTTTTTGAGGATGTAACTTGTAGAGTGGACAGGGGAGAACCAGTGGATGTGGTGTATTTGGACTTTCAAAAGGCTTTTGACAAGGTCCCACACAAGAGATTGGTGTGCAAAATCAAAGCATATGGTATTGGGGGTAATGCATTGACGTGGATAGAGAACTGGTTGGCAGACAGGAAGCAGTGAGTCGGGATTAACAGGTCCTTTTCAAAATAGCAGGCAGTGACTCGTGGAGTGCCGCAGGGCTCAGTGCTGGGACCCCAGCTCTTTACAATATATATTAATTATTTAGATGATGGAATTGAGTGTAATATCTCCAAGTTTACAGATGACACTAAACTGGGTGGTGGTGTGAGCTGTGAGGAGGACGCTAAGAGGCTGCAGGGTGATTTGGACAGGTTAGGTGAATGGGCAAATACATGGCAGATGCAGTATAATGTGGATAAATGTGAGGTTATCCACTTTGAGGGCAAAAACATGAAGGCAGACTATTATCTGAATGGCGGCTGATTAGGAAAAGGGGAGGTGCAGCGAGACCTGGGTGTCATGGTTCATCAGTCATTGAAGGTTGGCATGCAGGTACAGCAGGCGGTGAAGAAGGCAAATGGTATGTTGGCCTTCATAGCAAGGGGTTTTGAGTATAGGAGCAGGGAAATCTTGCTGCAGTTGTACAGGGCCTTGGTGAGGCCCCACCTGGAATATTGTGTTCAGTTTTGGTCTCCCAATCTGAGGAAGGACATTCTTGCTATTGAGGGAGTGCAGCGAAGGTTCACCAGACTGATTCCCGGGATGGCAGGACTGACATATGAGGAGAGACTGGATCGACTGGGCCTGTATTCACTGGAGTTTAGAAGGATGAGAGGGGATCTCATAGAAACATATAAAATTCTGACGGGACTGGACAGGTTAAATGCAGGAAGATTGTTCCCGATGTTGGGGACGTCCAGAACCAGGGGACACAGTCTCAGGATAAGGGGTAAGCCATTTAGGACTGAGATGAGGAGAAACTTCTTCACTCAGAGAGTTGTTAACCTGTGGAATTCCCTACCGCAGAGAGTTGTTGATGCCAGTTCATTGGATATATTCAAGAGGGAGATAGATATGGCCCTTGCGGCTAAAGGGATCAAGGGGTATGGAGGGAAAGCAGGAAAGGGGTACTGAGGGAATGATCAGCCATGATCTTATTGAATGGCAGTGCAGGCTCGAAGGGCCGGATGGCCTACTCCTGCACCTATTTTGTATGTTTCTATGTTTCTATGTCAGTGTATCTATGCTGCTCTTCTCCCAGCTACTGCAGATCTCTGCATTCTGACTTGCCAATCTATCCGTGCTCATCCTCCAGTCCCAGAGATATTCAGAGCAGTCCACCCATGTTGAGAGAGTGTATGTTTTCACAGGAGGCCCTGCACAGAGATTGTCCCGCAGCTCCAAAAAGTTGTCTAGAATATCTAAACTCAGTTGGAGCAGCCAACACAGCCCGAACAGCCCACTGGTGCAAAATGATTAACCGGACACTTAACTGAATGCAGCTAAGGATTCCTTTAATTAGCACTGGTACAGCCTCCTAGGCAAGGGCGGACTTAAAAATTAATGGCCGAGAAATACATTGGAGTCGTGCCCATTTATCAGTGCAAAATGGTTGCCTAAGCATCTAATATGGCGGGTGCGTTGCACATGCTCATTATGCGCTCGTTATGCGCCTGTCGTGCGCTGCCGACCATATTGGTAAAGGCAGAAACAGAGGTGTCCAGGACCTTTACATATGCAAACAGTGGGACACATACCTGTCTGAAGCCCTGCTTGCAAAATTGGACTGCGCTGAACACAACCGGCTTGGCGGTAATCGCTTTCCCCTCTTCCGATTGACTCCCTCTCTTCCAATCACTTCCCCCCCCCCCCGCCCTGCCAATTACACCTCCGTTCCCTCCTGATCACTTCCGCCCCTCCATCCTCCCCCTCTCCCAATATATTCACAAGGCCACTGCTGCTTTCAGGTGGTTACTCTGGGCGAATAAAAGTCGCCCAATTCAATATGACAACTGCCGCGCTCCCAAGATAGATCGGACGTGGGAGATGACAACATGAGCTTCACCGGCCCAACGACGAAACGATTTGAACTTGTCCCCTCGGTAAGTCATGGAATCAGTCCAGTGCCACTGCACATTGCAGGCATTCAAACAGAGTTACTGGCAGTGTCAAAGTCATTAGCAAATGAAGTACATTAATTTTGTATAATGAGACCTTCAAGTAACAAATTTTTGGAAGCAGTTTCAGTGCTGAGGGTTGAAAAGCATTGTACATTTTTTGTTAGAGACTGGCAACGCCAACCAGATTAAGATGAGCAATACTGTGGTCTTTGTGCCAGGCATTAAACTCAATAGTCCCTGCTGGAAATAGTGATTTGCAGCTCTCGAGGTTTTCCTGAATTTACTTAATTTACTTAATAACATAATGAGCTTTCCTTCCCAGTAAAGGTAAGACTTATAGGAGGTTTGTATTCTGCTAGACCGACTGTATGTATATGATAGATGTAGCATAAATTCAGCCTGGTTTCAGAAATACAGAACAGGCACCAAAACTAGTGCTTATGCCACATGATTTAAACCCACATGATTTCAGCTTTGTGGGAGGTAGATATTTGAGAGTCCAAAATTATGCAACTTTTGGAGGCCAAAAGTGGGGTAACTGGCATGGGAGTTCAGAATTTAGAGTTTTGCAGTTTCTAACATTCACGCTAAATCCCGGTGGCTGTCGGTGCCAGAAGATATGCCTGCGATGGATGTATGCAAACGACAGCGTCAGGGGGTACTATTGAATTTTTGCTCAGGGGTGAAAACGGGTCATTGACCACGGTGATGAAGTTGTCATCACCAGCGGAGTGGGGCGCTACCAGTTACCAGCGCCGCTAAACTCCTGCGGAATTTTGCAGGAGTCGGTAGCGGCACTGTGCCCGGGTATAAAGTTGTTTGCGCCTCATTAGCGCCCTCCCCCCCACCCCAGGGAATTTCTCCCTCCAGGTATCCTTCCTCCAGAGTCTTTAGAGCACACCATTTCCTCAAGAAGGTATCGGCAGTGGTTTGCTTAAGGAGGCAAAATACAGTGAGGTAACATGTCCGTGTAACATTTACTCATGTTTATAGCATTCTAAAGCAACAAAAATGTGATGGTAGCAAACACTATTCTTTAAGAGCGTGTCAAAGTAAACTCTTCGAAAGTTAAATAACCCAAATTGCACTAGAGCACATTCTTTTTTTTAAATTAACCTTCAAGCATGAAAAACGTTGAATAATTTCTGTGGTTCACTGTCGTAATGCCAGAGATAATATAAAAAATATATTTTTGACTTCTCATACTTACCTTTCCTCACCACCCTTCTATTATGCTCCGGGTACTGTTGGGAAACTGAATAACTTCATCTGTAGCCTGTGTGATACAGCTTCACACACCAGACTGGGCCTGCAACTGGAAGGGAGATGGGGATCAACATGTTAAAAGGTATTACACCTGATAACTGCACAACATTGCAGAAGCCTGTACACATTGCAAAACGAAGAATGGTAGAAACAGCATTATTATTTATGCAATTGATTTGTCTGATTTACAGAAACAATGTACACATTATTTGCAGCTCTGATAATAGAAAGTGTCTGATGCAGGAATAACCGAATACATTGGGCTGGATTTTCTGTTTTTTGCGTTTTCGAGCCTGTCTGGGTGCAATTCATGGCGGAGTGAAAAATTTAGCGCTGGGATAACGTTAGCGCCTAAGCGAGGAACTTTCGCTGAATGAAAGTTCATGAGGAGGGTTAACTCTGGCATTACACCACTGACTCTGCTGGAGCCGAAAGTTCCAGCGTTAGCACAATCTGCCATTTTGCACATGCGCTTTTTTTCCCTGCTCTTCCACCTTCTGGTTTCCTGTCGCAAACGCCAATGCAGGGCGCGGCCACATCCTGCACGCACATTTTCATTCCTGCACTTCTTCATTATTTCAAGGATAAATCTGATGCACTATTTGTTCTCATGCTGTTGGTGCCTCTCAAAATCCAGGTAGGCTTAGTTCAGCACCCTATTTGCCATGAATGTTCTTTACACATTATTAAGATTGTGTTCTGAGATCTCATAAGATGGCTCCCCACTTTGATGTCCTCCTGATGAATCACGTCCAACTTCCAAGTCCATTAAACAGGGGACTCTATTACATTCAGACAGTATGGCATAAGTGCTTTGGTGGCTATCTGTGCCACAAGAGCAGATGGACTCTCTTGTAACCATTCCCATTTACATCTTTGCAGGCAAAGGAGTCGCACAATTGCCACGAGCACGTGCGACACCCCTGCTTCACCATTGGCATTCAGCTCCTCTGGGGACGACGTGATGTTCTCAGGATTCGAGGGTTACGAGGCTCCTGGGATCAGTGGCGTGCAGTAACGCAGTGCTGGGGTTGAATCCCACAGGCCACCTCTCCGGAGGGTGAGTCAGCAAAGTCGTTCTGCTGACAGAGAGGCAGACGTATAACTCAACATGGTGGGAATGTCCAGGGAGAGCATCCTAATCAGCCGTCAACTCCTTGATGTCTTGGAAAGGGTTCCCGTGAGCATCGCCAGTCAGAAAGCGACGATTACGGAGGTAGGGTCTCAGATTGTCAGTGCTAGCCGTGATACCAGCGAGGCCATCAATGCCCACACGAGGCTGGTGGCCTTCAGCAATGACAGTGGAGTCCCGGAGAGTGTGGCGTGAACCCTTGCAGAATATGGCGTATCACAGGCACAAGCTCTGCTTCAGCTTGGGCAGGTGATGCTGTCCATGCCTGCCTCCATACTCTCTGCGTTCCCCACTGTCACATGGGGAAGTGACGGTTCCGATGCAAGGTGTTAGTTTACATCGTGCTCCGGTTGCTAGGCTCCAGCCCCGTCAGCAATTGAATGGCTCCAGGGATATGGGAGGTGATGTCATTCCTCCAGATGACAACATTCCGTCTCTCCCCCCACTCAGTCGCCAACCAAGCATCAGCGACGGTTGTCACCCAAACCACCTGTGACTAGCGATGCCGATGACGAGACTCGCCAGTCAGAAGCTGGGCCTTCCGCGCCACGAGCTGGTCCAGTGTGTCGCCAGACGGTGTCTCCATTGTCTCTCCCCCCAACACAGCAGCGCTCCGGCAGCCTTACTGCATGCCCTGCTGCCACTTTGATGAGGAGCAGCAAGCAAGGGAGAGGGGTGAAGGGAAGGGGGAAAAAGATGGTGGGAAAAAATAATGGGGCAGGGTTTGATTTATTTATCGCACTTCTGGATTATGTTCTTGATGCTGGATTATGCTGTGATCAAGTTCTTGAATTATCACACTGTTGGATGCAGTTCATTATTTTCTTTTATTTAAGTATCACAATGAAGGTTACAAAGTTTACAGTGTTACAATGTTCAATAAAATGTTTCTTCACCTCAACCATTCCTGTGTAGTGTCTCATTTTCAGAATAAGAGGGGGAATATGGTGGGATAGAGTGACCAGGCAATGGTCAAACCTGCCGTTCACACTTTAAGCAAAGCATTCAATTATGAGCTGCTGATTTAAGGCCTTTGCAGCGGGGAAATCTCCACGATGTCTCCCCTGTGGTTGTGGTAGTGGCATGGGTTCCTCGTCAGGCTCCTCTTCCTTGTCTTCCTCCTCCTCCTCTTTCTCCTGAGGTGGTCCTGCAATCCCCATTGGTAATTCCTGTCCCCTTATGATGGCTAAGTTGTGTAGTATGCATCACACCACAGCAGACTCAGAGTCCTGCTGAGGGGAGTATTGCAGGCAGTCTCCAGAGTGGTCCAGGCATCGGAAGCGCTGCTTCAGCACTCCAGTTGTCTGTTCGACGATGTTGCGTGTGGCTGCCTGGCTGTCATTATAGCGATGCTCGGCTTGTGTCTGAGGGTTTTAGAGCGGGGGTCATGAGCCAGGTGGCGAGGCTGTAACCTTTGTCCCCGATCGGCCAGCTCTGGCCTTGTGCTTGATGCAGGAACATATGTGAGACACTGCTCTCACGCAAGATGAAAGCATCAAGGGTGCTCGCTGGATATTGGGCATTGACTGTCATGATGTGCTGAGTATGGTTGCAGACGATCTGTACGTTCATGGAGTGGAATCCCTTTCGGTTTCAGTAAACCTCTGGGTTCTGTAAAGGTGCTCATGGGGCGATGTGTGTACCGTCAATGGCATCCTGAACCTTGGGGAAGCCAGCAAATCATCCAAAACCTATAGCCCTCTCATTTTGGGTCTCCCTGGTCATTGGCAAATTTATTAAGTCTATCCTGCATGCGTACAGTGCATTAGTCACTTGGTGAATGCTGCAACGTGTAGAATGCTGGGAGATGGAGCATTTGTCCCCTACTGATGCCTGGGAAGAAGCCGGAGGCATCAAAGGCAAGTGCCACAGTCACCTTCACCTCGACGGGCAGTGCAGTCCTGTTGCCGCTGATAAGTTGTAGGTCCGCCTGTATGAGCTGGCATATCTCTGTCAGCACTTCTTTTCGGGAAGTGCAGCCTTCTAACGCACTGAGCCTCAGAGAGCTGGAGGTATGAGCGATGTTCCCTGTAAACTCGTGGGGGGGTTAGGCCTCCTCCCCATACACTTGCGACCTCTTCAATTACATTGCAAATGATCAACAATAAGCCTTCTTCCAGCTTGAAGCCGCATGGCAATAGCAGCCAGGATTACTGGCTCCCGACCTAGTATGGCCCCCATCTTTTAAAATGTCGTTTATAAAACAAACTAGAAACTCACATAAAACTTCACAATTAAAAGTATGCAGTAACGCAGTGTTCTTCTCCCAATCCTTTTAATTACTCACAATTGCGACTTTCTCCTTCACTTTCAACATGGCGCTGTTAGTGCCTGGTGCTCCCTGGGTGCGTCTGGGTTTTCTGGGCGGGTCCTCGGGCGGACGCTAAATCGGGCGAAATGGTCGGAAGATCCACCAGGGCCGCTAGCGCAGCGATGCACGGCGATTTACGTCATCTCAAAGGTCAAGACAGCGGCGGGGCGGTAACATAGAAACATAGAAACATAGAAAATAGGTGCAGGAGCAGGCCATTCGGCCCTTCGAGCATGCACCACCATTCAGTATGATCATGGCTGATCATGCAACTTCAGTACCTCACTCCTGCTTTCTCTCCATACCCCCTGATCCCTTTAGCTGTAAGGGTCACATCTAACTCCCTTTTGAATATATCCAACGAACTGGACTCAACAACTTTCTGTGGTAGCGAATTCCACAGGTTCACAATTCTCTGGGTGAAAAGGTTTCTCCTCATCTCGGTCCCAGATGGCTTACCCCTTATCCTTAGACTGTGACCCTGGTTCTGGACTTCCCCAACATCGGGAACATTCTTCGTGCATCTACCCTGTCCAATTCCGTCAGAATTTTATATGCTTCTATGAGATCCCCTCTCATTCTTCTAAATTCCAGTGAATATAAACCTAGTTGATCCAGTCTTTCTTCATATGTCAGTCCTGCCATCCCAGAATCAGTCTGGTGAACCTTCGCTGCACTCCCTCAATAGCAAGAACGTCCTTCCTCAGATTAGGAGACCAAGACTGTTCACAATATTCAAGATGTGGTCTCACCAAGGCCCTGTACAACTGCAGTAAGACCTTCCTGCTCCTATACTCAAATTCTCTCGCTATGAAGGCCTACATGCCATTTGCTTTCTTTACTGCCTGCTCTACCTGTATGCCTGCTTTCAATGACTGATGTACCATGACACCCCAGGTCTCGTTGCACCTCCCCTTTTACTAATCTGTCACCATTCAGATAATAATCTGCCTTCCTGTTTTTGCCACCAAAGTGGATAACCTCACATTTATCCACAGTATATTGCAACTCCTATGCATTTGCCCACTCCTAAGTTTTGGCACTACTGCAAAACCATTGGCGAAAATTCCGCCTGGGCGCAAAATCTTGATTGATGCCCCAAAAAATATTTTTCGCCCCGCCGAGGCGCTAAATGGGGTGCAAATTTACCGAAAGCCTAGCCCATTGATCTTTCACATTTCTTCACACATCTTCTTGCATCAGCCATGAAATGATCCTATTTCAGGATGTCGTGAACTTTTGACTCCAGGTATCACAGTTCCAGTTTACCCAATTATTGTTTTACACAAATAAAGGACTTCAGTCAAGTGGTTAAAAGCTCAATTGGATGAAGTTCTGTTCGGTATATCCCTTATTTACCTTATATTGATTTTTAGGAAGATTACCACATCTTAAAAATCTTCAGCCTGTTTAACTTTGAATTTGTGCAGAGAGAAAGGAGCCATCAGTCTATTCTGTACTTGATCACAGGTTCAAGAGGCAAGAGTACACTGTTCCAACTCATCTCTTCAAACACCCTTATAAATTTGAATTTAAATGTATTGATTCAGATGAGATAGCTCTTGACACGGTAGATGAATACCTTTACAGTGTCATGTACAGAAATGTACCTGGAGGGATTTAATGGCTGACATTTAGTAAATTTATGGCAAGAAAGAAATGCAATCAATGAAATAGCGTCAAAAATTTGACAATCAACTATCAAATTCTCCTGGAGGGAAATAATGCTGAAACGTAGGAAGTTTGCAATGTTATAATATGTTGTAAGACCTTGGAGAAGGATTTCTGATTTTGTTTGGTTGAGTGAGAAAGTAAGTTATGATGAAAAATTCAAACACGTTTTATACAAGTTGAAGTTGAGAATTTTTTTTTTAAAGTGCATTAATCAGCAAAACTAGAGCGATCTCTTCCATTATTCCTTCATCAAGAATTGGCATTGAAAGGGATAAATTGTAAGAGTTGCAAGTAGGTGGTCAGAATTATGCTGAAGTTAGTGAACTTTTCAGTATTAGGAGGGTCTGCATAATTGCCTATGTATGTAACACTTGCTTATGTAGATACAGCACAAATATATAACTCATTAAACTGAATCTGTAACCTTTGTAATACTTAAACAAGCAAAATCAGCAGTTGTTGATCAGAAGTCTCTAAGGAAGAGATAAGGAAGTCAGTTTCGGCGTCTATTACACTGTGGCAAAGTGCAAGCCATGGAACAACAGCATAGAAGATGGGCAATTGCATATATCACTCAGAGACAGTTTGATAAGAGTCGACAAATCAATGTAACTTCGCTGATAGAATTAGACCTATTGATGATTTTGTAGGCGGGTGCTTCTCTCCAAAACCTGTATAAGTTCTACTTGAAAACTCATGTATTTCAGAGGTTTTTGGCTTAAACTTTCCGGTCATTGCTTGTGATAAAACTGGTAAACCTGAGGTTTCATTTGTTTATTTCCGTGGTCGTTTTACAGTGGGAGCTGGGCGAGGTGTCGATTAACTATATCAGTTGATCCACCCCGGGGAAGAGAAATCTTCCTTTTACCCCAACAGACGGGCGAGGTGTCGATTAACTATATGTTAGTCCACTTTGAGGGAGAGAAGCCTCCTTTGTACTCCTATACCCTGAGTGATCTGATGCATTTTTCATAATTTTGGTAGAAGTGAATCAATCCTTGAAGCTACATTTTCACTGTGTACAGGGCAAAGTTTCATCATAAATATGTAAAATGAAATTTTTCATGTAAGTGACATCTATCCCAATTCCCAGTTTATCCCATCCGGTGGACACGCTACATAAACATCAAAGGTACAGAGCAGAGTATTTTCTATTTTTCTAACACAACAGTACCCCCTTTTGAGCTTTTCATTATTAGACTTATTCATTCATTCCAGTTGTTCAAATAAGCTTGCATGAAAATAATTTTTCTGAACCTTATTGTTTAACATTTTCCATTCCTCTCTGGCTACAGGTGTGGTTCCAGAGGACTGGAGCACTGCTAATGTTGTACCATTGTTTAACATAATAACATAAGAACATAAGAAATAGGAGCAGGAGTAGGCCATTTGACCCCTTGAGCCTGCTCTGCCATTCAATAAAATCATGGCTGATCTGATCATGGACTCAGCTCCACTTCCCCACCCGCTCCCCATACCCTTTACTCCCTTAGCGCTCAAAAATCTGTCTATCTCCGCCTTAAATATATTCAATGACCCAGCCTTCACAGCTCTCTGGGGCAGAACATTGCATAAATTTACAACCCTCTGAGAGAAGAAATTTCTCCTCATTTCAGTTATGTTCCAAGACTATGTCCCCTAGCTTTAGTTTCCCCTATGAGTGGAAATATCCTCTCTGCATCCACCTTGTCGAGCCCCCTCATTATCTTATGTTTCAATAAGATCACCTCTCATTCTTCTGAACTCCAATGTGTATAGGCCCAACCTACTCAACCTAATGTGTCCAGTTTTGGTCTCTTCACATGGTGGGTGATATTAAGACTTTGGAGAGGGTGCAGAGGAGGGCCACCAGACTAATTCCCAGTTTAAAGCATTTATTTATCAAAATGGGCTTTAGGGAAGCGTTGTCTTAGGGTCAATCTGATTGAGGTTTATAAGATGATGAAAGGAATGGATTATGTTCGAGTTGAGAGTTTGTTCCCATTGTATAGGTTCGGAAGGACCAGAGGGAAGCGTCACAATTTTAAGTTGTATACAGCCAGGTCTAGGTTAGATGTCAAGAGGTGGTTCTTTTGCCAGAGAATAGTGGACCTCAATGGTAGACATCAATTCGCTGAATTCCTTCAAACGAGAGCTGAACCTGTCTCCAGCTGAGGCAGAGATTGCCTCTTACAAAGGATAGGTACTGCAAGGAATTATCAGGGTCAGGGTGATCTCCTGGTTTCGATTGCCTAGGGGGACGGAGAGGAATTTCACAGACTTTTGTCCCCAAACTTGCTTGGGTTTTTATGTTTTTCCGCCCTCCCAGGAGATTACATGGTTTTTGGGTAGGGTGAAGAATGTATATACTGTATTGTGATTCCAAGGCACCACAATTGTGTGCGACAAACTGGTTGGACCAGAAGGACTCTTCCTTTCTGTCATTATTCATATGTAAGTGTACTCATCCTGGCAATTGAGCACTACAGGCTTTGCTGTGACTGTGAATCTGATTCTTATAATTACACTTTGTATGCTATTCACCATCTAGTTACTGTTATTTCATTTGAGTATGCTATGGTTGATATTCAGCAAATCCAGTTCCAGTTTTTTGGGAAACTTTGTGACTGCATGGGGTTTCTACATACCACAACAAGACCAAGATAGATAAAGAGGCACAGTGGTGTGTTTCCATTGCAACTGAAAGATTAATCTTTGATAGGTTTGAAAGTAATCTGTCAAATTGGAATAATGCATTGTTTTTTTTTATTGTCATGTCACCCAGATAATGCAATCTTACTCATGCTCAACAATTTTACTCACCGAAAGTAATTTGAGTCAATGCAGCTTTGTTCCATCTGTTTTCATCCACTTCATGGAAGTGTCCTGGCCAATATTTATCCCTCAATCAACATAACAAAACCAGATTATCTGGTCATTGCCACATTGCTGTTTGTGGGAGCTTGCTGTGCACAACTTGGCAGTCGCATTTCCTACTTTACAACAGTGATTTCATTGGCTGTAAAGTGCTTTGAGCTGTCCGGTGGTCATGAAAGGCACTATATAAATGTAAGACTTTCTTTTCATGTAATGATAGGGCTTTGAGTAGATTTTTCTCATTCAGATTCCTCAGAAATTGTGCAGATCATGTCAAACAAAAAGTTACGCTCTTCTAACTGGTGGAGTGTATTTAAATTTACGTCCATTTATTAGCTATTGTAGTTTAATTGGATTCAGGCACTTTGTTCATTGTGGGGATAACACAACAGATATTCAGCCGTGAAAATTGAGACTAACTTCATATTCTAGTGATTACTTTTGACCCATGCTTCTTTGGCTAGGATTCAATGTCAAAGACAACGACTTCTCCTTCAAGGAAGTTAAATAACAATTCATTCTAGCTGGCTGAAAGTAACTCGGTAGTTCAGTCAATGAATTAATAAAAAGGGTACTGTCCTCCTGTCAACCATGGCAAGAGAACTATTAATTGGACTGACTTAGCAAAGTAATTGTCACCAGTGGGGTGGAAAACATTATATTCTCCAGTAAGCTGCACAGCTAGAAGCCGAAATAAAAACAGAAAATGCTGGAAATGCTCAGCAGGTCAGGCAGTCTCTGTGGAGAGAGAGACAGCGTTAAAGTTTCAGATCCATGTACTTTTGTGTTGATTTGACTCTTTTAGGAGTGTTAGCCATGACTTAGTTGGTAGCACTCTTGTCTCTGAGTCACAAGGCTGTGGGTTCACGTCCCACTCCACAGATTTGAGCACAGAATTCTAGGCTGACACTTCAGTGCTGTGCTGAGGGAGGGCTGCACTGTCAGACGTACCGCCTTTCTGTGAGAAATTAAACTGAGGCCCCGTCTGCCCTCTCAGGTAGATGTAAAAGATCCCATGGCACTATTTTGAAGATGAGCAGGGGAGTTGTTCCTGGTGTCCTGGCCAATATTTATCCCAGACTAGCTTTGGTTTTTGTTATATCTCACTTTATAGAAATTCCCGTTTTATAGCGAGGTTTCCCCGAGTGGTTGCAGTTAAGTAGGTTCCACGTTTTTTTTGGACAAGGTATGGGTATCGGTGACAAGGGTGGCTTTTATTGACCTGAGACAGTGCTGGTGGACTTTCCCCTTTGCTTCAGTACGTGTGGTCACCACAATGTGCTTAGGTAGGGAGTTCCAACACAACTGATACAACTGAATGCCTTACTAAGCCACTTCAAAAGGGCATTTAAGAGTCAGTAAAGGACAATCCCAACCGCTTGGGTTTTTACAGCAATCTGTCAACTTCATTGTCACTATTACTGAGACTAGCTTTCCAATTAGCAAACTGCCATGGTTCGATTTGAACTCACGTTCTATTAGATTATTATTTCCAGCCTCTGGATTACAGTCCAGTCATATCACCACTACGCTACTATCTTATATATCTCTTTATAAGATCATCACTGTCTCTTTTCAAGGTTGAGTAGCATTATTTTCTACAGTCTTATCATATGAGACCTCTGACAGTAAGGATCAGCTTTGCAGCTATTTTCTGAACTTCCTCCAGTGCTTTAATATCTTCTTTATTTCTTGTTGACAATATGTGTTTGTGACAAGAGCACTATCCAATCTGGTCATGATTTCTTCTGACTTGTACCCTACTCTCTTCGCTGTACTGATCAGTATTCAATTGGCTTCCTTGATTGCCGCTCTGCGGTGGTTGGACATGTTGAGCACCAAGTCAACTAGAATCCTTGGATCTTTTTCAACTTCAAATGTAGCTATTTCAACACCATTCACGGAGTACTTATGTTACCCATTTTTCTTCCTATGTGCAGTACTTTACAATTGTCTATATCAAGTTTCATCTGCCACTGTTGAACCAACTTATGTATTTTGTCCAACTGACTGTATTTTCCATCTGTCAACTGTCCCTCTAAGTTTGGTAACATCCCCAAATTTAATCAATTTGCATTGAGTTGTTGAATCCCAGTTGTTGATGGAAATTAAAACCGGTAGACATCCCAATATTGATCCTTGGGGAATCCCACCCATGCCTTCTGTCTCTCTGATATTCCTTGGCTTCTTCCAATTATATTCTTAGTCAAAACTATGAGGGGCAATATGAAGGTGCCCTGAACCAATTCACTCTTTGATTCTCGAACTCCCACTTTGAAGAAGCATCTTGTTTCAACTCGATGTTTTCTCAATGTTCAAGAACAAAATCAAACCTCTGCTGTATGGGGTGTTGTGAGAACCAATCTGCCTCTACCAGCCTCTTCCACAGCATGTTCGTATAATTATAGCTAGTCTAATGTTATTTTCTTTTAAATTGAAGTTCACCATTAAAGACTAAGGGGCCAAAATTGCCGGGAGGTGGTAACAGGGCGATAAGGACTTTTCGCCTTGGGGCATGTGACGGAAGCAACTTGGGCAAAATTGCCCCCGGGATGGTGGCGCTGAAAACGGGTCTGCACTGCTCCACTTACCTTTCGCCCCGGGCGACAGTGCATATGGCGATGACGTCTCCGCTGTGCGCACCGACCCCTTATCGCCCCGCGGGAGCGAGGTTGGCACGGAGCGATGCCACCAGCAGCTTTGCGGGTCTGCACGACAATGGTGGACGCTGGCACTGGCACAATAGGCAGCCTGGCACACCCTTTGGGTGCCAGGCCGCTGGCCCGGCCAAAACCCTCCCTGATGGCCCAGTGGGTGCCACGGCAGTGGCTGCAGAGTTCACAGTGGCCCTCCTCTTTAAGAGAAAGGGAGAGATGTTGCGACACGTTAATGCCCCTCTCCCGCCTCCCTTCCGCCCCGAGAGCACCAGGATGATTTTTTAAAATTATAGTGCCCAATGCCGGGCTCTTATGTCTATCTACCGCTGGGCGAATATAAATCACTTTGAATAAAGTGCCCCAAACCGAGCCCGGGACAATTTCGTCCCCTAAATATCAATTTGACATGTTACACGTTGTTTATCTGAGGTTTTTCACAAATTTCCACAGAATTCCTTTAAGGTGAAATTGTAGAAGCAGTCACATTGAACACAATTACATTCAAATGCCAGACAACATAGTTGAAATTAGGATTGCAAACTAAAGTTTTGAAAATGAAAACTAGTTACTCTCTGCCATGAGAATAGCGCCTGGAAGAAAAATCCATGTAGCTCATCAAACTTATTTGTCATTTAGTTGCATGATCAAGACATATTGCTTGGTAATGATAGTATCTTATCAAGGCCATATGAACAGGTATATGTGGCCTACGTAGATGTACAATGATGAATTAAAAATGTTTCTGATAACATTTTTGTTCAACACTCCCAATCCATCCATTTTAGCACCACTGCAGGTGATATTCAAACCCACAACTGAGGATTCTGTCAGAACTCTGATAAAACCAGTTTGTTCACAAACATCTTGCAACAACTTCCCTCCATTGCGTTTTATATAGAAAAAGTCCACTTCAGACATATTTATTCTCGAACAGTGGAGAAGATTTGACAGCAGCTGGAATGTTTCCTAACCAAGTATTGCCACGCCAGCTGTTGGCACTGTACCTCTGTGAATGATCAGAAGATGGCATATTCAGAACACAATCATTACTGTGACCATGGAATGTATTTTCATCTTGGCTAGAAATGAGAATATGCAGTGTAGAACTTTTTCTCCTTATCAGAATGTCACCTCTGAGTAAACGTTCCCTCACTTGTATTACCGAGCTTTGGACATTTGAAAAGCAACTGCATTCCGAGACAAGATCAATTTTTTTCATTCATTACCTGTCAGACTTTTGCGTTTATCGGTATTAATTTCTGTAGCAAGTTCAACAGACAGATCACTGTGCTAGGAGCTGGTCGGGAGCAATACCTCATGAGCTCAGAACCTAAAATAAACAGACAGCTTTCTAAAATTTAAACTATCCATTGTGGCACTCGGTCCGAGATATTCATGTAATGTCTTTGCTCCTGCATTTAAAATGCAATTTCCATCTTTCCGTCATTATACTTCTGACTTAAAATCAATAGCTGCCATTTTCTCGTGCAATACATCTTTCTCTTATTTAAATTTTTTATATCGAGGATTGTTAGACATAAGAATGTCCTACTAGACACAGTGGTGGAAGCAGAATCTATAATACTTCTGTGCTGTAAAATTCTGTGATTTTATTCCAGGTAAAAATATATTCGGGTACTTAATGTAAAAACTGTAAACGATCATTTAGATTAACTGTGCAGTAGCTGAGTCTTGATTGAGATGACCATTTTTAACATTTCAATGAGATTCAAATGTGATTGAATAATGGGTTCTGTTCAGCTTTAATTCCAAGTAACTCTCCTGGTCCACTGCAAATTGCTTTCAGCGAACACTGTGAGACGAAAGCACAGACACTTCATTTGGACTATCAATAATTTTTATGCTGGCTTACTGCAATGTGAAAAATGGCAGTCTGGGAATGAAGACTGAAATGAATACTAAAGCAAGTTTATAATTTCTGAGGAAAGGCCATTGACCTGAAACGTTAACTTTGTTTCTCTCCCACAGATGCTACCTGATCTACTGAGTATTTCCAGCGTTTGCTTTTTTTATTATACAATCCAATGCTGCTTTTAACATTGCATTTTCTCCAAGTGTGCTCAGAACATCAGTGGGTCAAATATATGGGACGGGTGCATCCAATTATCATGCTTCAAGTTCCAAGCGATTATGAGTGCATGCTACCAGTGTTTTTACATCACATGCAGACTCAGCCTTAAAGCACAGCAGGAGGTTAAGAGGGCTCTGATGGAGCTAGCAACAATGATCATTCAACTAAACAGTAGTAGTCCTCTTCCGATCTGAATCAAAATGAGATGAAAATATGTTAGGGCAGATGGGAACCAACTAGATGACAGCATTATTGTAAAGAGAAGTTCTAGTCCCAAAAATCCATATTCAGGGGCTGAAATTGCCCTGCGCTGGATTTGCAGCGCATAATTCGGATTAGTAGGTTGAGTTGCGTTGGCGCTGGAAACGCTGAAGCCAGCGCAGATTTGCCCTCTTTTGGAGAACAAAATGGAGGGGGCGGCACTGTCGGGGCGCTTGGTGCGGCGCTCATGGTGCGCAACACTCTGTGCCATGCTACTCACATCTGTGCACCGCCGATGACATCAGCATGTCGCTGACACGCCACATCGCGCCGCCACATCACAACGTCCGTCCCCTTCTCTTAAAGGGGAGGGGCACTGCGATCTGAGCAGCACCTTCAGTGCTGCCCACTGGGCCACCAGAGAGGGTGTTGGCCAGGCGAACCGCCCTGCACCCAAGAGGGGTTGCCGGCCTGCCTGTTGGAGGGCCCGGCTGAACCAGCGGCCGCCATTGTCGGGTCGACTCAAAAAAGATGGCGGCCGCCGCGACATCTCCCCTTTAAGGGCGGCCAGGGTGCCACAGCCACTGCAGCTCAGCAGCAGCGTCCCGCGCAGATCTCGCTCCCGCGGTGCAATTTCCCCCGCGGGGCACAAAGGGGTCGGTGTGCACGGCGATGATGTCATCGCCGGGGTGCAGGGCAAACCCCTTTTTTGCCCTCCAACCCCTGGGGGAAATTCCGGGGGCGTGCTCTGTGCGCAACGCCCGGGTGAAAACCCTTTAGCGCACCCTTACCGTTGGCCGTTGGCGCTAACTGGCCCTGCGCAAATGGGGCAATTTTGGTCCTTTGGTCTTTCAGAGGAACTAAACATATAGAGATTCAGGTTTTCCTGAGAAGTTTTACAGGAGGTGTCATGTATGAATAAAGAGTCTGACTGGATACTGTGAGCTCAAAGTAAAGTGTGACCGTAGTCTTTTATTGCAGGTCTCCAGAGTGCCTCTCCAGCCTGTGAGGCCTCCTTAAGTACCAGTGCTCCCAAGGGATTGTGGGATCCCTTGGGACTCCAGGGGATGAGCCCTCTGGTGGCTATACAAGGTATATACAGGTTTACATATATAACAAGAGGTATGTGCAGTGATGGAAATCCATTTAAAGTGCTCATCAAGAACTCCAACTGTTCTGTCTGTGATTGGAAATGTGGTAACAGCTATTCATTTTTCTGACAATGGGCTTTCCAGTCACCAATAGGTGATTGTTCAGGCATTGGGCAAGTTATGATGTCAACTTGCATGTGATTGCTGCACTATTTTGGGAAGCTGGTAGACTCACTCATGAACAACAAAACAACATAAACATGGAGAGATACAACTTCATCCCATTGTTGGATTCCCCACAGTGTTGCATGTTGCCTAGTGTGCAGACATGGAGATATGGGCACCTCACAGCTTACTTTATATGTAAGAGCTACCTTCCTTCCTACAACCTAGATCTGGGCCCTGAATTTTGTTGGACTTTCTGCCACTAGAATTTAGTCGGCGGTGTAGCGTAAACCCTGTTTACATGTACTCAGACATCAATGAGCAGTGGTTCTGAACCTAGCCTGCATGAGGAAGAAGAAGAGCTCCAAAAGTCTACAACAGCAGATGATGATCCAACATCAGCATAAGAGGGTCACAAGAGATTAATTCTTACCAATTTCAGTTAAGCTAATCTCAAAAACATCTATTTATCCTGCCAATATGAGGTCATCTATATTTATTCACAATATTTAATCAAATATTGTTGAAATATATATATATATATGGAAAGAGAGTAAATACAAGAGGATTTGGGAAGGGCAATAAATGCTGGCCTTGCTGGTGATGCCCACATTCCATGAACGAATAAAAAAAAAGAGATAAATCAGTTTTTTCTCATTGAAATGCTATGTGTCATTTTTATCAGGCAAGGATGTTAAGGGATATGGAACCAAGGCGGGTAAATTGAGTTAAGGTACAGGTCAGCCATGATCTAATTGAATGGCGGTACAGGCTCGAGGGGCTGAATGGCCTATTCCTGTTCCTATGTTCTTGGAAACTAACCGAGTATCATTCCTATCAACTGCATCCAGAAGTAATCCACAAAATCTATTCCTCCCTACGTCCTACATTTGTTTAATGGAGAGAGTTATTTCCTGCAAGGAAGAATTTCTCACCAGTTGTGTTTCAAAATCATTTATTATTGAAACAATTAGTTTACACGTGTGCTCCTACCTGGTGTATGCTTTAGAGTTAACCTCAGGAAACCAGTGAATGACTTCTCACAAATTGCCAAGTGCAGCGTATCAGATTTCTGGGTGCAAGTGCTGTGATATCACGCTCAGCTCACTGATTTAAAACCTAGAATTTTTGCTCTGATGTTTTTGGTCTTGGGAATTCTGCTGTACAGAGGCATCAATCTAGCTGGTGCCATCCGTAAGCTTTATCAATATTTTCCTTGCTTGACTGATTTCTTTATCCAAGATGTGGCACGACTGACCTATAGCTGCTTGGAGAATTAAACCCGTGCTAGATATAACCACAATCTCAGTATTTTGAAGTGCTGTTCCTAATTACTGATAATTTTATGGCAGATGTTCAGTTGGTCTCTTTCCTACATGGTAACTTTTGTTTTTATTTGTTCTGAAATGTGGGTGTCGCTGGCAAGGCCAGCAATTTGCCCATCCCTAATTGCCTTTGAGAAGGTGGAGGTGAGCCACCTTCTTGAATCGCTGCAGTCCTTGTGGTGAAGGTACTGTTAGGGAGGGAGTTCCAGGATTTTGATCCAGCGACGATGAAGAAATGGCGATATATTTCCAAGTCAGGATGGTGTGTAGCTTGGTGGGGAACTTGCAGGTGATGGTGCTCCAATGCGCTTGTTGCCCTTGTCTTTCTAGGTGACAGAGGTCGAGGGTTTGGCAGGTACTGCTGAAGAAGCCGTGGCAAATTGCTACGGGGCAACTTGTAGATGGTACACACTGCAGCCAGGGTGATGCAGGGAGTGAATGTTTAAGGTGGTGGATGGAGTGCCAATCAAGTGGGCTGCTTTGTTCTGGATGGTGTTGAGCTTCTTGGGTGTTGTTGGAGCTGCACTCATCCAGCCAAATGGAGAGTATTCCACCACACTCGTGACTTATGCCTTGTAGATAGTAGAAAGGCTTTGGGGCATCAGGAAACATAGAAACATAGAAAATATGTGCAGGAGTAGGCCATTCGGCCCTTCGAGCCTGCACCACCATTCAATAAGATCATGGCTGATCATTCACATCAGTACCCCTTTCCTGCTTTCTCTCCATACCCCTTGGTCCCTTTAGCCATAAGGGCCATATCTAACTCCCTCTTGAATATATCTAACGAACTGGCATCAACAACTCTCTGCGGTAGAGAATTCCACAGGTTAACAACTCTCTGAGTGAAGAAATTTCTCCTCATCTCTGTCTTAAATGGATTACCCCTTATCCTTAGACTGTGACCCCTGGTTCTGGACTTCCCCAACATCGGGAACATTCTTCCTGCATCTAACCTGTCCAGTCCTGTCAGAATTTTATATGTTTCTATGAGATCCCCTCTCATCCTTCTAAACTCCAGTGATGCAGTCTCTCCTCATATGTCAGTCCTGCCATCCTGGGAATCAGTCTGGTGAACCTTCGCTGCACTCGCTCAATAGCAAGAACATCCTTCCTCAGATTAGGGGACCAAAACTGAACACAATATTCCAGGTGAAGCCTCACCAAGGCCCTGTACAATTGCAGTAAGACCTCCCTGCTCCTATACTCAAATCCTCTATCTATGAAGGCCAACATACCATTTGCCTTCTTCACCGCCTGCTGTACCTGCATGCCAACTTTCAATGACTGATGTACCATGACACCCAGGTCTCGTTGTACCTCCCCTTTTCCTAATCAGCCGCCATTCAGATAATATTCTGCCTTCATGTTTTTGCCCTCAAAGTGGATAACCTCACATTTATCCACATTATACTGCATCTGCTATGCATTTGCCCACTCGCCGAACCTGTCCAAGTCACCCTGCAGCCTCTTAGCATCCTCCTCACAGCTCACACCGCCACCCAGCTTAGTGTCATCTGCAAACTTGGAGATATTACACTCAATTCCTTCATCTAAATCATTAATGTATATTGTAAAGAGCTGGGGTCCCAGCACTGAGCCCTGCGGCACCCCACTTGTCACTGCCTGCCATTCTGAAAAGGACCCGTTTATCCTGACTCTCTGCTTCCTGTCTGCCAACCAGTTCTCTATCCACGTCAATACATTACCCCTAATACCATGTGTTTTAATTTTGCACAACAATCTCCTGTGTGGGACCTTGTCAAAAGTCTTTTGAAAGTCCAAATACATCACATCCACTGGTTCTCCCTTGTCCACTCTACTAGTGACATCCTCAAAAAATTCGAGAAGATTTGTCAAGCATGATTTGCCTTTCATAAATCCATGCGCTGCTATTTCATCTTTAATAATTGATTCCAACATTTTCCCCACTACTGATGTCAGGCTAACCAGTTCCCGGTTTCTCTCTCCCTCCTTTTTTAAAAAGTGGTGTTACATTAGCTACCCTCCAGTCCATCGGAACTGATCCCGAGTCGATAGACTGTTGGAAAATGATCACCAATGCATCCACTATTTCTAGGGCCACTTCCTTAAGTACTCTGGGATGCAGACTATCAGGCCCCGGGGATTTATTGGCCTTCAATCTCATCAATTTCCCGAACACAATTTCCTGACTAATAAGGATTTCCTTCAGTTTCTCCTTCTCGCTAGACCCTTGGTCCCCTAGTATTTCCGGAAGGTTATATATGTGTCTTCCTTCAGCAGGTGATACACTCACCACAGAATACCCAGCCTGTGAAAGATATCGTCTTCTTGCACTTAACTATGTTTTTTAGACCTCCAATTGTCCCCACCCCAGAAGTGAGTACGTTTTCAGCTTAACACCACCCCACCACCTCACTAGGAAAGATTTAGGTCTCAATTTCTCCCCCACAAGTTATTGACCCTCATTCACCACCTGTCCCACACACACCGAGCAAAATGTTGGCTCTACCCAGCCCACCACTGCACACATTTTTAATCCTAACCCATCCCAATCGCTGCACAAAATTCATAACCAGTGTATAGAAATTAAATGTTTTGTACAATATTACTATATACAATGGGCCTACAAAGCCACATGTAGCTTCTGCAAATAGCTTTGTATCAGGGTGGCCAAGACTGGGAATTAAACATACAGGGGTATCTGATGATTCGGAAAGATAGACAAGAAGGGAAAGGAGGTGGGGTAGCTCTGTTAATAAAGGATGATATCAGGGCAGTTGTGAGAGACGATATTGGCTCGAATGAACAAAATGTTGAATCATTGTGGGTGGAGATTAGAGATAGTAAGGGGAAAAAGTCATTGGTGGGCGTAGTTTATAGGCTCCCAAATAATAACTTCACGGTGGGGAGGGCAATAATCAAGGGAATAATGGAGGCATGTGAAAAAGGAACGGCAGAAATCATGGGGGATTTTAACCTACATATCGATTGGTCAAATCAAATCGCACGGGGTAGCCTGGAGGAGGAATTCATAGAATGCATACGGGATTGTTTCTTAGAACAGTATGTTACAGAACCTACAAGGGAGCAAGCTATCTTAGATCTGGTCCTGTGTAATGAGACAGGAATAATAAACGATCTCCGAGTAAAAGATCCTCTCGGAATGAGTGATCACAGTATGATTGAATTTGTAATACAGATTGAGGATGAGGAAGTAGTATCTCAAACGAGCGTACTATGCTTAAATAAAGGGGACTACAGTGGGATGAGGGCAGAGTTGGCTAAAGTAGACTGGAAACACAGACTAAATGGTGGCACAATTGAGGAACAGTGGAGAACTTTTAAGGAGCTCTTTCATAGTGCTCAACAAAAATATATTCCAGTGAAAAAGAAGGGCGGTAAGAGAAGGGATAACCAGCCGTGGATAACCAAGGAAATAAAGGAGAGTATCAAATTAAAAACCAATGCGTATAAGGTGGCCAAGGTTAGTGGGAAAATAGAAGAGTGGAAAAATTTTAAACGACAGCAAAGAATGACTAAGAAAGCAATAAAGAAAGGAAAGATAGATTACAAAAGAAAAGATAAACTTGCGCAAAACATAAATACGGATAGTAAAAGCTTTTACAGATATATAAAACGGAAAAGAGTGACTAAAGTAAATGTTGGTCCCTTAGAAGATGAGAAGGGGGATTTAATAATGGGAAATGTGGAAATGGCTGAGACCTTAATCAATTATTTTGCTTCGGTCTTCACAGTGGAAGGCACAAAAACCATGCCAAAAATTGCTGGTCACAGGAATGTGGGAAGGGAGAACCTTGAGACAATCACTATCACTAGCGGGGTAGTGCTGGACAGGCTAATGGCACTCCAGGTAGACAAGTCCCCTGGTCCTGATGAAATGCATCCCAGAGTATTAAAAGAGATGGCGGAAGTTATAGCAGATGCATTTGTTATAATCTACCAAAATTCTCTGGACTCTGGGGAGGTACCAGCGGATTGGAAAGCAGCTAATGTAACGTCTCTGTTTAAAAAAGGGGGCAGACAAAAGGCAGGTAACTATAGGCTGGTTAGTTTAACATCTGTAGTGGGGAAAATGCTTGAAGCTATCATTAAGGAAGAAATAGCGGGACATCTAGATAGGAATAGTGCAATCAAGCAGACGCAGCATGGATTCATGAAGGGGAAATCATGCTTAGCTAATTTACTGGAATTCTTTGAGGATATAACGAGCATGGTGGATAGAGGTGTACCGATGGATGTGATGTATTTAGATTTTCAAAAGGCATTCAATAAGGTGCCACACAAAAGGTTACTGCAGAAGATAAAAGTACGCGGAGTCAGAGGAAATGTATTAGCATGGATAGAGAATTGGCTGGCTAACAGAAAGCAGAGAGTCGGGATAAATGGGTCCTTTTCGGGTTGGAAATTGGTGGTTAGTGGTGTGCCACAGGGATCGGTGCTGGGACCACAACTGTTTACAATATACATAGATGACCTGGAAGAGGGGACAGAGTGTAGTGTAACAAAATTTGCAGATGACACAAAGATTAGTGGGAAAGCGGGTTGTGTAGAGGACACAGAAAGGCTGCAAAGAGATTTAGATAGGTTAAGCGAATGGGCTAAGGTTTGGCAGATGGAATACAATGTCGGAAAGTGTGAGGTCATCCACCTTGGGAAAAAAAACAGTAAAAGGGAATATTATTTGAATGGTGAGAAATTACAACATGCTGCGGTGCAGAGGGACCTGGGGGTCCTTGTGCGTGAAACTCTTTTGGATCCCAAAAAGCTAGTTTGCAGGTGCAGCAGGTAATCAGGAAGGCGAATGGAATGTTGGCCTTCATTGCGAGAGGGATGGAGTACAAAAGCAGGGAGGTCCTTCTGCAACTGTATAGGGTATTGGTGAGGCCGCACCTGGAGTACTGCATGCAGTTTTGGTCACCTTATTTAAGGAAGGATATACTAGCTTTGGAAGGGGTACAGAGACGATTCACTAGGCTGATTCCGGAGATGAGGGGGTTACCTTATAATGATAGATTGAGTAGACTGGGTCTTTACTCGTTGGAGTTCAGAAGGATGAGGGGTGATCTTATAGAAACATTTAAAATAATGCAAGGGATCGACAAGATAGAGGCAGAGAGGTTGTTTCCACTGGTCGGGGAGACTAGAACTAGGGGGCACAGCCTCAAAATACGGGGGAGCCAATTTAAAACCGAGTTGAGAAGGAATTTCTTCTCCCAGAGGGTTGTGAATCTGTGGAATTCTCTGCCCAAGGAAGCAGTTGAGGCTAGCTCATTGAATGTATTCAAGTCACAGATAGATAGATTTTTAACTAATAAGGGAATTAAGGGTTACGGGGAGCGGGCGGGTAAGTGGAGCTGAGTCCACGGCCAGATCAGCCATGATCTTGTTAAATGGCGGAGCAGGCTCAAGGGGCTAGATGGCCTACTCCTGTTCCTAATTCTTATGTTATGTTCTTAAGTATACCCAGCCTGAAAGAAAAGGCAACATCATTCTTATTTTTGCTAATCTACACAAACATACTTATTTTGTTTGACTGTTTTATTTACAACATCCAAAAGAGGGAGCTGTTACAATATGAATACACTTTATAAGGATGTCAAGGCCTTGGGAAAGGTGCAGAAGAGATTTATTGGAATGGTACCAGGGATGAGGGACAGTTCTGTGGAGGGTTTGGAGATGGTGGCTTGTTCTCCTTCGAGCGGAGAGGTTAAGAGGAAATTTGATAGAGGTGTTCAAAATAATTAATGGTTTTGATAGAGTAAATCAGGAGGAACTGATTCTCGTGGTATAAGGGTCAGTATCCAGAGGACACAGATTTAAGGTTATTGGCAATAGAACCAATGGTGACACAAAGAAACATTTTTTTATACAGCGAGTTATGATCCGGAATGCACAGCCTTAAAGACGTGTATGAGGGTCTTTGATTTTTTTTTGTGTATGGCTTTTTGTGTGTGTTGAAGGCATCTTAATTTTTCTGTGTGGGCAATGCCAGTTTTTTTGTGTCTGCGCATGTTTCGCTTTTCTTATATCGGGCTTATATTTCTGGGTAATCATTATGCTCAGTTATTGGTTTTGGCACAAGTATTGGCATAAGGCTGGATAGCTCTTTGTCAGCCGGCATGGACACGATGAGCCGAATGACCTCCTGTGTTGTAAATTTCTGTGATTCTAAGATTTTATTCGATGGAAGCAGATTCAATAGTAACATCCAAAGGACAATTTGATAAATACTTGAAGGAAAAACATTTACCGAGCTATGGGGAAAGAGCAGCGGTGTGGGATTAATTGGATAGCCCTACCAAAGAGGTACGATGAGCCGAATAGATACCTTCTGCGCTGTATCATGATATGGTTATGTGATAAATTTCCTTTTTCATTATCACTTTCTGCAACATGATTGATATGATTTATGTCAGATGGGCCTAGAAATGAGTTGACCTCACGCCCATTTTACTGGTGTAAAATGGGCACCCAAGCACCCAACATGGCAAGCAGCGTCCACTATAGATGACCAGGGTGCATGCCTGAAACATGCGCTGGGCCCTTTGCATGTACAAATTGTGCTGCACTGAACATGGCCGTCAGCGGCCTGCTGTGTTCAGGATAATGAAACCTAGATGCAGCCTAACCGCTGTTTCTTAAAGGGACTGCAGGGTGCCACCAGCAAGATGGGTGGTGACACAGCAGCCCGAAATTTAAATCCGCTTTGCCGGCGAGCTGCTTGAGTCTAATTTAATTGAGGACCGAGGGCCAATACCGATTGTGCCTTGGGCCCACGTGTTCTGGTGCAAGGATCGTTCCCTGCACCCAATTAGCGCCAAAAGGCAGGTGCTATCCAATTTCACTCCAAGATCCTTAAAAAGAATCTCAGTCCCCCTTTCAAAATTGTAAACACCAATATATATTACTCAAAAAAAATACTCATCTGTCAAGAATTCAAAATCATGGTAAGAAATTTAAGTATTTATTTTTTATTGTTATTTAAATTGTAGAGGACTAAAATTCTGATGGAAGTAGGACAGACTGGATGCAGGGAGGATGTTTCCCCGGGGCTGGGAAGTCTAGAACAAGGGGTGGGAAATTTAGGACCGAGATGAGGAGAAATGTTTTCACTCAAGAGGGTGGTGAACCTGTGGAATTCTCTACCACAGAAGGCTGTGGAGGCCACATCACTGAATATATTTAAGAAGGAGATAGATAGATTTCTAGACACAAAAGGCATCAAGGGGTATGGGGAAAAAGCAGGAATATGGTGTTGAGATCGAAGATCAGCCATGATCATATTGAATGGTGATGCAGGCTCAAAGGGCCGAATGGCCTACTACTGTTCCTATTTTCTATGTTTCTATGTTTCTATATAGTACACTTTGGGTAGAATTATATCACTATGTTTACTTCCCCCTGTTCCAGTGCTACATACAGACTTATTTAACTTGGATAGCAGCATTCTGCAGTCATTTTAATTCAAATACGTTCCACTATTGATAAATATTTTTAGTCTCTTATGCAAACCCTTGAAAGAAGCTGAACGTTTTGGGAGCACCAGGCTAAATCTTAGATTTTATCCTAGATTTCAAGACCCATGTAAGGGTAGGCGAGGTCTCACAGAACTTAACCTCTCTCGAAAGAGAAGTGAGGGGAAATTTTCCACTGTCTGTCCTACTTTCCTGCTTGATGTCGTTACCAAAGATGAGTTGAATGCTACCCTAAGGCATGTCCTTGCAATGACTGTTTTGGAAAATATTGCAATGCTGTTTTTCAGATGACATTGTGTTGTTGGTGGACTCACCGTTTTGAAAAATAGCCGTAACAGTGAGATGCGGTGGTGCCTATAAATGAGGTATTATGGCTCAAGAGGGGAGAGGAAAGGTATTGATCAGAAGACAGAAGGAGCATCTGTCCCAATTGTTGATTCATTTTGGTACCTGTGGATTCTGGCACTATTCAACCTCTGCCTGGACACAATCCTTCAGTACCACAACCGACAAGCAAATAAGGACACATTAAGTAATGTATCCAAATAATTCTCCTTCATGGTTAAAAACTCCTCGCAATGCAATAGAAGAGCTTCTTCCAGCCCATGTGCAAGATCCAGATCCAACCAATGAGGTGGAGTTGTGGCATAGAGGAGAAACTGTTGCAGGGAGAAAGCGTGCCAGCCCCGATTGACCTGATATTGAGTACTGTGCAGTCAGCCGCGTGTGTTTTTTTTTAACAAGGAGCTTCACAGGAGCATCTGGATAGGGCAATTAACGATAACCGAGTATGCGACATTAGATTTGGATGTCCAGAACATCAAGTTGTCCTATGTAGATCCTTCCACCATGTCGAAGGTAGATATCCATCATAAAGCTCAGGGCATCCAACCTATTTGGAGCTGGGAAGTGAATACTTGTGCCAAAACCAGAAATATGAGCCTGATCCAAGAAAAGCAAAACATGCCCAAACACATAGAAATAAAAGAGAAGGGATGCCACCATACACAAAAAACTGGCATTGGCCTCATGGAAAAATCAAGATTCCTCCAACATACACAAAAATCCATACACAAATAAATCAAAGACCCTCACCGAAAACACCAAGCGCCCCTTCCTGTACACAAAAAAACACTGACTTCCATAACAAAGGTTATATTAAGCAATATACTTTATTGAATGTTTTCTTTTACGCATACACACTATGGAGACTTCTGCTTGACTTGTTACTAGTCACCATTCTCACTTTTGCAAATGTTCAGAAAAATGTGTGAATTTTGTATTCGGTAGTTCACCCATGACAATCATATGATCATAGAATCATAGAATGGTTACAGCACGGAAGAAGGCCAGTCGGCCCGTCGAGCCCTTGACGACTCTCAGCCAGTCCCACCCCCCCGCCCTTTCCCCCTAGCCCTGCAAATGTTTTACTTCAAATATTTATCCAACTCCCTTTTGAAAGGTAAGATTGAGTCTGCCACTATCACCCTTTCAGGCAGTGCATTCCAGAACCCTTTGGAATTGGACACGGTACTCCAGTTGGTGCCGAACCAGTGTTTCATACAGGTTCATCTTAATTTTCACACATGTGTACTCTATGGGGCCGAATTCAGGGTCTTAAAGAGCAATATAAAAAAATACTTACCCATCTATTTGCACCTGAATCTGTCGATTTCCCCCACCGCGCGGTATCCCCGGCAGGTATTTCTGCCGGTGCACCGTCTCAGCACTGAATGCGGCGCGGCAGCACGGCGGCCCTTAAAGGGGAGGGCTCACTGCCGTGGCTGCAATGGAAACATTTTTGCCGGCCGACTTGCCGGTCAGCCGGCAAAATACTGGTCCCCCGTTTTCAGCTGGGCCTCCCTGATGGCCCAGTGGCCAAAGTTAAAAAATGATAGAATCTCTCCCCTTTAACGGAAGGGAGAAAGCACACGCGCTTTCAAAGTCCTGAAAATGGATCTACTTACCGCCCCAGGAATTCCAGCGATGAGTACCACTCCAAAACTCATAGGTGTGCCAGCTTTCTGGTGCACCTAAATTTCGGTCCTTATACCTCTATTAATGAAGCCCATGATCCCTCTATTAATGAAGCCTTTTTAACCGCTTTCTCAAGCTGTCCTGCCACCTTCAACGATTTGCGCACATATACCCCCAGGTCTCTCTGTTCGTGCACCCCCTTTAAGATTGTAGCATTTAATATATATATCCTCTCCTCATTCTTTCTACCAAAATCTATCATTTCACACTTTTCTGCATTAAATTTCATCCGCCACGTGTCCACACATTTCACCAGCCTGTCTATCTCTTCCTGAGGTCTATCACTATCCTCCTCACTGTCCACTATACTTCCAGATTTTGTGTCATCTGCAAATTTTGAAATTGTACCCTGTGCACCCATGTCCAACTCATGAATATATATCAAGAAAAGCAGTGGTCCTAGAACCAACCCCTGGGGAACACCACTGTATACCTTCCTCCAGTCCGAAAAACAACCGCTCACCACCACTCTCTGGGGATGAAACTGCCCCTTCCCTTAATACCTGTTACCACTGGAAATCAGCGGCCATGCGGCGGAGTGGAATGGCGGCCGATTTTTCGTTGAATGGCCGCCATTTTGAAAATTCCGCTCCTGCGGTATCCCAGCGGTGACCCGCTCCCCCCACTGCCGCTCCGCTGCTGCCGATCCGTCTTAAGTGCGTCATCAGAGCGCGCACCAGCGATGTGTTCCCCCCCCCCCCGAACCCGAAATTCCGTGCAGAAAATCTTGCTCCCGCTGCTCGGTGCCACCGACAGCTTTTTCTGCCGGTGCACTGTGCTTGGAGTGCTTCTAAAATGGCGGTGTGGTAGCCATTAAATTCCGCGGCCGGCATCTTATTTTTTTTTGTCGGCCGACTGCCATGTCAGGTCGACAATTATGCCACAGAGTTCGGCCGGGCCACCAACAGGCAGCCTGGCACCTCCTCTTAGGCACCCCTCTTGTAGTTGCTGGGTTTTTTGAACAATGATGCAACATTTGCAATTCGCCAGTCCTCTGGCACGCTCCCCCGTATCTATGGAGGATTGGAATATTATGGACAATACCTCTGTGATTTTCGCCCTCAATTCCCTCAGCATTCTAGGATGCACCCCATCCGCTCCTGGTGATTTATCTACTTTAATTACAGCCAGCCTTTCTAATACCTCTTCTTTATCAATTTTCATCATTACGTCTTCCTTCACCATGTACAGTAAACCCTCGTTTACCCGGATTGTTTGGGGATTCGGCAACTCTGGGTAAACAAATTTTCCGATAGGGCGAGTTTGCATTTTAAAGTTAATAGTTGAAGGTGATGGATCCACCCATTGAATATTTTATATATCGTATCGTATAGATCTTGATCCACTCTTTCCAATGAGCTATTCAGATTGAAAATTGATTCATAACTTTTGAAATATAGTTTGTCAAACTTCAGCTTTCGCAAATTCCTGTGGGACATTGCCTTCACGGAAGCTTCAGAAGCAGGCGGTGAAACTTTCTAAATCTTTCTTTTGCTTCTTGATGTCACAAATTGTTGATGATCCAACTTCATATTCGTCCATCAAAGTACACACACCCAGCTTCAGACTTCTTTATAATTTCTAATTTCTGCTGAATGTTCAGTACTTTTCGTTTCCCAATGCTGCATTTGCTTTTACTGCCGTCAGAAGGCATTTTAAATTGTTTGATTTCAGGGTGTTTTGAACAAGTTCACTCGACAGACAGTTGCAATGAACTGCTTTCAATGTGTGTGGCAGTTGAAGAGTCAGCAAGAAGCCCACGCCTGCGTCAATTTATGTGTAATTGAGCAACCTGTCCACGTTTGCGATAGTTGAAGTGAGTGAGATGTTCATGCGTGTGACAGTTAAATTGCCGAATCTCGCAATATTTTAAGTTCCGTTACAGCGGGTTTTCCGTTACATTCGTATCCGGGTAAATGAGGGTTTACTGTCTATGGCAGCATCCTCTTGCTTGGTGAAGACTGATGCAAAGTACTCATTTAGTATCTCAGCTATACCCTCTGCCTCCATGCATAGGTCTCCTTTCTGGTCCTTAATTGACCCCACCCCGTCTCTTACTACCCTATTACGAAGCCGACAGAAGACTTATGGATTACATTTTATGTTGGCTGCCATTCTATTCTCTTACCCCCTCTTTTCCCCACTTATTTTCTTTTTCACCTCCTCTGACCTTTCTATACATAGCCTGATTCTCAGATGTATTAGCAACCTGACGTCTGTCATACACACTCTTTTTCAGCTTTATCATATTCTCTATCTGTTTTGTCATCCAGCGAGTCCCGACTTCAGTTGCCCTGCCTTTCCCCCTCGTGGAAATATACCTCAACTGTACTTGGAACTATTTCCTCTTTAAAGGCAGCCTATTATTCCATTACAGTTTTTGATTCCAGTTTGACGTGGTCTGCGCGGCACTCATGAGTCCGCCCGTCTTCCGCCCCGCTGCAGAAAAATTAAAAAGGGGGCAACATCCCGCGAAACGGCGCCCCAACGATTGGGGCTGTAAATCTCCAAAGAAATCGGTGACAGCGTCCCGTTTCACTCGGAGGTCAATTTCGGCCGCTAAAGTTCTTGCAGCTGTCTGTAATTTCTCTGCAAATTTGCTCCCTCCTCCATATCTTTCCCACCATTTGGTGGTCTATAGAATACACGTAGTACTGTAAAGGCACCTCTATTATTTCTTATCTCTCGCCATATAGATTCTGTGCTTGACCCTTCCAGGACATCCACCCTCTCCAACACTGTAACATTCTCCTTAACTACTACTGCCACACCACCTCCTCTCTCCCTTCCCTATCTTTCCTGAACATCTTACAACCAGGAATATTTAATTCCCAATCCGACCCTTTTTTGAGCCAGGTCTCAGTTATTGCCATTACATCAAATTGATGTGGTTATTTGTGCCGACAGCTCACTTACTATGCTTCGTGGGTTCACATACAAACACTGTAAACCCATCTAAGACCATCCTGTATTCTCTATTAGTTTGACCCTAACTAATACCTTACTATTTCTTACTTTAGTGCTCTCTGCTCATCCCAATCCTTTGAGCACTTTATTTCCCCTTTCTAATGTTACATCCTTGTGCCTATCCCCAAGCCAAATCAGATTAAACCCTCCCCAACAGCACGAGCAAACCTCCATGCGAGGATATTGGTTCTAGTCCTGTTGAGGTGCAACCCGTCCGGCCTGTACAGGTTCCACCTCCCCCAGAGCCGGCCCCAATGCCCCAGGAATCTGAAGTCCTCCGTTCTGTACCATCTGTCCAGCCACACATTCATCGGCTCTCTCCTCCTATGTACAAAGTTGTAAAGTCCTTACTCTACAGTACGAAACCACACGAGGCACATTCTGGGGACAAGGTCACTCTGTGACCTTAACTCTTTATTCACAGGACTCCAAAGACGATGACCCTGCGTGGGACCTCCCTTTTTATACCTGTGTGATCAGGTAAGGAGTGTCTCCCACAAGTTCACCCCTTGTGGTCAAGGTGTGTATCTTGGTTGAGATTATACAGTAATACAGTGGTGTTACATTGTGGTTACATACATGACATCACCTCCCCCCCCCAAAGTCTTATTGGGATCATAGGTTTAGTCATTCAGGTGGTCTACGCTCCCTCGTGGAGCGCCGCAGTTGGGGCTCTGGTTGTTGGACACTGATGTGAGTGTCTGTCACCTGTGGTGATTCTGGCCTGTCCGGGCTGACCGCAGGGACTGTGCATTCTTCTGATTGCTCTTGTTGCTCGTTCACTGGCGGTGTTGTGAGCTCCATCTCATGGTCTTCTTCAGGTTCCTCCGTGTCGATGCTGAACCTTTTTTCACTTGGTCCAGATGCTTACGGCATATCTGACCATTGTTGAGTTTTACACGATGACCCTATTCCCCTCTTTGTCAATTACAGTGCCCTCAAGCTATTTTGGCCCCATGGCGTGATTGAGGATGAATACAGGATCATTTATTTCTATACATCTCCCCCTCGAATTACGGTCATGGTACTCGTTTTGTGACTTGCGCTTGCCCTCAACTATGTCGGTGAGGACTGGGTGAATGAGGGACAACCGAGTTTTGAGTGTCCGTTTCATTAGTAGCTCTGCGGACGGGACCCCCGTGAGCGAGTGCAGTCGGGAACTATAGGCCAGTAGGAGACGCGATAGGCGGCATTGTAGGGAGGGTCCTTGAATCCTGAGCATACCTTGCTTAATGAATTGGACCGCACGTTCCACCTGGCCACTGCATGCCGGCTTGAACGGCGCAGTCTTGACGTGGTTGATACCATTGTCCGACAAAAACTCTCGGATTTCATAGCTTGTGAAACTTGGGCCATTATCACGAACCAGGATGTCTGGCAAGCCATGGGTTGCAAAGATCGCATGGAGGCTTTCCACGGTGGTGGATGACGTGCATGAATTCAGAATGATGCACTCGATCCATTTCGAGTATGCATCTACCACAATAAGGAACATCTTACCCATGAACGGGCCCGCGTAGTCAACATGAATGTGTGGCCATGGCCTGGTGAGCCAAGGCCACGGGCTGAGCAGGGCCTCCCTGGGGGCATTACTCAGCTGGGCACACGTCGTGCACCTGCGAACACAGTGTTCCAGGTCTGAATCAATTCCCGGCCACCAAACGTGTGACCGGGCAATGGCCTTCATTACACAATGCCTGGGTGCTCGCTGTGGAGTTCCCTGATGAATGCCTCCCTGCCTTTCTGGGGCAATGTTGGGGAAGTCCAGAACCAGGGGTCACAGTCTAAGGATAAGGGGTAAGCCATTTAGGACTGAGATGAGGAGAAACTTCTTCACCCAGAGAGTGGTGAACCTGTGGAATTCTCTACCACAGAAAGTAGTTGAGGCCAATTCACTAAATATATTCAAAAGGGAGTTAGATGAAGTCCTTACTACGAGGGGGATCAAGGGGTATGGCGAGAAGGCAGGAATGGGGTACTGAAGTTGCATGTTCAGCCATGAACTCATTGAATGGCGGTGCAGGCTAGAAGGGCCGAATGGCCGACTCCTGCACCTATTTTCTATGTTTCTATGTTTCTATAACTACCCGGCTGCCCCATAGAGAGCTCATCCATCTGTCTGTGGAACGGTCTGACCTCCTCAGGGCATGCTCCGTGTGCGGGCGCCCAATCCCCAGTCAGGACGCATTTATTAATCAGGGATAGGAGGGGATCTCTGTTTGTTCAGATTTTGATCTGGCAGGCTGTGATGGGGGCCAGAGTGAGAACCCATCGCTGTATGCGAGCTGATGCATTGGCATTGATAGCCTTGCTGTCTGACAACAGGGATGTTAATGGCTTGTGGTCCGTCTCTAATTCAAACTTCCTACCAAAGAGGTACTGATGCATTTTTTTTACACCATAGACACATGCAAGCGCTTCCTTCTCAACCATCCCATATCCCTATACTGCCTGAGAGAGTGACCTGGAGGCATAAGCCACAGGTTGTAGTTGACCCTCAGCATTGCCCTGCTGCAACACGCACCCAACCCCATAGGACGATGCATCACATGTCAGAACCAATTTTTTACAGGGGTCGTACAGGGTCAACAACTTGTTTGAACAAAGTAGGTTTCGCGCCCGATCAAAAGCCCGTTCCTGACAGATCCCCAAAACCAATCGCAACCCTTACGCAGGAGCACGTGTAGCGGCTCCAACAACATGCTCAAGTTTGGCAGAAAGTTCCCGAAATAGTTCAACAGTCCCAGGAATGAACGCAGCTCCGATGTGTTGCAGGGCCTGGGTGCTCGTCGAATCGCCTCTGTTTTGGATTCGGTGGGCCGAATCCCATCTGCAACAACCCTCCTGCCCAGAAACTCAACCTCAGGAGCTAAGAACACACAGTTAGACTTCTTGAGTCACAGGCCTACCCGGTCCAGTCGGCGTAGCACCTCCTCCAGGTTGTGGAGATGTTCCTCGGTGTCTCGACCCGTGATGAGGATGTCGTCCTGGAATATGATCTTTCCAGGAATGGATTTAAGCAGGCTTTCCATGTTTCGTTGAGAAATCGCGGCCGCTGATCGAATGTCAAACGGGCACCTGTTATAAACGAACAGTCCCTTGTGCATGGTGATGGTGGTCAGTAGTTTAGATTCGTCGGCCAGTTCCTGGGTCATATAGGCTGAAGTGAGGTCCAACTTGGTGAACAGCTTGCCGCCTGCCAGGGTGGCGAAGAGGTCCTCCGCTCTCGGGAGCCGGTATTGATCTTGTAGGGACACCCGATTGATGGTGGCCTTGTAGTCGCTACAGATCCTGACAGAGCCATCTGCTTTTAGGACGGGAACGATGGAGCTTGCCCAGTCGCTGAATTCAACAGGCGAGATGATGCCTTCTCTCAACAGCCAGTCCAATTCGCTCTCGATCTTTTCCCGCATCACACACGGCACCGCTCTGGCTTTGTGGTACACTGACCTGGCGTCCGGGGTGATGTGTATCACTACTTTAGTGCCTTTGAAAGTCCCGATGCCAGGTTGGAATAGTGAATCGAATTGTTGTAGGACTTGTGAGCGCGAACTTCGCTCCACAGATGACATTGCATGAACATCCCCCCATTTCCAGTTCATCTCGGCTAACCAGCTCCTCCCCAACAGTGCAGGACCATTGCCCGGGACAATCCAGAGTGGCAGCCGATTCACTAACCCATTTTGTGTGACAGCCAACATTGCGCTGCCGAGAACCGGAATGATTTCTTTAGTGTAAGTCCGTAATTGTGTCTCAATATGTGCTAACTTGGGTCGACTGGCTTTAAGTGGCCATAGCTTCTCAAATTGCTGAACGCCCTTGAGTGATTGGCTGGCCCCAGTGTCCAGCTCCATGCGTACTGGGATACCGTTTAATAAAACCTTCATCATCATTGGTGGCGTTTTGGTGTATGAACTGTGAATATTCGCCACATGGACCCGCTGAACCTCGGCGTCCATCGATTTGCCCCAAAAGTCATCCTGCCTCAAAGAACCCTCTTCTGGTCCATCCACCTCATATATTAGTCTGGTTGCAGACTTCCTGCACATTCGAGCTAAGTGGCCACTGAGATTGCAGTGCCTGCAGACAAACTGTTGAAATCTGCAAGATCTAGCTGAGTGTTTTCCCCCACACCTCCAGCATAAGTTAAAGTTTCCATTGTTGGGAACAAAGGCACTATGGCCAGGCATTCCGCGCTGACTGTCCCTTTGACTGCTCTGAAGTTCCCTATTGGTGGGTGTCAATGGCCCCATCCCAGGTGGCATTGTCCACTGTAATGGCGTGAATGTCTGTTCAGCCTGCCATTGTCTCTGTTGAAGTCCTACTCTGGATCTATTGCTGCCTGGGGAGTGTTGGACTGCTCCTGCCTGCCTGCGGGGCTCTGAGTTGCATTGATCATGTTGACTCCCTGATCCATCGCCGCGTTAGAGGCAGAATTGCGTGCGTATATTATTTTCGTCTCTTACTCCCCCGCCATGAAAGTTTGAGCTATCGACGCCGCCGCTTCCAAGGTCAAATCCTTGGTCTTAATTAATTTGCGGAAAATTCCCGCATGACCGATGCCCTCGATAAAGAAGTCCCTTAGCATCTCCCCCCTGCAGGCGTCTGTGAACTTACAGATGCTGGCCAAACGCCAGAGGTCCAGCAGTCAGTCGAGGAGGCGGGAGCTCGGAGCAGCGCGAGTCCGGGGTCGGCGAGAGGCCTATAAAGGCCAGCGGGAGTCGAGCAGTTCGAGCAGTCAGTCGAGGAGGCGGGAGCTCGGAGCAGCGCGAGTCCGGGGTCGGCGAGAGGCCTATAAAGGCCAGCGGGAGTCGAGCAGTTCGAGCAGTCAGTCGAGGAGGCGGGAGCTCGGAGCAGCGCGAGTCCGGGGTCGGCGAGAGGCCTATAAAGGCCAGCGGGAGTCGAGCAGGTCGAGGAGGTGGGAGCTCGGAGCAGCGCGAGTCCGGGGTCGGCGAGAGGCGTACCGGTGCAGCTACAGGGAGAAGGCAAAGAAAGAAAAAAAGGTGACGTCACAGCCTAGGGGGTAAGTGATTGGCTGGTGATTGGTGAGTAGTTTTTCTTTTTCTTCTTATATTAGTCAGTAACTTTTAACATTGTTGTTGCCAATTTAAGGGTATCTAAGTGTTAATTCATGGCAGGAGAGCTCGGTCGGGTGTTATGCTCCTCCTGTACCATGTGGGAACTCAGGGACACTTCCGGTGTCCCTGACAACTACGTGTGCAGGAAGTGTATCCACCTCCAGCTCCTGACTGTCCGCGTTGCGGAGTTGGAGCTGAGGGTGGATTCACTCTGGAGCATCCACGATGCTGAGAATGACGTGAGTATCACGTGTAGCGAGTTGGTCTTACCGCAGGGAAAGGGTCCACAGCCAGATAGGGAATGGAAGACCAGCAGGAAGAGTAGTGCAAGAAAGGTAGTGCAGGGGTCCCCTGTGGTCATCCCCCTGCAAAACAGATACACTGCTTTGAGTACTGTTGAGGGGGATGACTCATCAGGGGAGGGCAGCAGCAGCCAAGTTCATGGCACCGTGACTGGCTCTGTTGCACAGGAGGGCAGGAAAAAGAGTGGGAGAGCAATAGTGATAGGGGATTCAATGGTGAGGGGAATAGATAGGCGTTTCTGCGGCCGCGACCGAGACTCCAGGATGGTATGTTGCCTCCCTGGTGCAAGGGTCAAGGATGTCTCGGAGCGGGTGTAGGACATTCTGAAATGGGAGGGAGAACAGCCAGTTGTCGTGGTGCACATTGGTACCAACGACATAGGTTAAAAAAAGGGATGAGGTCCTACGAAACGAATTTAAGGAGCTAGGAGCTAAATTAAAAAGTAGGACCTCAAAAGTAGTAATCTCGGGATTGCTACCAGTGCCACGTGATAGTCAGAGTAGGAATCGCAGGATAGCGCAGATGAATACGTGGCTTGAGCAGTGGTGCAGCAGGGAGGGATTCAAATTCCTGGGGCATTGGGACCGGTTCTGGGGGAGGTGGGACCAGTATAAACCGGACGGTCTGCACCTGGGCAGGACCGGAACCAATGTCCTAGGGGGAGTGTTTGCTAGTGCTGTTGGGGAGGATTTAAACTAATATGGCAGGGGGATGGGAACCAATGCAGGGAGACAGAGGGAAACAAAAAGGAGGCAAAAGCAAAAGACAGAAAGGAGATGAGGAAAAGTGGAGGGCGGAGAAACCCAAGGCAAAGAACAAAAAGGGCCACTGTACAGCAAAATTCTAAAAGGACAAAGGGTGTTAAAAAAACAAGCCTGAAGGCTTTGTGTCTTAATGCAAGGAGTATCCGCAATAAGGTGGATGAATGAACTGTGCAAATAGATGTTAATAAATATGATGTGATTGGGATTAGGGAGACGTGGCTCCAGGATGATCAGTGCTGGGAACTCAACATCCAGGGGTATTCAACATTCAGGAAGGATAGAGTAAAGGAAAAGGAGGTGGGGTAGCATTGTTGGTTAAAGAGGAGATTAATGCAATAGTTAGGAAAGACATTAGCTTGGATGATGTGGAATCTATATGGGTAGAGCTGCAGAACACCAAAGGGCAAAAAACGTTAGTAGGAGTTGTGTACAGACCTCCAAACAGTAATAGGGATGTTGGGGAGGGCATCAAACAGGAAATTAGGGGTGCATGCAATAAAGGTGTAGCAGTTATAATGGGTGACTTTAATATGCACATAGATTGGGCTAGCCAAACTGGAAGCAATACAGTGGAGGAGGATTTCCTGGAGTGCATAAGGGATGGTTTTCTAGACCAGTATGTTGAGGAACCAACTAGGGGGGAGGCCATCTTAGACTGGGTGTTGTGTAATGAGAGAGGATTAATTAGCAATCTCATTGTGCGAGGCCCCTTGGGGAAGAGTGACCATAATATGGTGGAATTCTGCATTAGGATGGAGAATGAAACAGTAAATTCAGAGACCATGGTCCAGAACTTAAAGAAGGGTAACTTTGAAGGTATGAGGCGTGAATTGGCTAGGATAGATTGGCGAATGATACTTAGGGGGTTGACTGTGGATGGACAATGGCAGACATTTAGAGACCGCATGGATGAATTACAACAATTGTACATTCCTGTCTGGCGTAAAAATAAAAAAGGGAAGGTGGCTCAACCGTGGCTATCTAGGGAAATCAGGGATAGTATTAAAGCCAAGGAAATGGCATACAAATTGGCCAGAAATAGCAGCGAACCTGGGGACTGGGAGAAATTTAGAACTCAGCAGAGGAGGACAAAGGGTTTGATTAGGGCAGGGAAAATGGAGTACGAGAAGAAGCTTGCAGGGAACATTAAGGTGGATTGCAAAAGTTTCTATAGCTATGTAAAGAGAAAAAGGTTAGTAAAGACAAACGTAGGTTCCCTGCAGTCAGAATCAGGGGAAGTCATAACGGGGAACAAAGAAATGGCAGACCAATTGAACAAGTACTTTGGTTCGGTATTCACTAAGGAGGATACAAACAACCTTCCGGATATAAAAGGGGTCAGAGGGTCTAGTAAGGAGGGGGAACTGAGGGAAATCTTTATTAGTCGGGAAATTGTGTTGGGGAAATTGATGGGATTGAAGGCCGATAAATCCCCAGGGCCTGATGGACTGCATCCCAGAGTACTTAAGGAGGTGGCCTTGGAAATAGCGGATGCATTGACAGTCATTTTCCAACATTCCATTGACTCTGGATCAGTTCCTATGGAGTGGAGGGTAGCCAATGTAACCCCACTTTTTAAAAAAGGAGGGAGAGAGAAAACAGGGAATTATAGACCGGTCAGCCTGACCTCAGTAGTGGGTAAAATGATGGAATCAATTATTAAGGATGTCATAGCAGTGCATCTGGAAAATGGTGACATGATAGGTCCAAGTCAGCATGGATTTGTGAAAGGGAAATCATGCTTGACAAATCTTCTGGAATTTTTTGAGGATGTTTCAAGTAAAGTGGACAAAGGAGAACCAGTTGATGTGGTATATTTGGACTTTCAGAAGGCTTTCGACAAGGTCCCACACAAGAGATTAATGTGCAAAGTTAAAGCACATGGGATTGGGGGTAGTGTGCTGACGTGGATTGAGAACTGGTTGTCAGACAGGAAGCAAAGAGTAGGAGTAAATGGGTACTTTTCAGAATGGCAGGCGGTGACTAGTGGGGTACCGCAAGGTTCTGTGCTGGGGCCCCAGCTGTTTACAATGTACATTAATGATTTAGACGAGGGGATTAAATGTAGTATCTCCAAATTTGCGGATGACACTAAGTTGGGTGGCAGTGTGAGCTGCGAGGAGGATGCTATTAGGCTGCAGAGTGACTTGGATAGGTTAGGTGAGTGGGCAAATGCATGGCAGATGAAGTATAATGTGGATAAATGTGAGGTTATCCACTTTGGTGGTAAAAACAGAGAGACAGACTATTATCTGAATGGTGACAGATTAGGAAAAGGGAAGGTGCAACGAGACCTGGGTGTCATGGTACATCAGTCATTGAAGGTTAGCATGCAGGTACAGCAGGCGGTTAAGAAAGCAAATGGCATGTTGGCCTTCATAGCGAGGGGATTTGAATACAGGGGCAGGGAGGTGTTGCTACAGTTGTACAGGGCCTTGGTGAGGACACACCTGGAGTATTGTGTACAGTTTTGGTCTCCTAACTTGAGGAAGGACATTCTTGCTATTGAGGGAGTGCAGCGAAGATTCACCAGACTGATTCCCGGGATGGCGGGACTGACCTATCAAGAAAGACTGGATCAACTGGGCTTATATTCACTGGAGTTCAGAAGAATGAGAGGGGACCTCATAGAAACGTTTAAAATTCTGACGGGTTTAGACAGGTTAGATGCAGGAAGAATGTTCCCAATGTTGGGGAAGTCCAGAACCAGGGGTCACAGTCTGAGGATAAGGGGTAAGCCATTTAGGACCGAGATGAGGAGAAACTTCTTCACCCAGAGAGTGGTGAACCTGTGGAATTCTCTACCACAGAAAGTAGTTGAGGCCAATTCACTAAATATATTCAAAAGGGAGTTAGATGAAGTCCTTACTACTCGGGGGATCAAGGGTTATGGCGAGAAAGCAGGAAGGGGGTACTGAAGTTTCATGTTCAGCCATGAACTCATTGAATGGCGGTGCAGGCTAGAAGGGCTGAATGGCCTGCTCCTGCACCTATTTTCTATGTTTCTATGTTTCTATGAAGTCCGGTATGCTCTGTCCTTCACGACATCAGTGTGTGTAGAATCTGTGTTGAGCCATATGTATGCTAATCGCCGGTTTGAGGTGCTCCCCGATCAATTTGCTAAGTTCTTCAAAGGTTTTGTCCGCCGGCTTTTTGGGTGCTAGTAAGTCCTTCATGAGCGCGTAAGTCTTTGGTCCGCAGCTGGTCAAAAGATGAGCCCTTCGCTTGTCAGCCGCTGCATTCCCCAGCCATTCTTGCGTAATGAAGCTTTGAACATAAGAACATAAGAATTAGGAACAGGAGTAGGCCATCTAGCCCCTTGAGCCTGCTCCACCATTCAACAAGATCATGGCTGATCTGGCCGTGGACTCAGCTCCACTTACCCGCCTGCTCCCTGTAACCCTTAATTCACTTATTGGTTAAAAATCTATCTATCTGTGACTTGAATACATTCAATGAGCTAGCCTCAACTGCTTTCTTAGGCAGAGAATTCCACAGATTCACAACCCCCTGGGAGAAGAAATTCCTTCTCAACTCGGTTTTAAATTGGCTCCCCGTATTTTCAGGCTGTGCCCCCTAGTTCTAGTCTCCCCGACCAGTGGAAACAAACTCTCCACCTCTATCTTGTCTATCCCTTTCATTATTTTAAATGTTTCTATAAGATCACCCCTCATCCTTCTGAACTCCAAAGAGTAAAGACCCAGTCTACTCAATCTATCATCATTAGGTAACCCCCTCATCTCCGGAATCAGCCTAGTGAATCATCTCTGTACCCCCTCCAAAGCTAGTATATCCTTCCTTAAGTAAGGTGACCAAAACTGCACGCAGTACTCCAGGTGCAGCCTCACCAATACCCTATACAGTTGCAAAAGGACCTCCCTGCTTTTGTACTCTATCCCTCTCGCAATGAAGGCCAACATTCCATTCGCCTTCCTGATTACCTGCTGCACCTGCAAACTAACTTTTTGGGATTCATGCACAAGGACCCCCAGGTCCCTCTGCACCGCAGCATATTGTAATTTCTCCCCATTCAAATAATATTCCCTTTTACTGTTTTTTTTCCAAGGTGGATGACCTCACACTTTCCGACATTGTATTCCATCTGCCAAACCTTAGCCCATTCGCTTAACCTATCTAAATCTCTTTGCAGCCTCTCTGTGTCCTTTACACAACCCGCTTTCCCACTAATCTTTGTGTCATCTGCAAATTTTGTTACACTACACTCTGCCCCCTCTTCCAGGTCATCTATGTATATTGTAAACAGTTGTAGTCCCAGCATCGATCCCTGTGGCACACCTCTAACCATCGATTTCCAACCCGAAAAGGACCCATTTATCCCGACTCTCTGCTTTCTGTTAGCCAGCCAATTCTCTATCCATGCTAATACATTTCCTCTGACTCCGTGTACTTTTATCTTCTGCAGTAACCTTTTGTGTGGCACCTTATCGAATGCCTTTTGGAAATCTAAATACACCACATCCATCAGTACACCTCTATCCACCATGCTCGTTATATCCTCAAAGAATTCCAGTAAATTAGTTAAACATGATTTCCCCTTCATGAATCCATGCTGCGTCTGCTTGATTGCACTATTCCTATCTTGATGTCCCGCTATTTCTTCCTTAATGATAGTTTCAAGCATTTTCCCCACTACAGATGTTAAACTAACCGGCCTATGGTTAGCTGCCTTTTGTCTGCCCCCTTTTTTAAATAGAGGCGTTACATTAACTGCTTTCCAATCCGCTGGTACCTCCCCAGAGTCCAGAGAATTTTGGTAGATTATAACGAATGCATCTGCTATAACTTCCGCCATCTCTGTTAATACCCTGGGATGCATTTCATCAGGACCAGGGGACTTGTCTACCTTGAGTCCCATTAGCCTGTGCAGCACTATCCCCCTAGTGATAGTGATTGTCTCAAGGTCCTCCCTTCCCACATTCCTGTGACCAGCAATTTCTGGCATGGTTTTTGTGTCTTCCACTGTGAAGACCGAAGCAAAATAATTGTTTAAGGTCTCAGCCATTTCCACATTTCCCATTATTAAATCCCCCTTCTCATCTTCTAAGGGACCAACATTTACTTTAGTCACTCTCTTCCGTTTTATATATCTGTAAAAGCTTTTACTATCTGTTTTTATGTTTTGCGCAAGTTTACCTTCGTAATCTATCTTTCCATTCTTTAATGCTTTCTTAGTCATTCTTTGCTGTCGTTTAAAATTTTCCCAATCTTCTATTTTCCCACTAACCTTGGCCACCTTATACGCATTGGTTTTTAATTTGATACTCTCCTTTATTTCCTTAGTTATCCACGGCTGGTTATCCCTTCTCTTACCGCCCTTCTTTTTCACTGGAATATATTTTTGTTGAGCACTATGAAAGAGCTCCTTAAAAGTCCTCCACTGTTCCTCAATTGTGCCACCGTTTAGTCTGTGTTCCCAGTCTACTTTAGCCAACTCTGCCCTCATCCCACTGTAGTCCCCTTTTTTTAAGCATAGTACGCTCGTTTCTGACACAACTTCCTCATCCTCAATCTGTATTACAAATTCAACCATATTGTGATCACTCATTCCGAGAGGATCTTTTACTAGGAGATCGTTTATTCTTCCTGTCTCATTACACAGGACCAGATCTAAGATAGCTTGCTCCCTTGTAGGTTCTGTAACATACTGTTCTAAGAAACAATCCCGTATGCATTCTATGAATTCCTCCTCCAGGCTACCCCGTGCGATTTGATTTGACCAATCGATATGTAGGTTAAAATCCCCCATGATTACTGCCGTTCCTTTTTCACATGCCTCTATTATTCCCTTGATTATTGCCCGCCCCGCCGTGAAATTATTTGGGGGCCTATAAACTACGCCCACCAGTGACTTTTGCTGAAGCCTCTCGACAAAATCGTCTCAGTCTTCCCCAACACAGTACCGTTCCTCTGGGCTACCGGTGGCCATTCTCGTGGGTCGTGAATTCCCGTTTCACGTCGCCAATGTAAAGTCCTTACTCTACAGTATGAGACCACACGAGGCACATTCTGGGGACAAGGTCACTCTGTGACCTTAACTCTTTATTCACAGGACTCCAAAGACGATGACCCTGCGTGTAACCTCCCTTTTTATACCCGTGTGATCAGGTAAGGAGTGTCTCCCACAAGTTCACCCCTTGTGGTCAAGGTGTGCATCTAGGTTGAGTGTATACAGTAATACAGTGGTGTTACATTGTGGTTACATATATGACAAAAGTAATGCCATATCTGCAAGAGTGATACAAGTGGATAGTTATGATTTGAATGCCTGCTCCAGCTCTCGAATTGCAGATCTGAGTATATGCATTGTGAAATGCACAAATGCAATTTTACTTTCAGTTTTCTAGCTGCGAGTGAAATTTTCAATGCTTCGAAAAGGGCTGATGGGGTTGTCAGCTCTCTTCTAACATTAGACATTTAAACAGAGTACACAGGCTGCCTGACTAGTTTTTAAAACTGCATGCTTTGCATCGGGCCTTATTTATGCGGCATTTATATTACATTTATAGTCTCCGCTGTGGTACTGGCTCCAGACATTTACACTGCCTGGCTGGAACTCAAACTCTTCTGTCTGGCCAGAGGTTTCGAGTGTAATGAGAGCTGAAATACAGGGATTTTGCTAGAAACAACCATCTCAGAATAGGAGGCTGGGCAGAATGCTTAATGAAGACATCAAGAGAAGTATCAAGGGAGTTGTGATTCCTCATACAGCATGTCCTTTAAATTTTTACTTTTTAATTGTTTTCCCGTCAGTCACTCTTGCTGACTAGCAGCAAAATGAGCTGACCAGAAAGAGAAATTGAAAGCAAATATTAGATAAAGGATATAGAGGCACTAGAGAAGGTGCAAGAAAGGTTTACTAGGATGATACCAGTACTGGGAGGTCAGATCTATCAAGAAAGATTAAACAGGCTGGGGCTCTTTTCTCTACAACAGAGCTGACTGAAGGGTGACTTACTTAAGATTACATCGGAGTACATCGGATATATGGCACAGAAACAGGCCATTTGGCCCAATCAGTCCATGCCAACATTTATGCTCCACTCGAGCCTCCTCTTGTCTTTCCTCATCTAAATCTATCAGCATATCCCTCTATTCCCTTCTCCCTCATATGCTTGTCTAGCCTCCCCTAAAATGCATCTATATGATTCGCTTCAACCACTTGAGTGGTTGAAGTGAATGTGGTAGTGAGTTCCAAATTCTCACCACACTTTGGGTAAAGAAGTTCTTTCTGAATTCCTTATTTCTTGGTGAATACCTTATATTGATGGCCTCCAGTTATGCTCTTTCCCACAAGTGGAAACACTGGGGGGGAAAACTCATTCGTGCGAACGCCTCTGACCCGACAAAAATCTACAAAAGTACCAGGTGGTCCCAGAGGAACGTAGGATTCTGGTCAGAGGCCTAGATTCATTGCACAGCGCACGTGGAGATGTCTTTCATGTACATATGTACATGCTGGAGTCATGTGGGCCTGGACCACCAATCACAATGCAGTATTCTCATTGATAAAAATGGGAGCTCTGTCTGTACGAGTTCCCATTACTATCAATGAGAATAACCCCGAAAAACAGAATAAATAAAACGCCTCACATATTTAAAATTAATTGAAATTAAATATAATTAAATGTTTTAGAAAAAATATATCTTTTTGGCATTTTTTGGTGTGTAATAGGGCTAAAAATAATCTTACCTTCATGACAGTGTTTTTAATATGAAAATGAGTGTTTAAACTTATTTTTTATATGTTTTAGAAGTGTTACGCTGGTAAAAGTAAGCTATACGCCTGCTTTTACCAGGCGTGAAAATTTGAAGGACATTTGCTGGGCAAGAGTTGGGCAAATAGCCCAATCTCTCCTGCGCGGTTGTCCTTCTCCTGGGGATGCGCAGGAACTGTATGGAGAAATCTTGACAGATCGTAAAAGTCGATTTTCGGCGCATGCGCATTGCATGGCAAGAACCGGCTTTTGCGAGGCGTTGCCGAGTCCGTGCACACTTCGTATGGGCCCGGCAAGGCCTCAATTTCTGTCCCATGCTCTCTGTATCCATTCTATCAAAACCTTTCATAATTTTAAAGACCTCTATTAGCTCACCCTTCATTTTTCAAGCAAAAGAAATGCAGGCTGTTCATCCTTTCCTAATATGGCGACCAGAACTGTACGCAGTACCCTAAGTGTGGTCTAACCAAGGTTCTATACAAGTTTAGCATAACTTCACTACCTTTCAATTCTATACCTCTACAAATAAACCCTAGTGCTTGGTTTGCTTTTTTTATGGCCTTACTAACCTGTGTTGCAACTTTTAGTGACTTGTGTATTTGTACTCCGAGATTCCTTTGCTCCTCTACCCCACCTAGACTCACACAGTAATGTGACCTGCCTATTCTTTCTACCAAAATGTAATACTTCACGTTTATCTGTGTTGAACTTCATTTGCCAATTATATGCCCATTCTGCAAGTTTATTAAGGTCCTCCTGTAATTCATTGCATTCCTCCTCAGTATTGACTATCCCCCCAATTTGGTGTTATCTGCAAATTTAGAAATTGTGCTTTTGATTCCAAAGTCTAAATCGTGAATATAAATTGTGAGCAACAGTGGTCCCAGCACTGATCCTTGTGGAACACCACTTCCCACCTTCTGTCACTGTGAATAGCTACTTTTTACCCCTACTCCCTGCTTTCTGTCTTGAAGCCAGCTAGCGATCCATTCTGCTACTTGTCCCCTGACTCTGCATTCTCTAACCTTGTTCATCAGTCTATTATGGGGTACCTTATCGAAGGCCTTTTGAAAATCTAGATAAATTTTGATAGAGGTCTTTCAGATTATGAAAGGGTTTGATAGGTTAGTCAGCATGGATTATGAAGGGGAAATTATGCTTGACAAATCTTCTGGAATTTTTTGAGGATGTAACTAGTAGAGTGGACAAGGGAGAACCAGTGGATGTGGTGTATTTGGACTTTCAAAAGGCTTTTGACAAGGTCCCACACAAGAGATTGGTGTGCAAAATCAAAGCACGTGGCATTGGGGTTAATATACTGACGTGGATAGAGAACTGGTTGGCAGACAGGAAGCAGAGAGTTGGGATAAATGGGCCCTTTTCAGAATGGCAGGCAGTGACTTGTGGGGTGCCGCAGGGTTCAGTGCTGGGACCCCAGCTATTTACAATATACATTAATGATTTGGATGAAGGAATTGAATATAATATCTCCAAGTTTGCAGATGACACTAAACTGGGTGGCGGTGTGAGCTGTGAGGGGGACGCTAGGAGGCTGCAGGGTGACTTGGACAGGTTAGCTGAGTGGGCAAATGCATGGCAGATGAAGTATAATGTGGATAAATGTGAGGTTATCCATTTTGGGGGCAAAAACGCAAAGACAGAATATTACCTGAATGGCGGCAGATTAGGAAAAGGGGAGGTGCAACGAGACCTGGTTCATCAGTCATTGAAAGTTGGCATACAGGTACAGCAGGTGGTGAAGAAGACAAATGGTATGTTAGCCTTCATAGTTATGGGATTTGAGAATAGGAGCAGGGAGGTCTTACTGCAGTTGTACAGGGTCTTGGTGAGGCCTCACCTGGAATATTGTGTTCAGTTTTGGTCTCCTAATCTGAGGAAGGACGTTCTTGCTATTGAGAGAGTGCAGCAAAGGTTCAACAGACTGATTCCCGGGGTGACAGGACTGACATATGAGGAGAGACTGGATCAACTGAGCCTTTATACATTGGAGTTTAGAAGGATGGGAGGGGATCGCATAGAAACATGTAAGATTCTGATGGGAAGGGACAGGTTAGATGCGGGTAGAATGCTCCCGATGTTGGGGAAGTCCAGAACCAAGGGACACAGGATAAGGGGTAGGCCATTTAGGACTGAGATGAGGAGAAACTTCTTCACTCAGAGAGTTGTTAACCTGTGGAATTCCCTGCCGCAGAGAGTTGTTGATGCCAGTTCATTGGATATATTCAAGAGGGAGTTCAATATGGCCCTTACGGCTAAAGGGATCAAGGGGTATGGAGAGAAAGCAGGAAAGGGGTACTGAGGGAATGATCAGCCATGATCTTATTGAATGGTGGTGCAGGCTCGAAGGGCCGAATGGCCTACTCCTGCACCTATTTTCTATGTTTCTATGTTTCCCTGTTGCTGAAAATTGTCATTTCTTTTCACTCCTGACGCTGCAGACCCTCCCCTTTAAACTGCTGCTGGCTGGGTCTGAAGATTGGTCGATTGACCCGCCACATATCCTGTTTCCCTAAAGGCACACTGGCTATAGTCAGCGCAAATAGCACTGGGAGGTCGCTCCTGCATGCAAACGAGGCCTGACCACGAGAACCAATCAGGCCGCGACTATATCGTGTGAACAGAACAGATGTCCCACCCAGTGCCTGCTGCATCTGCGACATCATCGAAAATCACACCAATAGGATAAATGCCCTCTTTAAAATTTCCTAATATGTTTTGTTATCTGATAAATAAAACAGTATTTTGAAAATGAGTGCCATGAAGTACAACTATTAGGTGCTTCATTGCCCAATCTATTTAATTCCTGATTCAGAACATAGGAACATGAGTAGGTCACTCAGCCCCTCGAGCCTGTTCTGCTATTCATTTAGATCATGGCTGATCTGTATCCTAATTTCATGTGCTCGCCTTGAGTTCCGTAACTCTCTCTCGCATTTGATTCACCCAATGAATGAATGCACCAAACAGAGGTTGCAGTGTCTCCCAGAAGAGGGGGAAGAAATTCAGAGAAATGTAACGACCTCTCTTGACAGCCATTGGTGTGATCTGGGAACAGAAGCACAAAGGTCATGGAAAACAAATATAACTGTTTAAAACTGCTGGAAGAGAGCACCTGGTGAAGGCATGATTAAAGTCAGTAGTCTCCAAGATTTCCTGTCACACATGAATAATGGTTACTTAGGTAACAAAGGCTGATTGGCAACTGATTTTATTGATTTCAATCTTGGTTAATAGAATTTATAATTAACTCACGTAACAGTCAAATGCTAATAGATTTCTTTCTTTGTCCATAATTGTCTGTTTATACATATGTTTTCCTCACCAATTTCCAATGTTAATTTGCTCCTTTCTTATCTCTCCTCAAGGTGTTAACTCCTTGCTCAGTTACTATTCCACTTGGTGCCAGTCAGTACCTCTCCCAAGCAACCATTCATCATGCACAGGCCTTGACATGAGTGAAGGTCAGGAAGGCTCTTTGACTTCAGGAGGGGCGGTAGCTGAGTTTCATCCTGTTCTCACTTAATTTCCAGGTGTACTAAGGCCTATCATAGTGCCTCTATTCCCGTCCACTAAGATCATCACAGACTAACAACTGAACCTGGGACCATAATCATGTCTCCCACCAACCTGGCCCTCAAAGTGAAGGCCATTCAGTGCAACTTGTGCTCATATTTTTTATACTTCTCTTGGTTTGGTTGTCCCATTGGAAGTTTGTCTGCCTGGAGGTTTGGAAAGAAGAGTTGTCGCCTTATTAGTGGATAGATTCTAAAGTAGAACATCAAGATCGGTCAGTTCCACACCTGGAAATATATGCAAATTCTGGCCACTTAGCTGCAAATATTGGGTTGAAAATTCTGGCCTTGCCGGGTCAGTACGGAGTGCGCACGGATCCGGCGAAGTCTCGCAAAAGCTGGTTTTTGGAGCGCGAGACGCATGCGCCGAAAACCAGCTTTTCTGATCTGTCAAGGTTTCTCCGTACAGATCCTCTGTATCTCCGGGAGAAAGACATTTCCGTCAGAGAGATCGGGCTCATGCCCACCGAATATCCTTCAAACTCTTATGCCTGGTAAAAGCAGGTGCATAGCTTACTCTTACCAGCGTAAGAGTTTTAAAACATATGAAAATTTAAACACTCATTTTTATATTAAAAACACTGTCCATTAAGGTAAGTTTATTTGTAACACTATTAAAACACATTAAAAAAAAAATATATATATTTTTTCCAAATCATTTAATTATGTTTAATTTGAATTAATTTTTAAAATGTGAGCTGTTTTATTTATTTATTATGCTGTGTTTCAGTTTTTTAGGTGGTTTTTCTCATTGATAACAATGGGAGACCATATAAATAGAGCTCCCATTTTTATCAATGAGAATACTGCATAGTGATTGGTGGTCAAGGCCCACGTGACTCCAGCTTCTACCTACGTACCTCGAAGACAAGTCCCCATGTGCTGCACAGTGAATCTACCGGGATCCTATGTTTCTCTGGGACCAACGGGTAGATTCGTACATTATTTTCAGGTCAGACGAAGGAAACCCCTGACAGCAATTTCCCCCCCATTATGTACCATCTGCAGATTCATGATATACACTTATGGTCCATGAAGTCCAAAGTCAGAGTACCCTTTCTTTAAGGATTACAAATGCTAATTGGAATGATTAATAAAGCAATCAATACAGAGGGGCCAATATCAACAGTTTGGGGGAGAAATTCAGTAGTTTAGCGCCATCATTAGCACCAGAGAGGGGCGCTAATGGGCCGCAAAGCACCTACCGCCTGAATGCCGTGCTGTCAGCGCCTGCCGCGAACTTCAGTGAAGGTGTAGTGGCACGCTGACATTTTGAGGTGCGCTCGTTAACCCCGCCCACTGGGTGACGTCACCGAGTGGTGCAATGCCCCCGTAGACCCACATTTGCAAAATCTACTCTTTCGCCTGCCGTAGCTTGGCGCTGACACCAGCAGGGGAAAGCAATCGATCCAGTGATGATCCCGGGGTGATATCGTCCGGAGTGCAAGGCAAGTGCTGAAAGTTCAGTTTTTAGACTTCGATTCATTTATTGCAGTAGTGGGGAAGTGTGGGTGAAGTTTATTGTACTCTTCGCCAGGATTTTGTATTTCATCTTCAAGGTGCTGGGATGCCGGCATCCTAGCGCCAATAATTGAGTTGGCCTCCTGTGCTATCACTCCGTTAGTGCCCGAAGATGAGTGTGGAACGCTTCTCCTTGCGCTCCACTCTCCTCTTGGGGCAATACACCTGAATACCGCACTTTGAGGCGGTAGACATCGTCCGGCGCTAAAGGTAGCACCCTGGTGCCACCACCGCCTCAAAGCGGGCGATATCGACTTTCCCGTCCCTTGTCTTTGAATCATGTCTGCCTCATGCCTGGAATGAATGTTCTGCACAATTCCGAAAATGTTGATCTTTGATTGGTCATGAATAGAAATGCAACGGTTAAATTACTGGGTTAACAAATGCTGCTCTGGCTGTTGATTATCCAGATGTTGAGTTTTGCAGCTGTTTTAGAATGCAGCCGTTGGTTTTTTTCCTGTTGTTTCCCATTGTCTGGTCGCAGTTTATTTGTTCTGTTGCCAGCAGGTAGCTCAGCAGGTTAGCTAGCTATTTCGAGCCATGTTCTGTATTGTATAATTGTAGGCAGATCCCACACCTTAGAGTTTCCTTACAAATTCCAGAATGACAACACAGCAATAATTTCTCTCTCAGGCTTAGATCAACAGCAAATACTCTGAGAACCTCGTGAATAGTGCATGACGTTAGGCACGGAGCTTCACAAGCACAAGCCGAAGTGACTGCATTCATGCAAAATATTTTGAAGGGCCTTTTTATAGCTCAGACTTGCCGCCATTGCCATGGAAACAGACCGTAACAATCCAAAAGGCTCCTAGGGATATGTCAGTTACCATCAAGTCCTGGAGGAGCGACTTCACTAACTTGCAGCATGCCAATGTCACATGCATTAGTATGTGTTTTTAGAGCAGCTTTATTTATATCCACGCAGACCCAGTCACTGGAGCAAACATTGGAATAAATATCTGGGTGAATCAAAAAAGGAAACTATTTTTTTGCTTAAATACTCATGCAATCTATATGAACATAACACATAATTCAGGTCAAAGAATTCTTCACTACATAATGTCAATATTATGCTTTCCTTTAAACAGTGCAATTCTGAGCCAAGCTTCATCATTCACTGACCTTACATTTTGCACAGCAGCTGATCTACGGCAATTTTTGAGTCTTAATTCTTTCCTGTTGATATAGAAAATACTTGTGGCTGGATTTTAGGCTTTTCAGTTTTCGGGGCGAAAACGGAGGCGGGGTGGGAAAGTTACCGCCCGGGAATAGTTTGCGCTTTGGTACGATAGTTTCGGCATATGGGCCCTGTGTCAGGGGGCGCAGTGCGAAGGGAGGTGTTGTATACTTTTCGTGACGCAAGAATGGGAAACTCGTGAACTAAAGTGCCGGGCCGTGTGCACTCCGAGAAAGGCCTCTGGTGGAGAGGGCGGGGGGGGGGGGGGGGGGAACCTTAAAAAAAACCCACTAAAAATATTAAAAGAACAAACACTCGCACTTACCTTCGGAGTACTTTACCTGCCTCTGCGCCGTCGGCTATGCTGGACCGCACCGATTTCCCAGGTGGTTATTGCAGACGTACTTCCGGGCGGACGGATTGGGCAAAAGCCCAAACTACTGCCGGTGTCACAACCAGAGGCGTTGCACACCCACCGCAGCTCTTCCCGGCGGTGCTGCTCAGCGTTGCCGTAAAACCGGACCCGAGGATCGTGATGGGGCACAGGAGACCTGGACTCGCCTTTCGCGCCGCTCCGGGTTCCACTCAATAGCTCATTGATTAAGTGGTTCTGGGCACAAAGATCTCATGGTTCAATCCCAGGTGTCTGCTGTGTTACTAAATCATAGCTATGGCAACAGTAGGGAATCCATGATCAACTCGAATGTCCCCAGATTAAGAAATGAGAAAAGCTGTTAAACCTCCTGCTCCAGATCCCTATTTTACGACCCTGGCTGGAAAGTACGCATTGGATGAGTGCAGGACCAGGCTTGGTTGTGATGTCTACCGCAGTTGAGTTGCCATAGATACGCAGGCTGATAAATTTGGGCGCACCCAGATTTCTACCCCTCAATGTCTCGATTCACCGACGAAGAATTGGTGACTTGGATGAGGTAATGGAGGGGTGCCGGCACTATTGAACTGAAACCAGCAGGCGTTGCTACCTGCAGGTGGGGAGAGGAGAATAAATGGCCTCACTTTTGTTCAATAGCTGATATATTTATTAAGTTAATATTTTTACCAATACGTATACTTTTCTTCAAGTATTATGGCTTGGTGATGATTTCAGTGTCTCTATTTGGAGATTTCATTGCATAATACATTGACACATATATTATGCTAGACCTGATTTGATATTATAAAGCCAACACAATAAGAGAGTTTGTTAATGATTTATTTTTTATGACAGATAGGTTGCATGTACCCGGATGCATGTGAAGGACATACTGGAAAATACATGAAAAAATAAAAATGTCTAATGCTGCAAGCTGATTCTTCTAATTGGTTTAGCCTAAAAGTAAAGCGGGTTATGTATATTGAAAGAACATTTCTTGTTCTGCAGTGAAAATGTACATCGGGACACGTATTATCAGCATCAAAATTAAACCAGCCCATTTCATCAGACAACTGTCGTCATTAGCATTCTGCTACAGTCTGACTGCAGCAAAGCTGATCCTTCACAGCACAGCAAGGTAAAATAGAGATGTATTCTATACAGCCCTTATAGATAGATCAATAGCTTCCGATCTAAAGTCAATATGAAGTAAACAGCCTTTGCTGTAATGCTGAATATAACAAAATGCATGAGTTACTTCACAAAACAAGTCATTTGAACCTTGATCTTAATGCACATATTACAAACTGATAATCAGTTTTCCTAGAATAATTTCTGACAACATATTTTATATCTGAAGCATCCTCTTAAAAATGGAACAATTGTTTATAGATTAATCGTTGAGGAAAGCAAGGTGCAAATTGTTCATTATAATACTGAATTTGTGGAGAAGTAAAAGAGAAATACATACTTCTTAACTGAGACGTCCAATGCAGTTTATGGGATTAATTTCTGATAACTTACAGATGATACAAAATGGATATAACAAGGAAATTGTACATATTTATTTTAATGCGATTTCTGGTGACTTTTTTCTTGACATGTGTACATGAATCTCATTAGGTTCATGCAAGTTTCCAAACATGTGATGTGATCTAGGACCGTGTGATAACACAATTCTCACATGCACATTGCTCTTTTTAAAAAATTCATTCACGGGATGTTGGCATCACTGGCAAGGCCAGCATTTATTGGCCATCCCTAGTTGTCCTTGAGAAAGTGGAGGTGAGCTACTTGCTTGAACTGCTGCAGTGTGTGTAGTTTTGACCCAGCGACGATGAAGGAACGGCGATATATTTCCAAGTCAGGATGGTGTGTGACTTGAAGGGGAACTTGCAGGTGATTGTGTTTCCATGCTCCTGTTGCCCTTGTTCCTCTAGGTGGTAGAGGTCGCGGGTTTGGGAGGTGTTGTTGAAGAAGCCGTGGCCAGTTCCTGTAGTGCAACTTGTAGATGGTACACACTGCAGCCACGGTGCACCGGAATGTTTAAGGTGGTGGATGGGGTGCCAATCAAGCGGGCCGCTTAGTCCCAGATGATATCGAGCTGCTTGAGTGTTGTTGGAGCTGCATTCATTCAAGCAAGTGGAGAGTATTCCATCACACTCCCGACTTGTGTCTTGTAGATGGTGGGAAGGCATTGGAGAGTCAGGAGGCAAGACACTTGCCGCAGAATACCCAGCCTCTGACCTGCTCATGTAGCCACAGTATTTATGTGGCTGGTCCATGCACATTGCTTTTTAAAAATTCATTCATGGAATGCTGCTGCCAGAATTTATTGCCCATCCCTAATTGCCCTTGAGAAGGAGGTGGTAAACCGCCTTCTTGAATTGCTGTAGTCCGTGTGGTGAAGGTACTCCCACAGTGCTGTTAGTGAGGGAGTTCCAGGATTTTGACCCAGTGACAATGAAAGAATGGCGATATATTTCCAAGTCAGGATGGTGCGTGAATTGGAGTGGAACGTGGAGGTGGTGGTGTTCCCATGCGCCTGCTGCCCTTGTCCTTCTAGGCAGTAGAGGTCGCGGGTTTAGGAGGTGATGCCAAAGAAGCCATGGCGAATTGCTGTAGTGCATCATGTAAATGGTGCACACTGCAGACATTGTGTGCCTGTGGTGGAGGGATTGAATGTTTAAGGTGGTGGATGGGGTGCCAATCAAGCGGGCTGTTCTGTCTGGATGATGTAGAGCTTCTTGAGTATTGTTGGTGTTGCATTCATTCAGGCAAATGTAGAGAATTTCATCACACCCCTGACTTGTGCCTTGTAGATGGTGGAAAGACTTTGCGGAGTGAGGGGGTGAGCCACTTGCCAGAATATCTTGTCTCTGACCTGCTCTTGTGGCCACAGTATTTATGTGGCTGGTTTAGTTAAGTTTCTGGTCAATGGTGACCACCAGGATGTTGATGTTGGGGGATTCAGCGATGGTAATGCTATTGAATATCAAGGGGCAGTGGTTACCCGCTCTCTTGTTGGAGATAGTCATTGCCTGGCACTTGTGCTGTGCGAATGTTACTTGCCACTTCTCAGCCTATGTCTGCATGTCGTCCAGGCCTTGCTGCATGTGGTCATAAACTGCTTCATTATCTGAGGAATTGCAAATGGAACTGAACACAGTGCAATCTTCAGCGAACATCCCCACTTCTGACCTTATGATGGAGGGAAGGTCATTGATGAAACAGCTGAAGATGGTTGGGCCTAGGACACTGCCCTGAGGAACTCCTGCAGTAATGTCCTGCGGCTGAGATGATTGGCCTCTAACAATGGCAATCATCTTCCTTTGTGCTAGTATGACTCCAACCAGTGGAGAGTTTTCCCCCTGATTCCCATTGGACTTCAATTTTACTAGGGCTCCTTGATGCCACATTTGGTCAAATGCTGCCTCGATGTCAAGGGCAGTCACTCTCACCTCACCTCCTGAATTCAGCTCTTGCGTCCATGTTTGGGCCAAGGCTGTAATGGGGTCAGGAGTCGAGTAGTCCTGGTGGAACCCGAACTGAACATCGGTGAGCAGGTTATTGGTGAGGAAATGCCACTTGATAGCACTGTCAAAGTAGCATCATATGTGACTGATACATATCCACTGGAACAAATTAATATGGTTAGAAATAAATCTTGTATGAAGATTTAGGGGTAATAATTTGTTCTCGCCCGGAAAGCAGTCGGTGTCCTTGCTAACGGCCGTTAACGGCCGCCCAAAATGGTCGCCGCGCTAAACGAGGTAAATTGGTGTGGGAGGCATGGTGATAGGTGACGCAGTGCTAACCTTAGGTGCATTGCTGTCCTGGTGGTATTGCACGAGGGATCTGGGACCAATTTGTTGTTCTGGTGCAGCCTTGCTGCTTCCGCTAGTGTCTGTGTGTGAGACTGTGAAGCTCGCAATCCATTGTAGGCAGAGAGAAACTCTGACGTTTAAAGGGCCCTGCACATCGAAGCAAGGGAAAATAAAATGCATTGATTCAATACATTTTTCGGCCTTTTCTGTCGTTTAACAAATAATCAATATTTAAAAGAAGTTCCAAATGTCAATAGTCAGCATTTAAAGCTGAATTACCTTCCTAAACTCAACAAATGGGAAAACTGCCTCAGCACTAACACAAATGGCTCAATAAGCCAGGAAAAGGGCAGCCAGGATCACATTCAGCACTCCAGCTTTGTGCAGATGGTCAACACTGCAAGACTAACCCTCTACCCACAGGCGCGAGGAAGCCCTCCACAAAGAACAATGTGGGAGTAGTGCCTAGCACAAAGGAAAATGACAGCAGGGTCACCCCCACCACCTGGCTCCAGTGCCCAAAGAAGCTTCATGACCTCAGACCACTGGTCAGGATCAATGGTCGCATCTTCAAAAGACGTCACCTACCAACTGAATCACGAGGCTCGCACACTGCGCAATGCACGACCCCCAATCATTCACCTACCAACAATCTGAACCAATGAGCAGCCTCACCTCATCCTAGCCTCACCTTACTCTCTTGGAGGAGGCGTACAAGCCATTCTTGGCAGCGACATGGCTGAGCCCTTGGCCAGAGGCGGGGCTGAAAGGATACAAGATGTGGGTATACTCGTACATTATCCTCCTTCTGGCATACACTTCTAGGCTTCTCGCCCTCCCATCAGCACAACTCCACTCTTATGACTTCCTCATTTCACACACTCAAGAAATGCATCCCGCCCAGCCAGTGGATTATTCCATCCTGGATATGCCGGCCATAAAGGTGCTCTCTGGGATGCATCCTTCCGTCTAATTGTTCATCTTTGGCTTCCTCCTCTTCTGCATCTTCCTCTTCTTCATCTTCCTCCTCCCTCTGGAAGCAGACACTATAAATGTGAACTTCATGTGAACTTCAGAACAGCATGTTCTGTCTTTTCAAAGGTATTCACTTACCATTCGAGCCCTTGCAAGCATCCACCAGCACTCCCCAAGCACGTCAAAAACTTTTAGCATCTTATGCAGCAAGCCACCACTTTAATAAAATAAAAAATACCAATCCAAACCCTTCCACTCAAACTTACCTGATTGATGTGTGTGTCTCTTTAACAGCTGCAGATATCGCCCCGTCAGTGTATGTCAGCCTGCTTGCACACCAGGTTAACTTGGCGTGCTTAGGACCCAGTGCTGCTCGGGTCGAAGTTCGCGGAGGTGACATTAAGTCAGCATTGAACGCCAATTAACGTCACTAAGCTGCCATTTTTTTTCAGGCCGCTGCTGGTTACCAGCATCGCAAAGAGGGCCACCAATATGGCAGCCACTGCTGGGACCATCTCCAGCTGATGCATCGCTGGCGTTACCAGGTGGCGGGAAGGCCATCAATTTCTTGCCCTTAGAATTTAGGGAATTATAAATCCACATCTAGTGATCTGCATATATATTACTAGTGTTAATATGTAAAGAACATCCTTTAGTTATTATTACAATTAGAATCTAAGTTTTAAGAATTCTGTCATGTATGTACCTTTGGATCACTAACCATTACATGGTGTCACTGTCTAAACCATGGTCCAGGATCCACATAGACTTTGTAGGTCCCTTCCTGGGGAAGATGTTTTTAGTTGTGGTGGATGCATATTCGAACTGGATAGAGTGTATAATCATGTCATCCAGCACATCCACAGCTACCATTGAGAATCTCAGTGTCATGTTTGAGACACATGGTCTGCCTGACATCGTTGTTAGCGACAATGGATTGTGCTTCACCAGTCAGGAGTTTCAAGAGTTCATGAAACTCAATGGTATCAAACATGTAAGGTCAGCACCATTCAAACCTGCATCCAATGGGCAAGCAGAACATGCTGTCCAAATCATAAAGCAGAGTATGAAGCGAGTAACCCAAGGGTCACTGCAGACCCGCCTGTCATGCATACTGCTTAGTTACAAAACAAGACCACACACGCTTACCGGGGTCTCGCCTGCTGAACTAATGATGAAGAGAGGTCTTAAGACCAAGCTATCTCTTGTACACCCTGACTTGAATAATCATGTTGAATATAGAAGACAAAGTCAGCAAGGGTATCACGATCGCGCAGCTGTGTCACGCGATAGTTCTGTAAATGATCCTGTATATGTTCTGAATTATGGTCAGGGTCCCAAGTGGATTGCTGGTACTGTCATGGCCAAGGAGGGCAACAAAGTATTTATTGTCAAGCTCAAAAATGGGCAAACATTCAGGAAACATATGGATCAGACAAAGCTGTGGCACACAGACGAACTGGAACAGTCGGAGGAAGAGACAATCGACAACCAACTAACCTTCCCCCAGTCATCAGAGGACTCAGTGGTCATCAGTGAATCGGGACTTTCAATCACTGACATGTTCAATGAAAATGGACTTTCAATTCCTGAAATGGCCATTGCCACTCCCACCAGGTCAGCCACCCAGCCACCAGTCACAATAGGCTCTGAACACTCACCCAAGGCTGGAGTTGAACTGAGACGGTCAACCCGGGAGCGGAAAACACAGGACCATCTCAATTTGTAAAAGACTATGTTAATATCTCAGAGGGGGGAATTGTCATGTATGTACTTTTGGATCACTAGCCACTAGATGGCGTCACTGTTGGAGGCCATTGGGCTGCACGCACGTGTGTGCAGCCCAAATATAAAAGGCCAGCCATTTTGTATATTAGTCACTTTGGGCTTTAATAAAGCAGAGCCAAAATCTTGGAGTTAAACAATACTCAGTCTAACAGTTATTGCATACACAACACATTCCTAAAAATCAAATCTTATGGTGCCATATGCATTTTGTTTATCTTGTCACCACACAAAGATTCCTTTAGAACTATTTGGAAATTAATCAATCTACCAACCTATTTCTATCTAAACCTTCATGTTTAACTAATTAGTTCCTAGAAATAAATCACTTGCTCAGTTACAAATTGATGAAACGTTAGGATTAATTAAGCATAAATCATTCAGCTTCAAGTATTCATTGATTATTTAAGTAAAACATGTGTCAACTCTACTTGTTAAATGCTCTTAATAATGCTCCAAATTGAGCCGTAATAGTTGAAGACATCTCGTTGGGGTATGTTTCTCTCCATTGTCTGAAACAGGTTTAATACTGAACATGAGTTAAAATGTTAACCATAAGTAATAGAGGTTGACATGATTGACATTCAATCAGATCATGAAAGTGCACAGTTGAATTCAGTTCTATTATCTGGTGCTTTAAACAAGCAAACTGCAACAAAACTAGTTTCAAAAGGCTGCAAACAGTAACGATGTGGCACGATAGATTGATTAGATTTAGATGGTGTCAGTTTTTCTCAGATTACGCTCCTATGAAGTGCCTTGGGATGTTTTACTACCTTAAAGGCACTATATAAATGCGAGTTTTTCTTGTTGATCTATGGATTGACTCAACGGGGGAATTTTCTCAGTATGTGGTGGTGGCATGGGACCTCACATTGTTTCAACACCGGAGTTGGTGGGCCAGTCTCCCTACCACCTCACTCACCTGTAACATTGGCCCTGATATGTCTCTTTGGTCTTTACCCAATCACCGAATCAGCCCTATGCAGTCTTGGATAGGTAAAGGGGAGGTACAATTCCTCTGCTTGCTAGGAGTAACAATGTTGTAAATACATTTGTGAAAACTTCCTCTGTCCAATATTGCTATTAAAATCACGAATGTTCTAAAGAATAGAGTTATTGAAAGGTCATCGACCTGAAGCATTGACTCTGTTTCTCGCTCCACCAATACTGTCTGGCCGGCTGAGTATTTCCAGCATTTTCAGTTGTCATTGCAGATTTCCAAGCATATTTTGCTTTTGTGTTCGAGTTATGATTTTACTAGAAGTATCAGAGAGAGTTTCACAATACAAATTTTTAATCAGTACTTTGTATATAATGCAATATTTTAGTTTTAGCTTGTTGGAATATTTATATATTCCTGGGAATGGAGAGAGGTATCCAACAATGACTATGATGCACTGAAAGGTAGACCAATCTCAACATCAGATTAGTTTACATAAAAACAGAAAATACTGGAAATCTCAGCATCTGTGGAGAGAGACAGATTAGTTGACCAGGGCTCTACCATCAATATGGGTCTGGAATGGTTATGTCTGACCAGAAAGAACAACACTGCCAGTGTGGAGGAAATTGACCAAAGTCAACACCATGGGCCCAAGTTTGCCCCCACTGCTAGAATGGCGCACCTCCATGAGGTGTGCGGGCTTTGTAGTACAGAAACACCGCCGATTTCTTACCTCTGTATTCTTGCCGTTGGTGCCAGGCCTGTGGCTTGTGGTGCAGCGCATTGGAATGCGTGGTGGGCGGAGCTACAGCCCTGCACCGAAAAGAGTGCCCGCAGCTGCGCGCATGCACAGTGGAGTCTGCGCGCGTGCGCAGTAGCTCCTGTCCCTCCCAGCATGTCCTTGCTCGGGTGACTCTGAAGAGCCGACGCAATGTTCACCGCCCCCCTTCCCGGGCTGATTGGCCTGCCACACAGGCCGGCCGCTGCCTTCCCGCGCTGAGGGCGACAAGAGACAGGTTGGGGGGGGGGGGCGGGAGGGGAAGAGTTTTGCGAGGGGGGGGAGAGTTTTGATCCGGCGGCTTGGTGGTGCTTTAAATGTAGTTACTTGCTCTGATTCCTTAACTCTGGGTAAAGTTTTTCTGTGCGGACAGAAGTGGCCACATACGCTGGCCTAAGTTAGTTTGGAGCAACTATTTGCTGGCCAAACTCGCTTAAATGGCCAAAACAGGAGCAAGTGGCTGGGAGCATCCCCTTTTGAAAAAAAACTAAATTAAAAAAAAACCTAACTAACTCACTTACACTGGCGCAAATTAAATGGCCAGAATTGCAACTAAAAAGATACTCCAGAAAAATCAAGTTGCTCCAAAAAAAACGTAGCAACTCCTGGGGAAATTGAGATCTGGAAACAATCTGGAACCACTGTTCAGAGGGAGCTACACATGAAGCTACCACACAAAACTGAAAAGAAATCCACCACTATTGTGAAGGAGCCAAAGTTAATTTACGTTTTCGATATGGAGTCCTTATTGAACTGAAGATTTCAAATTTTGATTCGGACCCGAGTTGTTGTTAGTTAAGGAGAATTGTCCATGCAGTAGGCAAATTTAAAAACAAATCTTCTGGTCAATATGGTCAGCCAACATTTTCCCTTCTCCTGAAGCGGTTGGCTCCTTGCCGGACTGCCGTTCCACAGGGGCCTCATTTGAAGTGTGAGCTTGAGAGTATGTCAGCAGGCTACTCGCTCAGAGGACGTAGTTACTTTCGTAAAAAAATATTTTGTCCGGTGGCATCCGCCCGCGGGAAGCCTCCGACCGCAGTTTTTGGCCCACAATCAACACTGATACAAAAGCAAAATACTGCAGCTGCTGGAAACCTGAAATAAAACCAGAAAATGCAGGAAATACTCAGCAGGTCAGGCAGCATCTGTGGAGAGATAATACAGAGAGACTATGGCCCCAAGTTTCCACATGATTTGCTCCTGACTTTTAGGAGCAGCTGGTGTAGAACGGAGTATCTTAGAAATCGGAATCCTCGTCATTTAGTTTGCTCCAGTTCTAGTCAGTTAGAACAGTTTCACTTTGGAACAGAATTTTTTTTTCAAAAGGGGGCGTGTCTGGCCACTTACGCCTGTTTTCAAAGTTTCGTCAGTGAAAACTTACTCCAAACTAACTTAGAATGGAGTAAGTGAAGATTTTTGTACGCTCGAAAAAACCTTGTCTACACTTTAGAAAATCAGGCGTAGGTTACAAATCAGGCGTAGGGAATGGGGGAGGGGGGGTTTAAAGGGAAGTTTACAAACATTAAATACTTCAGTTTTACAAATAAAGAGCTATCATCAATAATAAATGATAGATACATCAATAAATCAACCAATAAATCAAAAAAAATTAATAAGAAATAATTTTTTAAAAGATCAATAAATAAAACATTTTCTACTTACCGACTGCAGCACCGGGAGCCCTCCAACAGCATGCTGGGATGCCCCCCTCAGTGTGTCTCTGTCAGTGTCTCTATCTCTCTGTGTGTGTCTCTCATTCTCTGTCTGTCAGTGTCTGTGTTTCTGACAGCGAGGGGAGGGGGAGGAGGGGGAGGGGGGAGAGAGGGGGGGGAGCAGAGGGATTGGGGGGGGAAGGAGATTGGGGGGGGGGAAGGAGATTGGGGGGGGAAGGAGATTGGGGGGGGGAAGGAGATTGGGGGGGAAGGAGATTGGGGGGTAAGGAGATTGGAGGGGGGGAAGGAGATTGGGGGGGGGAGGAGATTGGGGGGGGTGGGGGAGATTGGGGGGGGTGGGTGGAAGGAGAAGGGGGAGGGAGGCTGAACGGGCTGGGCCCGAGACTTCGGGCAGGGCCCGTCCCCAGCACCAGATTTACAGGTAGGTGGTGTTGGGTCGGGTCGGGGGGGTGGTGGGAGGGAGGTCGGTTCGGTTCAGGTCGGGGGGAGGGAGGGAGGGAGAGGGAGGTCAGGTCAGGGGGAGGGAGGTCAGGTTGGATCCAGTCCGGGGGGGGGGGTGGGGGTGTCGGGTCCGGTCCGGGGGCGGGGGGGAGCGGGTGTCGGGTCCGGTCCGGGGGCGGGGGGGGTGGGGGGGGAGCGGGTGTCGGGTCCGGTCCGGGGGCGGGGGGTTGGGGGGGGAGCGGGTGTCGGGTCCGGTCCGGGGGCGGGGGGGGTGGGGGGGGAGCGGGTGTCGGGTCCGGTCCGGGGGCGGGGGGTTGGGGGGTGAGCGGGTGTCGGGTCCGGTCCGGGGGCGGAGGGGAGCGGGTGTCGGGTCCGGTCCGGGGGCGGGGGGGAGCGGGTGTCGGGTCCGGTCCGGGGGCGGAGGGGAGCGGGTGTCGGGTCCGGTCCGGGGGCGGGGGGTTGGGGGGGGAGCGGGTGTCGGGTCCGGTCCGGGGGCGGGGGGTTGGGGGGGGAGCGGGTGTCGGGTCCGGTCCGGGGGCGGGGGGTTGGGGGGGGGAGCGGGTGTCGGGTCCGGTCCGGGGGCGGGGGGTTGGGGGGGGGAGCGGGTGTCGGGTCCGGTCCGGGGGCGGAGGGGAGCGGGTGTCGGGTCCGGTCCGGGGGCGGAGGGGAGCGGGTGTCGGGTCCGGTCCGGGGGCGGGGGGTTGGGGGGGGGAGCGGGTGTCGGGTCCGGTCCGGGGGCGGAGGGGAGCGGGTGTCGGGTCCGGTCCGGGGGCGGAGGGGAGCGGGTGTCGGGTCCGGTCCGGAGGTGGGAAGCGGGAGTCGAGTCGGGTTGGGAGGAAGCAGGAGCTGGCCGTGGGAGGAGCCTTATTCACGCAGCCCCAGTGAGGCCATTGGGCCAGGGCTAGGGGCTGCGTGCTTCGGGCCCCTCCCACACAGTTTCGGGCGCCTGGAGCTACTGCACTTGCGTGCCCACTGTAGCGCGCATGTGCAGAGGTCCCGGCACTGTTTTCAGCGCAGGGACCTGGCTCCGCCCCCTACAGCTCCTGCTGCGCTGCGCCGAGGGCCAGAGGACCTGCAGGGAGCTGGAGAATCTGGAGGTTTTTTTTAGGTGCACTTTGTGAGGCGAAAAACGGGCGTCCAGGTCGGGACTGCGCCGTTCTAGGCGCGGCTCGAAACTTGGGCCCAAAAAAACCTGCAAAAGAACATGGAAAGGCTAAGTGAGTAGGTAAAAATTTGGCAGATGGAGTATAATGTTGGAAAGTGAGAGGTCAGGCACTTTGCCAGAAAAAAAATCAAAGAGCAAGTTATTATTTAAATGGGAAAAGATTGCAAAGTGCTGCAGTACAGTGGGACCTGGGGGTACTTGTGCACGAAACACAAAAGGATAGCATGCAGGTACAGTAAGTGATCAGGAAGGCCAATGGAATCTTGGTCTTTATTGCAAAGGGGATGGAGTATAAAAGCAGGGAAGTCTTACTACAGTTGTACAGGGTATTGGTGAGGCCACACCTGGAATACTGCGTGCAGTTTTGGCATATTTACGAAAGGATATACTTGCTTTGGAAGCTGTTCAGAGAAGGTTCATTAGGTTGATTCCGGGGATGAGGGGGTTGACTTATGAGGAAAGGTTGAGTAGGTTGGGCCTCTACTCATTGGAATTCAGAAGAATGAGAGGTGATCTTATTGAAACGTATAAGATTATGAGGGGGCTTGACAAGGTGGATGCAGAGAGGATGTTTCCACTGATGGGGGAGACTAGAACTAGAGGGCATAATCTTAAAATAAGGGGCCACCCATTTAAAACTGAGATGAGGAGAAATTTCTTCTCTCAGAGGGTTATAAATCTGTGGAATTCGCTGCCTCAGAGAGCTGTGGAAGCTGGGCCATTGAATAAATTTAAGACAGAAATAGACAGTTTCTTAAACGATAAGGGGATAAGGGGTTATGGGGAGCGGGCGGGGAAGTGGAGCTGAGTCCATGATCGGATCAGCCATGATCTTATTAAATGGTGGAGCAGGCTCGAGGGGCTGTATGGTCTACTCATGCTCCTATTTCTTATGTTCTTACATTCTTAATACAGAGTTATCAACACTTCACACTTAGTTCATTTGGAATCTGTGCTCAATTCCTAACAAGGTTTATTTATGGAAATGTAGCAGGTAGGATACATAAAGAGTACAAACTTATGTACAATGACAGTAGTAGGGCCTGGTCTATTAAAACTACACTCTGCTCATGATAGTCGTGGATGTGGTAAGATCTTCATTACTGACACCCTTGTTTGGTTTTGTTTTGTTCCTTGGTTCCTCTACTTTTTATTTCTGTCATTACAGCCCCCACACCAGAGCCTCATATGTACCATTTTCCTTTGAAATTCACAGACTGCAGAGTAAGTTCCAGGTAGATGTAAAACCATACATAAGGAATTTATAGCAATTTCCAGGTTGAATGATCCACAAGACGAAGTTGTTCAGACAGCACAAAAAAATCTTCCTGCCTAAGTTAGCACTGTTTGGAAGCTGAAGACAAAAGCTATCTCCCAGAATCTAAACGTGCTTGAACTGGGTGGCCCCATTTTAACTTTCCCCAGGTTTCACTTTAGATTTATACAGAACACAATAAATTCACATATATATTAATGCACAAAGCTAGCTCTACCCCAATGACTATACCATGAAATTTGTCACACTGGATCTGTTCAATAACATGTCACTTACCTACTCATGACTGTACTGCCTGTTGTAGTTTGGCCATGAATTAATTATTTAGTTCAAGAGCTTAGTGCAGACAAAGTTCAACACAAATGCCTGAAACCTGCTGAATAACCTGCTCCAGTTGTCTTGGATAACCCTCGCCACTGGACCAAGACCTAGCTCTGTCAAGCCCGTGTGGTGGCTGGAGTGCAATGGTCACCACATGTTAAAAAAATCCACGCACAGGCATCTTCCACCCTTCAGGATGTAGTTCGGGACCGGAATAATAGGTCCTTCATTGAAACACCTGTGAACTCATCCTTTTTTGGCGTGGAAACAATTCATCCTTGTTTCGAGGGACCGCCTATGATGATGAATATTCCACTAAGGTTTGAGCTGATTATCTGCTCCCCTCATGCTTTCAAAAGTCTACAAAATATCGTTCTTTTGGCCCTCTTTTTTCCTTCCCAATTTCTTTTATTCAGTGTTATCAGAGTGTCTTTCTTACATAAAAGCAAGTTGTTGTTGATGCATGAAGTGATACTTCTTGCGAGAAGGAAAAATAGTCTCTCCACTTTAATTCTTCTGAACAGGTTGTTTATCCACCCGAGATAAGAATTCAGGATATTTCAGCTTCAGTTGAGCTGAAATTTGAGCATTTTGTAAAGTTTAGTCTGTAACAAATGTCAAGATGGTATCCAAGGTGACTGCTTTATTATAATATACAGGCCAAGAAATTGGATCGTGCAGCATCTGTCTTTCGGGTGAAAAACAGGTGCTGAAGGGTCCAATATGGCGTGTGGCGTGCACGCGCTCAATCTGCGTTGGGATAGTCATCCAGAGCTCCCGCCTGAAACTAGCGTAAGGCCCATTGCTTATGCAAATAAAGGCGCTAATGTCTGTTTCAGGCCCCTTTGCAAAATTGGATCTCAACTGTCTGCGGGATGTGCTGCGTAGTTTTATTGGGCCTAAGGGAGCCAAATCAGCAGTCCTTAAAGGGGCCGCTGGAGACTGCCACCAATTTTCATTTACCTGAATGTGGAGTTGATGGAGCAGGGGTGGAAACATTTTTAATACTTTTTACTGTAGTAGCTGTAGTAGTAATAGTGTCAGCTGTGACTCAATGGGTAATACCCTCACCTCTGAGTCAGAAGGTTGTGGGTTCAAGTCCCACTCCAGAGAGTTCAGCACAAAAATCTAGGCAGATAATCCAGTGCAGTACTGAGGGAGTGCTGCGCTGTCGGAGGTGCCATCTTTCAGATAAGATATTAAACCGAGGCCCCATCTGCTCTCTCAGCTGGACATAAAAGATCCATGGCATTATTTCGAAGAAGAGCAGGGGAGTTATCCCTTCTGTCCTAGCCAATATTTATCCCTCAATCAACATCACCAGAACAGATTATCTGGTCACTATCATATCATTGTGAAAGCTTGCTGTGTGTAAATTGGCTGCCGCGTTTCCTACATTACAACAGTGACTACACTTCAAAAGGTATATCATTGGCTGTAAAGCGCTTTGGGACATTTAGTGGCCGAGAAAGGCACTATATAAATGCAAGTCTTTTTTTTTTAGTAGTAAAGGTGAAGATTGAAATGACAAATTTATTACAAATCTAGATTCAGGTTATAGCCCTATCTCTCAGAAACGAAAAGGGAAATCGTTATCTGTATTTTGACTCACCTGATCTTCGGAAACTGAAACTCTTTTCACCCTTTTCTCAACCATCAAGGATGGTCTGTGACCGTACTGCTAACAGCAAAGAAAGTAGAGAAAAGTAATGCTACTTTCCTGAGCTGTGGGCATTTAAGAAGTTGACCATGACTCAGTTATAAATAAGTGGACTGGCCTTCGTCTGATCTTTGCTTTGGTTCAGTCCAAACTACCTCATATGCATTCGACAATATTTAAATCTCTGTGTAACGTGTTAAGTACTCGGCACAGGAATTTGGGTATCACAGAAAATGAATGGAAACCAGCTTTTACAGTGTAATGCACAGGATTTTAAGTGATAAAGTGATTAAAAAGTAACTACAGGCAACTCTCGATTATCCAGGTCCCTCGGGGATTGGGCTATGCCGGGTAAACGATTTCTCCGTTAGAGCGGGTTGACATTATAAAGTTAAAACTTCAATAAATAAATACTGTGCAATCAGCTACACACAGTAACACGGCAGTTAAGTATGGACATTACCAGCATGCATGCAGGTGGCCTCGAGGAGAAGATTGTCTAGCTCCGGGGTTCCGGAGCGCGCTGCCATCCTGAGCCGAAAGGACTCCGATCGCACCGGCCCGATGCCATCCCAGGCCGAAAGGACTCCGACATCAGCGGCGGTCACGAGAGACAGCGACCGCAGCAGTGTGCACACACACGGAATTTTAAATGCCGTTACAACGGTTTCCCGTTGCATCTGTGTGCGGATAATCGAGAGTTGCCTGGAACTGATAAATGGGAAAGGAATAAGAGCCTGTTAACCTTGGAAAATGCACGGAAAAATAACTGCTAACAGAAACGTACGAAACTACTCTGCGTGCAACATTTAAGTACAGGGGTTGTTAAAGCTTATTAGATGCCATTCAGCACAAGACAGAAACATTGGGGGCAATTTTCAATGGCTGGTCGCTTGTTGCTTGCTTGGAAATCGAGTGGCCAACAACTGAGCAGCGGGCTGGGGAGGAGGGATCCGTCAACCATCCCATTGACACCCAAACCTGCCTGATGCAATTTAAGGCGGGTCTGTAAATGGGCGCCGTGATGGGTGGGGAGGAGATGTGGTGGAGGAAGGGGGGGGCGGGTGTACTGAGGGGGTTTAAAATTGGGGTTGTGGTGGGGGAGGGGGGCTTTGAAATCAGGGATGGCTCGAGACTTGGGGGGTGGGGACTGGGGAATGGGGCCCAGCCTTTCTTGCAGAGCCAGAAGCAACAGCAGCAAGGAGTGGCACTGAAATGGAGACAAGAATGGAAGCTCAGGGAGAGAGGGAGGCTGGGAAATGGGGGCTCGGGGGAGAAATGGAGATTGGAGAATGGGGGCTCGGGCAGAAGAGGGGGACTATGGAATGGGGGCTCGGGGAGAGATGGTGCCTGGCTAATTGGGGCTCGGGGGGGAAGATGGAGACTGGAAAATAGGGTGTCGGGGGTGCAGTATATGCAAGCACTCTAATAATGGCTCCACGAGGTAAGGGTATAGTACTTGAACAGTAGTGACCTTAGTCCTTTATTGCAGCTCCGAGGGTGAGGACACCAAGAGGTGAGCTCCCTTTTATACTTGGTTACCTGCAATGTACAGGTGACCCTTAGGTCTCCAGCAGCAGCACCCTCTGGTGGTACAGGTATAGTATATACAGGGTGAAGGTACATTCAGTGGTCAGGTGTTACAGTACATACATTAACATGCATACATAATAGGGGGAAGAGATGGACAATGGCAAATGGGGGGTCGGGGGTGCGGGGGGATGGAGACTGGGGAATGGGGGCTTGGGGAGAGAGGGGGACTGGGGAATGGGGGCTTGGGGAGAGAGGGGGACTGGGGAATGAGGGGTTGGGGAGAGAGGGGAACTGGGGAATGAGGGGTTGGGGAGAGAGGGGAACTGGGGAATGAGGGGTTGGGGAGAGAGGGGAACTGGGGAATGAGAGGTTGGGGAGAGAGGGGGACTGGGGAATGAGAGGTTGGGGAGAGAGGGGAACTGGGGAATGAGAGGTTGGGGAGAGAGGGGGACTGGGGAATGGGGGCTTGGGGAGAGAGGGGGACTGGGGAATGAGGGGTTGGGGAGAGAGGGGAACTGGGGAATGAGAGGTTGGGGAGAGAGGGGAACTGGGGAATGAGGGGTTGGGGAGAGAGGGGAACTGGGGAATGAGGGGTTGGGGAGAGAGGGGAACTGGGGAATGAGGGGTTGGGGAGAGAGGGGAACTGGGGAATGGGGGGGTCGGGGGGAGATGGAGACTCATCATCATAGGCAGTCCCTCAAAATCGAGGATTACTTGCTTCCACTCTAAAAATGAGTCCTTAGGTGGCTGAACAATCCAATACGAGAACCACAGTCCCTGTCGCAGGTGGGACAGATAGTCGTTGAGGGAAAGGGTGGGTGGGGCTGGCTTGTCGCACGCTCTTTCCGCTGCCTGCACTTGATTTCTGCATGCTCGCGGCGATGAGACTCGAGGCGTTCAGCGCCCTCCCGGATGCACTTCCTCCACTTAGGGCGGTCTTTGGCCAGGGACTCTCAGGTGTCGGTGGGGATGTTGCATTTTATCAGGGAGGCTTTGAGGGTGTCCCCTCCTCACCTTTGGCTCGTTTGCCATGAAGGAGTTCCGAGTAGAGCGTTTGCTTTGGGAATCTCGTGTCTGGTATGTGAACGATGTGGCCTGCCCAGCGGAGTTGCTCAAGTGTGGTCAGTGCTTCAATGCTGGGGATGTTGGCCTGGTCGAGGACGTTAACGTTGGTGCGTCTGTCCTCCCAGGGGATTTATAGGATCTTGCGGAGACATCGTTGGTGGTATTTCTCCAGCGATTTGAGGTGTGTACTGTACATGATCCATGTCTGGAGGGCGAGTATCACTGTAGACCATGAGCTTGGTGGTGGATTTGAGGGCCTGGTCTATGGGAATGGGGGATCGGGGAGAGAGGGAGTCTGGAGAATGGGGAGACTGGGGAGAGAGGGGAACTGACAAATGCCGTTGACATGGGGCCCAGTATTTCTCTCAGCAATGGGAGAAATAGCAGCTCGGTGGTGAGTGGGCGTGGCACGGGGAAAGGAGCAGCCAATAAACGGTGAGTGAAACCTGGGGACCTACTGTGGGTAAATAGTGAAAGATTATTTCCACTAGTGGGTGAATGGGGGAGTAGGGAACAGAAACCAAGGATCCTCACTGGAAGAAACAAGGGGGAAGAGAGGAGGCTTTCTGAGCTGAATGCTATTAGACTGTGGGATCCTTCGCCACTTATAGGCAGAATTTAAGGGGTAGAAATTCACCTCTGCCCAAAACGGGGTGCACCTTCTGTTTTTTGAAGTTTTCTCCGCCGCATGAGATGCCGTCGATATTCGACACTTGGAATGTTTTTTGGTTGGGGCAGATGTGGTTGTGGCTGAGGGTCTGGGAATCAAGCGGCCAACAGTTGAGCATCGAGATGGGGAGCAGGGTTCCCTCGGCCACCCCATTGACACCCAAATCTTGCAGTGGCTCTGCCGCCCCGATCACTCATCAGCGGCCGCTACTGACGTCAGCGCGACATGGACGTCACAACGTTTCCCCCCCCCCCGCTTCAGTCAAAGGGGAGGGCCGCTGCGAGCTCTGCATATTTATAACTTCGGTCCACCGGGCCACCACGGAGGGTGTCGGCCGGACCAGTGGCCTGGCACCCAAGAGGAGGTGCCAGGCTGCCTGTTGGCGGCCCGGCCGAACCCGGGGCATAATGTCAGGCTGACCTGGCAGTCGGCCGACCATAAAAAATAAGATGGCGTCTCCGGCAGCGCCACCTCCCCTTTAAGGGTGGTCGCGCCGGCGACCAACAAGGACCAGGAAGGAGTGCCCCCGACACAAAACGCTGTCGGGGCCACCGGCCGGCGGCGGCCACCGCTCCCGCGGGGCAATTCCACAAAATGGATATTTCCCGCGGAGGAATTTTGGGAAGGGGTCACTGCGGCGGGAAAATGGGTGGTTCGGTCCCCTACACCGTTCCACCCCTGATGAAGGACAATTTACAAAATGGCGGCCCCTCCACGGAGAGTCGGTGGTCATTCCGCGTCGCCCTGTGGCTGCCGCTTTCAGGCAGCCAGAGGCCTAATCGGGAGGGGCAATTTCAGCTCCTAAAACCTCATTTCAAGGGGAATGAGCTCACGTGATCAGATGTCACGTGATCAAGCATCACATGGTCCAATGTCATGGGTCAGAATGTAAGATGATCAAACGTCCAGTTATGCGTCAACCAGATTTGGCAGCCCTGCTACAAGGTTGAATCTTAATGGCCTCTCAATGGCCCTCAATGTGCAACAAATAGTCGGCCTACCAACTTTTTAGTGCAAGAAGCATGGGCAGTAAAAATGGGGCCTTGTCACCATTACCCACATCCCGAGAGCAAGTAATATTTTGAAATATTTTACATTCAATCAAAAGTATCACCTCCATGTCATATAATGTTCCCATTAATAGAAGCCTCAAAATGAACATCAAGGCTGAGTAGCTAAGACAGAGACAAGCAGAATGATGGGCCATTGGAGCCGTCAATAGCAGAGCTTGTACTAGAGCCAGGAGGAGTGGTGTGGGAGCTCGCCTGCTACTTTCAGGGAATTGAACAAGTAGACAGCATTGATCTATCGGACAGTTATGATACATAGATGCATCCTGATTTGTTTTTATGTTTGTTTATAATAGAAAGATTAATCTGCATGACATTTTGAAGCCACGAGTTTCCCTTTTCTGTTGAATAAAAACACTGACAACAAAGAAAATACATTAAATGTGGTACACATTTATTTTCCTTCCATTTATTCGTGCTGTTTCTAAACTGAAAGTGATTCCTCAGTGCACATAGTGTATGTTTTTTGACCTTAAAATAATTGATTCTATGAATCGTTTGTGAAATTTCTGAGCGAAATAATGCTCTTTATGACAGCAAACCTTTTTTTCTTTTACTTTTTTCTTTGTTGACCTTGTGAAAAAAAATGAGCCTCAAAACAATGCAGCCAAATCTCCACCAGACTCCCACCATAAATCCAGGAGGAATCCAGAGGAATGGCTGGTGACTGGGTACACTGGGTCCTGAGCTGATCTGGGATTTCCTGCTTGATGCACTAAGGGATGGAGCAACTGACACACAGTGGGCGGGGCCGGAGGCTGGGGCTCCCTCTACTGGGAGTTCCTGCTTCTCTGGCCCATTCGGGAACCAGTTTATGTCTGGATGCTGGTGTTCCCAGTAATATGAGGAGGGCACAATTGGGGTCCCAGCAGGGTGAGAAAGCAGACTGGATGCCCTTAGAAGGGGTGATATTTTCATTAAAACTTCTCTTCTTAGGCAGTCCCTCGAAGCGAGGATGATTTGTTTCCACCAAAAAGTGATGAGTTCACAGGTGTTTCAATGAAGGACCTGATATTCCAGGTCTCGAACTGCATATTGAAGGGTGGAAGATGCCTGTGCGTGAAATTTTTAACGTGTGGTGGCCGTTGCACACCAGCCACCAGCTTGACAGAGCTAGGTCTTGGTCCAGTGGCAAGGATTAACCAAGACGACTGGAGACCAGCTCTGCTGCACAGACCTAGTACGCACACTGTGTGCACACCAAGTCATTAAAACATATCTATAATGGCCCTCTTGGTGAAGAAGCCAAAGGGGGCAGAGAAATAAGTCTGGTGTTCTCCAGATGGTGGCCAGGAGTATCTGCAATGTGAGGCAGATTGGTGTCCCAGCACCAGCCCCATATAAATGAGATGCCCTCTCACTGATCACACAAACTCCAACAGGGCAGTCCACAACTGCTGGGATCACAGCCTGCGGATTTCTGGGCCCTATGGACTGGATTTTCGGCTTTGATGTTTTTGGGGCGATAATGGTGGCGTGGCGGGAAAGTTAGCGCCCCAGAACAGTTTGCGCCTCAGTAGGTAAGTTTGGACAGCTGGGCCCTGTGTCAGGGGGCGCAGCGCGAAGGGAGGCGTTGTACACCTCTCTTAGGGCGTGAGGGTGGAAAACTCCCGAGCTAAAGAGCCGGGCCGGGAGCACTCCGAGAGACACCTGGTGGGGTCGGGGGAAAAACCTAAACAAAATATCGCAAAAACATTCCCAAAACATTGCCCAAGCCACCACAACACCAATCGCAAAAAAAAATTAAACGAAAAAAAAAATCACACTTGACTGAGGTGTCCATTACTTACCTCTCCACTGTCGGGATGGTTGAACCACCTGATTTCCCAGGCGGTCAGTGCTAGGCGTGCTTTGCGGTGTACGGGTCGGGCTGATATCAAAACTCGCGCCGGTGTTGCAACCAGTGGCATTGCACACTGGGCACATTTCTACCGGGCGGTGCTGCTCCGCGCCGCCGCTAAACCAGAGACGAGGATCGCTGTGGGGCGCTGGAGGCTGACCGCCCACCCAGAAAACTTCATTGCCGCCATTGCGGCTGCTTCAAGTGAAAAACGGAGCGCAGAAGATCCAAAAATCCAGCCCAATGTCTCTAACTAGGCTGGCACTCCAGTGCAGTGCTCAGGGAGTTCTGCACTGTTGGAGGTGCCGTCTTTTGGATGAGACGTTAAAACGAGGCCCCGTCTGCCTTCTCAGGGGATCCCACGGCACTATTTTGAAGAAGAGCTGGGCAGTTTACCCCAGTGACCTGGCTAATATTTATCCCTCAACTCACATTACCATTTATCTCCTTCCTTCCCACTATCCAGGGCCCCAAATACTCCTTCCAGGTGAAACAGCAATTTACTTGTACTTCTTTCAATTTAGTATACTGTATTTGCTGCTCACGATGTGGTCTCCTCCACATTGGGGAGACCATCATCATAGGCGGTCCCTCGAACGAGGATGACTTGCTTCCACGAGTTCACAGGTGTTTCGATGAAGGACCCGATGTTCCAGTCCTGAACTCCAATTGAGGGGGTGGAAGATGCCCGTGCGTGGATTTTTTTAGCATGTGGTGACCGTTGCACACCAACCATCACACGGGCTTGACAGAGCTAGGCCTTTATCCACAGCCTTGTATTGTTTCCCTGCCTGGAAACCAAGAAGCCCGGATACCTGCTCTGCTGCACGGACCTAGTGCGCACACATATCGCAGTGTGGGCTGGCCCGTGCTGCCCCTGGGCCCTCGGCTCTTCTGGGCCCAGTACCCTCATCTGTCGCACCTCCGCCACAAACTCTCGCCACTCCTCTGCCCCGACCTTCCCACTCCTCTGTACCTGGGCCCTGCCGATGTGCCTGCCCATGCTCCAAAACGCCGACCAGGCTTTTGATGACGTTACCCAGTCGCCCATCTCAAAATCCTTGGAGCCGCTCGCAGTGGAGGTTGAAGTGGTATGCTGCTCCAGTTTTATAGCCCGACATGCGGAGCTGTTCTCTCGCAGGTCGAGGGGCTACAATGTCCTAGTGCCTGCCGCTCCAGCTCTTTTACTTGCCGACCTGTGGAGCTATTCCCTCGCAGGTCGGGGGGCAACGATGTAGCGTAGATTGAGTGACCGCTTTGCGGAGCACCTCCGTTCAGTCCGCAAGTGTGACCTGGAGCTTCCGGCCGCCTGTAACTTTAATTCTCCACTCCATTCCCACTCTGACCTCTCTGTCCATGGTCACCTACACTGTTCTAACCAAGCTCAACGCAAGCTCGAGGAACAGCGCCTCAGCTTTCGTTTAGGCACTTTACAGCCTTCTGGACTCAATATCGAGTTCAACAATTTCAGATCGTAACTGCTACCAATCTTTGGCTCCCTCCGCCCCTCCCCCCCCAGAGCCGGTTTCTTTTTTTCTCCTTGTCTCTGATGGCAGTTGGTCATTATCCCGCCATTCACACCCTATCTTGACTAATGTTTTTCTAACTCCTGGCATTAGCATTTCAATTCAGCCCATCATCCCTTTTGTCTCTCTAATCTCTCCTGTCTTCCATCCTATGACAGACCTTCCCTTTTGTTCTGTCTTCCCCTCCTCCTTTCAGTGCTTGTTAAGATTCCGTTCTTTCCGAAGTTCTGATGAAGGGTCATCGACCCGAAACGTTAACTCTGCTCTCGCTCCACAGATGTTGACTGACCCACTGAGATTTCCAGCATTTTCTGTTTTTATTCCAGATTTCAGCAGCCGCAATATTTTGCTTTTGTACTAAAATAATTTATCTGGCCATTATTACATTGCTTTTTTGGGGGCCTTGCTATGTGGAAATTGGCGAGCACGTTTCCTATATTACAACAGTGACTACACTTCAAAAGCTACTTCATTGAATGTAAAGAGCTTTGGGATGTCCTGAGGTTATTTCTTTCTTTACTTATATGTGTTCCCCAAAATAGTGAGTACATGACTGCTATCTCCAGAGCCAACTGGCTCAGTGCCCCTGATGCAGGCTTCCCTGAAGATACATGAGCAGCTACCCCTGATGCTTCATCATCAGTGCCAAGTGTAGTCCTTACCTGATTCACTGGTGTCTCTGTGCTTTCTGGAGCGTTATGAAAGTTATTTATGGAGGCCATTATGATGTACCGAGCTGCCACTGATTTCAGCATCATTTGGCCGCCACTGTTACTCTGTAGCCCATGCTGCTGCTGCAGGCTTTCCCCTTTGTACATCCATTTGTCATTGTGTGGGCTCTGTCTCTGTGGCAGCTTGACGTCCCTTAGTAATGGCTGTTGCCAATCATTCCCCATTGGATTTAATATCCTGTATTTCTGAAATGGCCACTGCTGCTGTCAAGTGGTCAGCTCACTCATGTGTGGTAGTTTGGATTGAAGACAACCGATCACGCAAACTTTGATGCACCATGGGCCAGGAATCGAGCAACTTTTCCACACAATGTCACCGATGCACCATTTTTATTTGGGAAAGATGGAGCACAGTAAATTACATCAATAGCCAACTCAAGACAAGCACTCTTTAAGCAGTGAATCTGTTCTGTACCTACTAACCCCTCATAATGCAACACTGTTCTGACCCACAGGACCAGTACCGTACCTCACCCAGTTGTACCTCATCCCACTCATCATTTTGGCAATCTAGAAATATGTGTCTGCAAGGAGCATGGAAGCAGAAAATCTCTCCTTGATCGTTTTCTCGGATGTCACAAACACAATTGTCGATTCATTATCAGAGATTGCTCAACTATCAATCTGGGGTTACAATAAACAAAATCTTGTTCCATGGCGAGTGATGAATTTTACTGGAATATCTTTGTTACCCATAAAAAGAGGCGATACTACTGGTATTATGTCACTGCAAAGGCTGCAATGGATATAGTGCAAATTCTTAAATATGGTTCTGTGGAGCAGCCACTTGAATCAATTTATATGCCAGATATTAAAGTGAACTTTGATGTATGCAACAATCCTTCTCATTACTTTAAAGACCTGGATTTTGTTCCTTTCAAACTTTTCGTCAAGGAAAAGAAGTTCAGCTAGATTTAATAGGGGTGTTAAAATTATGAGAGGTTTTAACAGAGTAGATAGGGAACAACTTTTTCCACTGGCAGGAGGGTCAGTAACCACTTGACAAAACAATCCAGGGGGGAGATGAGGAGAATTTCTGTTACTCAACGAATTGTTACGATCTGGAACGCACTGCCTGAAAGGGTGGTGAAGCAGATTCAATAGTAACTTTCAAAAGGGAATTGGATCTCTACTTAAAAAAGGAAAAATTTGCCAGACTATGGGAAAAGAGCAGGGGAGTGGGACTAATTGGTGGCTCTTTCAGAGCACCGTCACAGACACGATGGGCTGAATGGCCTCCTTCTGTGTTGTATGATTCGATAATTCATACAGGTATCAGTGCTTTCATGTTGGTTGTCCTCCTCTAGTGCATGAACAATTCTGATGACTAAATGCTACCTTCTTCTTAACAGCCTTCTTGATATCAAACATCTTTTAAGCATCCTTCCAGAATTCTTTTATTGTAAGAGATTGTTTCAACTGCTCAAAAACCTCATTCAAGCTTTACTATAAACACAAAGGTTTCGGGGATTCATAGCTGCCTCTTCAACATTTATCATTTCTCCTCTATCAAATCAAACACCTACACTGTAAACATTGGCAAGCATGTCTTTTTCTGCAATAGTGTGCTGTTAGCATTACCACAGGGTGCATTTGAAGAATTTACTACTGGTAACCTATAAACTAAAACAACAATTCCTTGTAACATCAACAACATGTGAACCAAACCAAATTTCCCTTTTGTCTAAACTATAATAATTAAAAATGTCAAAATGAATTTTGGGAATTCATTGATTAGAATCATAGAATCATAAAATGGTTAAAATACAGAAGGCGGCCATTCAGCCTGTCGAGCCCGTACCGGCTCTCTGCAAGAGCACTTCAGCTAGTCCCACTTCCCCGCCCTTTCACCAGAGCCATGCAGATTTTTTTTCCTTCAGGTACTTATCCAACTCTCTTTTGAAAGCGGTGATTGAGTCTGCCTCCAGCATCCTCTCAGGCAGTGCATTCCAGATCCTAACCACTCACTGTGTTAAAACATTTTTCCTCATGTTGCCTTTGGTTCTTCTGCCAATCACATTATATACAGAATTAGTCCATTTAATGAACTCTCTTCCATATCCTGCCTTGGATGACTACTCCTCAAATACAAGAAACTAAATAGAGGTGTGGAGGAGTAGACAGATCTGGGAGTACAGATGCATCGTTAAAAGTAGCAGCACAAGTTGATAAGGTCACAAGTGCATGAAAATTACTAGGGTTCATTTCTAGTATTTCTAACTATTCCTTGGTTAGATCACACTTGGGAGACTGCGTGTAGTTCTGGTCTCCCTACTACAACAATAATATTAAAGCACTAGAGTAAGTCTAGAAACGATTTACAAGGATATTACCAGAGTTGAGATGTCACAATTATCAGGAAAGATTGAACAGGCTGGGTTTCTTTTCTCTGATAAGAAGACTAAGGAGAGACTTGATAGAGGTCTTTAAAACGATGGAAGGGTTCGATAGGGTGGATATAGAGAAACTATTTACACTTTTTGGTGAATCCAGAACAAGGGAGCATGAATAAAAGTTAGCCGTTAACAGGTCAAATAAAGAAATGATGAGGAATTTCTATCCACAGAGAGAGGTGAGAATATGAAACTCACTGCCACATGGAGTGCTTGAAGCAGATAGACTTAATGCATTTAAGGGCAGGCTTGATACATTCATGAGGAAGAAGGGAATAGACGAATAGGGAGGCTAGATGGGAAGAGGTAATTAGAGTGGGACTAGGCTCATAGGCTAGATGGACCGAATTTCCCAAACAAACCAAAGTTTTGCTATTTGTGAAATGCAATATATTGGCAGTAACATGAAAATTGTCATGTGTTTGAATATTGCGGTGGTGTAATTATTCATCTTAAAAAAAATGAAGGGATAATTTTCCATCTTAACGGACTGAAAATCCTACTGGTAATATTCCTGATACACGCTTCTGGTGCACAAATCTCTGCGTAAAATTGGTTTCTTAACAAATTGGAACAAAAGAGTTTGACAGCATCATGGAATTGAATCTGGCTGTATATTTCTGAGTTGCTCTAAATTAGTTATTTTAGACTGAATACTTTGTTTTGCTCTCAAACTGCAATTTTGTAATTTAATTTTCTGGTTAGAACTTCAACTGACTGGAGCCCTTCACTAACGGGATTGCTTTTCTTCAAACCTGAAAGGTTTATTATTCGCTGAAACTAGACATTTTACTGAACTAGTTAGACCTAGCAGGGGAATGCTCATGTTCCAGTAAGCATGCCTCTTCAATTTAGTATATACTAATAAATTCAATCAATAACTTGATTTCCTGAAGCAAGTATCATAGGAGGTTAATACAATTATTTTTGCAAATAGGAAAAATACATTTGTGTGCTTTGTCAGCCTGTTGTGCAAGGCACAAGTGGTTAAATATTACCAAAGCAGGATAACAATGGCATGAAATACTGAACTGCATTTACTGTTGGATATCACATACGAACACAGATGATCTGTAAGGTTCCTGATTAATGGTTCTCACAGAAAAATTCTAAATTTGACCCAGAACACTGGGAGAACTTCCCTGCTCTTCTTCGAATAGTGTTATCGGATCTTTTATATCCAGCTGAGCAGGCAGACTGGGCCTCGGGTTTAAAGTCTCTTCCAAAGATACACCGGCCTCTTAGCGTCCTCCTCACAGCTCACACAGCCATCCAGCTTAGTGTCATCTGCAAACTTGGAGATATTACATTCAATTCCTTCATCTAAATCATTAATGTATATGGTAAATAGCTGGGGTCCCAGCACTGAGCCCTGCGGCACTCCACTAGTCACTGCCTGCCATTCTGAAAAGGACCCATTTATCCCGACTCTCTGCTTCCTTTCTGCCAACCAGTTCTCTATCCACGTCGGTACATTATCCCCAATACCACGTGCTTTAATTTTGCACACCAATCTCTTGTGTGGGACCTTGTCAAAAGCCTTTTGAAAGTAAAAATATAGCACATCCACTGGTTCTCCCTTGTCCACTCTACTAGTTACATCCTCAAAAAATTCTAGAAGTTTTGTCAAGCATGATTTCTCTTTCTTAAATCCATGCTGACTTGGACCGATCCTGTCACTGCTTTCCAAATGCGCTGCTATTTCATCGTTAATAATTGATTCCAACATTTTCCCCACTACTGATGTCAGGCTAACCAGTCTATAATTACCAGTTTTCTCTCTCCCTCCTTTTTTAAAAAGTAGTGTTACATTAGTTACCCTCCAGTCCATCGGAACTGATCCAGAGTTGATAACTTATTGGAAAATGATCACCAATGTATCCACTATTTCTAGGGCCACTTCCTTAAGTACTCTGGGATGCAGACTATCAGGCCCCAGGGATTTATCGGCCCTCAATCCCATCAATTTCCCTCACACAATTTCCCGCCTAATAAGGATTTCCTTCAGTTCCTCCTTCCCACTACACCCTCGGTCCCCTAGTATTTCTGGAAGGTTATTTGTGTCTTCCTTCATGAAGACAGAACCAAAGTATTTGTTCAATTGGTCTGTCATTCCTTTGTTCCCTATTATAAATTCACCTGAATCTGACTGCAAGGGACCTACATTTATCTTCACTAATCTTTTTATCTTCACATATCATGGTACATCAGTCATTAAAAGTTGGCATGCAGGTACAGCAGGCGGTGAAGAAGGCAAATGGCATGTTGCCCTTCTTAGCTAGGGGATTTGAGTATAAGAGCAGGGAGGTCTTAGTGCAGTTGTACAGGGTCTTGGTGAGGCCTCACCTTGAATATTGTGTTCAGTTTTGGTCCCCTAATCTGAGGAAGGACATTCTTGCTATTGAGGGAGTGCAGCAAAGGTTCACCAGACTGATTCCCGGGATGGCAGGACTGACATATGAGGAAAGACTGGATCGACTTGGCCTTTATTCACTGGAGTTTAGAAAATTGAGAGGGGATCTCATAGAAACTTATAAAATTCTGATGGGATTGGACAGGTTAGAGGCAGGAAGAATGTTCCCAATACTTGGGATGTCCAGAATCAGGGGTTACAGTCTAAGGATAAGCGGTAAGCTATTTAGGACCGAGATGAGGAGAAACTTCTTCACTCAGAGTTGTTAACCTGTGGAATTCTCTACCGCAGAAAGTTGTTGAGGCCAGTTCGTTAGATATATTCAAGAAGGAGTTAGATATAGCCCTTCCGGCTAAAAGGATCAAGGGGTATGGAGAGAAAGCAGAAACGGGGTACTGAGGTGAATGATCAGCCATGATCTTATTGAATGGTGGTGCAGGCTCGAAGGGCCGAATGGCCTACTCCTGCACCTATTTTCTATGTTTCTATGTTTCTATTCCATATGACTTTGATTATGGATTTTGATTTTGAGGTTGGGTTGCTGTTTCTTACCATCCCAAACAGTAATACAATGAATTAGCGAATAGGAAAATCCTTACATTGCTCTGAAATACCAGTTAATGGACTGACTCTTATTTATTATGCTAAAAATAAATAAAAACCTCAGCCTATCTATGCCTGAAAACTGTGATCTGGTACAATATTTTCTTTTATCACAGTCATTAATTAATTCACCATAAACGCCCTTCAAAACGAATATTATGAAATACAATCCTTTCAATTTCAATTGAGAACAATAGTAATGCACACTGGAGTTTCCGATATATCTGCAGCTCAGGCAGTGCAAACTCTTGATGGACTGTGGATGAGCACTTGCAATAGATTTGGGGGCTGCCTGCGTTGTGAAAACCTGAACTTGACTTGCAGGATACTCGGCTGCAAACAGCAACGACTTGGATCTATCCTTTTGCTCCAGGAATTATAGGGTTAATTTTGTGGGGCTCCATTGGCAGCACAGAGCCCTGCTGGACATGAACATGTGCCATAGATCTGGGCACTGATAAATTCTCGGCTAAAGTGCTAATGTTTATCTAACCAGCGTGACTCTCATTAAACTGTTTGGATTTTATACAAGTCTCACATGCCTTTTGTGCTCCTCACCCATAGTGCAGCTTGTGATATAAAAGAGGCACATGGCTCTTCAGCTGGGCTGGTCTTAAAGGTGTGTTCTATAAATTACACTGAATTTACAGCACAGAAATAGGCCATTTGACTCAACAGGTCTATGATGGTGCTTAGACCTGTTGAGTCAAATGGCCATGCGAGTCTCCACCCACCTTACTCCATCTCAGAAGCCAAATCACTGAATATATTTAAGAAGGAAATAGATAGATTTCTAGACACAAAAGGCGACAACGGGTATGGGGAGAAAGCAGGAATATGTTGTTGAGATAGAGGATCAGCCATGATCATATTGAATGGCAATGCAGGCTCAAAGGGCCGAATGACCTACCTCCTATTTTCTATGTTTCTATGTTTCACCCTATTCTTCTATTCCTTTCTCCCTCATGTACTTATCTAGTTTCCCCTTAAATTCATCTGTTATATATGCAATACTATGTAACCAGCATTCTACCGCCACCAGCGGGCATATCTGTTGGAGTCCCAAGGGATCCCTGCATCCCTTGGGAGCACTGTATATAAGCAGGCCTCCCATACTGTACCGGCACTCGGGAGTTAGAATAAAGAGACTAAGGTCACACTTACTTATGTCTACAGTACTCAGCTTTATTTGAGACAGCATCCATGCTATTTGCCTCAACCATTGTATGTGGTATGTAATAAATAGAGCTTGAGCGCCGGGCCCTGGAACATCATGGGCCGCCCCGATCTGTGTGAGAACACCACCGCAGGCTGGGGCTATAAATAGAGCAGGAGCGCCTAGAACATCGTGGGCGGAGGTGCGGCGAATGAGGGTACGGGGCCCAGAAGAGCCGAGGGCCCAGGGGCAGCACGGGGCCTGCCCACACTAATTCAGAGAATGTGAGTTCAAATTCCACCATGGTAGTTTGAGAATTTGAATAAAAAATCTAGAAATGAAAATGTTGATACCAGTAAATGTGTCGGTTTGATGTAAAATTCAACAGGTTCATTAATGCCCGTAAGTGAAAGGAAAGCTGCCGCCCTTACCCGGTCTGGACACTATGTGATTCCAGTCCCACCACAACATGATTGAATCTTAACTGCCCTCTGAAGTGGCCTGGCAAGCCACTCAGTTGCATTAAACTACTCTGTTTTCCATAAATCATCGTTGCTGGCTGAAGGTGCTTTGAATTACTTCTTTAATGCTGTGCACATCGTCTTGACACAGCAAGTGCCAGGCTGTCTCCACCGAGCGGGCTGGTAGGTAACACTGACCTACAGAACTGCAAAAGGGCAAATCTTTAGCACTTCATTGTGACTCGTTTACATTTTAGTCACTGGAGCTTAACATGCCTAACCTATATTCAGCTTGACATCAATTTACTCTGTGTTCCACTCTTCAGATGTTTTTTTGGTTACAGTTTTACAAAAATGAATTGATTTCCAAACCAATTTGCACTCATAAATAATTTTCTCGTCTTTCTTTTTTCTGCAGACCCAAATATTAGTTGTATGTAATGCATCATGTCTTTAACAGTATATTTAACTGGCTAATATGATGTGACCTCCGCCATGATCTCTCACCGCTCCTCCGCCATAAACGTTCATGGCATCTCGCCACAGACACTCGCCGCTCATCCGCCCCGACCTTCCCACTCCTCTGTACCTGGGCCCTGCCGATGTTCCTGCCCACGCTCCAAAACGGCCACCAGGGTTTTGATGATGTTTTGGCGACAGATGAGGGTACGGGGCCCAGAAGAGGCGAGGGCCCAGGGGCAGCACAGGCCAGCCCACACTGCGATATGTGTGCGCACTAGGTCCGTGAAGCAGAGCAGGTCTCCAGTCGTCTTGGGTAATCCTTGCCACTGGACCAAGACCTAGCTCTATGTGGTGGCTGGTGTGCAACGGTCACCACACGTTAAAAAAATCCACGCACAGGCATCTTCCACCCTTCAATTGGAGTTCAGGACTGGAACATCGGGTCCTTAATCGAAACACCTGTGAACTCGTGGAAGCAAGTCACCCTCGATCGAGGGACCGCCTATGATGATGATGATGTGACATTGGAATACGGATTCTCATTGTACTCTTAAAGCTATATGGCCTTTGGGAAGTGCATACAAGAAGTCGGGGTGGAAATTCAGTCAAGTCTCTGTTGCAGCGTTAATCCGGGCAGAGCGGTAAGTTTTGCGCCGGCAAATGGATTGTTTCTTCTGCCGCAAAATTCATCAGCTGGACCCGGAGTTTGGAGCGGAGCGCTTAGAAAAGTGTTGCCTCTTTTAGGGTGCTAGGCCGGCTGGGCAAGTGAAAATCCCGAGCTAAACAGCCGGCCTCGGAGCTCACTAAGTGAGGCCTCGGGGGGGAAAGCAACCTGAAAATAAAACAGCAAAAACATTCCCAATAAATAACTCACACCACCACAACAAAAATCGCAATAAAAACCAAACCAACCACACTTACCTGAGGTCGACATTATTACCTCACTGTGGCCGCTACAGCTCGGAACGCCCGCTTCCACGAGCGTTCCCACCAGGGCGCTATATTGAGCGCTACGGGTCAGGCGCCAGCCAAAAATCGAGCTTGTGTGGTAACTAGGGGCATTACACACCAGCTCGCCACTTCTGGGAGGTAATGCTTTGCGCCCCCTCGAAACCGGCACCGAATATCCCCGCTGGGTGCTGGAAGCTGGCTGCCCGGCCAGAAATGCTTACCGCTGCCATTGCCACCCCTCTGGGGCGCTAACAGGGGGTGGCAGAAGACCAAAAATCCAGCCCAGTTAATAAATGTCTCACCTGATAGGGTGTCAAGGGTCAAGGATGCTGTCATTTATGAAATAACCTTATTCTCAGTCATTGGCAGGCAAGCTTTGCGTATTGATTCTGTGGTAGATGATCTAACTTCATAGTTTATGATCCCTGATGCCTCGTAGCCTGCCTGCCATTTTTCTGCTCTAATTGAGAGTGTTTAACTGTCTGCAAAGTTTAATTCCTCTGGATCCCATGAGCAAGGCATGCTTTCCCCGACTTTCCTGTAAAACAGCACTGCCAGTACACTTGTGCACTGAGGTAAAGGGGCATAGGCAAGACAATTCTCAAATGCTGCAAGCTAGAAAATTCTCAATTATATCCCTGTACCATTACTTATCTCCATCGACCATAACAGAAATTAGTGGCAATTTTTGAAGGATGATATGCTTAATAAATACAATCTTTTGCTCAAGAAAAACAATTTCACAGAAGACTGAAGATGATTTCTTATAGGCTTTGAATTTCTCAGAACATTTTTCTCTGTAACACCTTAAACCAATATACACTTTTCAGATTATGCATCATGGCCCACTAGTACTATTTTCTAAACCCACGAGAACAACTTAAGGGTAGAAATGTGTACACCATTGGGGTCGGGAAATTGAAAACAGTTCACATTGGGGATTCCAACTAATGCACTGTGCATGGTCATTCTCGCTGGAACGGCTGGGTTTGTCCCTCATTACGTATTCATCATTAGCTCCCGCTCACACAGCAGGGTGCCTCTTCGAGCTTGATGGTGGGACGCAAGATGCAGCTACTTAAAGAGGACCGGGGGTCATCTCTCAAGCATTGTAAGGGCAGAACTAGATTAGATGCGAGGAGGTTCTTGTTTTCCTTGTTTTCAAATCTCTCCCTGGCCTCACCCCTCCCTATCTCTGTAATCTCCTTCAGCCCGACAACCCTCCAAAATCTCTGCACTTCTCCAATTCTGGCCTCTTAAGCATTACCGATTTTAATCACTCTACCATTGGCAATGTGCCTTCAGTTATCTCGGCCCAAAGCTCTGGCATTCCCTCCCTAAAGGGGAATAAGGAAATGGCAGAAAAGTTAAACAAATATTTTGTATCTGTCTTCACAGTAGAAGACCCAAAAAGAATACCTAAAATGGGAGGGAAGCAAAGGTCGAATGAGGGTGAGGAACTTAATGTATTGAATATAAGTAGAGAAAAAGTACTAGAGAAACTAATGGGACTAAAAGCCGACAAATCCCCTGGACCTGACGGCCTACATCCAAGGGTTCTAAAAGAGGTGGCTGCAGATATAGTGGATGCATTGATTTTGATCTTCCAAAATTCTCTAGATTCTAGAACGGTCCCAGCAGATTGGAAGGTAGCAAACGTAACACCGCTATTCAAGAACGGAGGGAGAGAGAAAACAGGGAACTACAGGCCAGTTAGCCTGACATCAGTCGTCGGGAAGATGCTGGAATCCATTGTTAAGGAAGTGGTATCAGGGCACTTAGAAAATCATAACATGATTAGGCAGAGTCAACATGGTTTTGTGAAAGGGAAATCGTGTTTGACAAATTTATTAGAGTTTTTTGAGGATGTAACTAGCAGGGTAGGTAAAGAGGAACGAGTGGATGTAGTATATTTGAATTTCCAAAAGGCATTTGATAAAGTGCCACATAAAAGGTTATTATACAAGATAAGGGCTCATGGGATTGGGTGTAATGTATTAGCATGGATAGAGGATTGGTTAATGTACAGAAAAGAGAGAGTAGGGATAAATGGGTCTTTTTCAGATTGGCAGGCCCTAACCCTAACCCTAGTGGGGTGCCACAAGGATCAGTGCTGGGGCCGCAGCTATTTACAATCTATATTAATGGCCTAGATAAAGGGACCGAGTGCAATGTTTCCATGTTTGCTGATGATACAAAGCTAGGTGGGACAGTAAGCTGTGAGGAGAACACAAAGCATCTGCAAAGGGATATAGATAGACTAAGTGAGTGGGCAGTAAGGTGTCAGATGGGTATATGTGGGGAAATGTGAGGTTATTCACTTTGGTTGGAAGAACAGAAAAACAGAATATTTTTTAAATGGTGAGAAACTTTTAAATGTTGGTGTTCAGAGAGATTTGGGTGTCCTTGTGCAAGAAAGACAGAAAGCTCGCATGCAGGTACAGCAAGCAATCAGGCAGGCAAGTGGCATGTCGTCCTTTATTGCAAGGGGTTTGGAGTATAAGAGTAAGGAAGTCTTGCTCCAAATGTACAGGGCCTTGGTGAGACCACACCTGGAGTACTGTGCACAGTGTTGTCTCCTTACCTAAGGGAGGATATACTTGCCTTGGAAGCGGTGCAACAGAGGCTCACTCGATTGATTCCTGGGATGAGAGGGATGAGAGGGATGTCATGATGAGAGATTGAGTAGAACGGGCCTATACTCTCTGGAGTTTAGAAGAATGAGAACTGATCCTATTGAAAAATACAAGATTCTGAAGGGGATTGACAGTGTAGATACTGAGAGGTTGTTTCCCCCGGCTAGAGTGTCTGGTACTAGGGGGTACAGTCTCAGGTAAGGGGTAGGCCATTTAATACAGAGATGAGGAGGAATTTCTTCACTCAGAGGGTTGTGAATCTTTGGAATTATCTGCCCCAGAGGGCTGTGAATGCTGAGTCTCTGAATATATTCAGAGATAGATAGATTTTTAGAGTCTAGGAGAATCAAGGGATATGAAAATCGGGCGGGAGAATGGAGTTGAGGTTATTGATCAGCCATGATCTTATTGAATGGTGGAGCAGGCTTGAGGGGCTATATGGCCTACTCCTGCTCCTATTTCTTATGTTCTTATGTTCTTAAACCCATCTGCCTCTCTTTCCTCCTTTAAGATGCTTCTTACAACCTCATCTGCCCTAATATCTCCTTATGTGGCTCGGTCAAATTCTGTTGATAATGCTCCTGTGATGTGCCTTGGGACATTTTACTATGCTAAAGGTGCTATATAAATGCAATTTGTTGTTGTTTTTGTTGTTGCGAAGAGTGGAACAGGCTGTCAGCTCATGCGGTGAATGCCAATTTGCTGAATTCGTCAAAGCAAGATCTGGACCTGTATGTAGTTGGTGATACTAATCAGGGCCAGAATGGTCGTGTGGAGTAGTTGTGATCGCCTAAGGGGATCGGCGAGGAATATTCCAGATTTTTGTCCCCCGAACTTGCGTGGGTTATTCCTCTCTCCCAGGAGATTACATGACTGTCATGGTGGGGTGGCGGGCAGTGTATATATTATGATGCACAAGGCATCACAACTGTATGGGGCGGGCTGGATGGACCAGCCGGTCTGTTCGTCTTCATCATTTTCCGTATGTAATGGCCATTAGAATGCGTGGACACTGGGAGGTGAAACATATTTTCATTTAACAGTTGATGCACTTCTCATTGACATGAATCTTACATTATTATATATAACTGTATCCTAACATGCTATACATGACTGTAATAAGATATGACCTGTAACCACCAGCATACCTTACCACCAGGGGTGCACTTGCAAGAGACAGGTATATAAGGACAGGTCTCAGGCAAGTGCAGCATTCCAGAGCTGTGAAATAAAGGTGCAGGTCCAGAGTGACCTTGACTTCACTACATGCCTCGTGTGAATCTGTACTGAGGGGACAGGACTTTACAGTGGCGACGAGTTACGGGATTACAGAATCCACAGAATGGCGAACAACGGATCAGATGAAAAGTACAATGCCGGAGACAATTGGGAGGACTTTATAGAAAGGTTAGAGCAAAGCTTTGTAACTAAAGACTGGTTAGGCGACGATAAGGCAGACAAGAGAAGAGCCCATCTCTTGACCAGCTGTGGCTCGAAAACATACGCTTTAATGAAGGATCTATTGGCACCCGAGAAACCAGCAAGCAAGTCATTTGAAGAATTGAGCACACTGGTAAGAGACCACCTGAAGCCAGCGAGCAGCCTACACATGGCCAGACACAGGTTCTACAACTACAGACACTGTGTGGGCCAGAGCATACCCGACTTTGTGGCGGAACTTCGGAGGTTCGCTAGTTTATGTGAGTTTTCCGATGAACTGAGGAGAGAAATGCTGAGAGACTTTTTCATTGAAGGAATAGGCCACGCAGGCATATTCCGAAAGCTCATAGAGACCAAGAACCTGACCTGAGAGGCAGCAGCACTGGTTGCACAGACATTCTTGGTAGGGGAAGAAGAAATTAGGTTAATTTACAATGCAGGTACGACAACTAATGAAATATCGGAACAAGAAGTTCACAGCATTAACAAGCTGCTACCCCCACACACAGACAAAACTGGGAGAACAGGCTCTCGACAACAGGCAGAAGCCATCAAGGGCCACAGGAACGGCCATTCACAACTCATCAACCCACAATGCGAGCAATCATCTACAAACTGAGAGAAGCTCAAGAGAGATCAGCCAGACGCAGCTAATTCTTTGGGAACACTTTGAATAATGGAACAGGTCTGTGCTGGAGGTGTGGGGGTGGGCACTCATCAAGGGGATGTCGATTTCAGCAGGCTGTTTGCAGAAATTGTGAATATACAGGGCATTTGGCCCGCATGTGCAAAAAAATGGCAGCTCGGCTGGTATACGAATCGGATGGGTCGGAAAGCGGACCAGAAGATGGTAGGGACAGTACCCGGGACACCGATGTACAGCGGGTCAACATGATCAATGGCCACTGCTTCTACAACAGGACGCCTCCTATAATGATGAGGGTCCTACTCTCAATGGGATATCTATCAACATGGAGCTGGATACGGGAGCGAGCCAATCTTTCATGGGCGCTCAACAATTTGAACAACTGTGGCCGCATAAAAGAGATAGACCAAATCTCACAAATGTCGACACCAAACTAAGGACCTATACCAAAGAAATCATACCAGTCCTCGGCAGCGCCATGCTCTCTGTCACACACAAAGGGACAGTGAACCGACTTCCCCTGTGGATTGTCCCCAGAGACCCCCCAGCACTGCTGGGGAGAAACTGGCTGGCAAAACTAAACTGGAAATGGGATGATGTCCATGCCATGTCATTAGAGGAACGGACCTCCGTTTCAACAGTTATAAAGCGATTTGAACATCTCTTTCAGCCAGGTGTGAGCACTTTTAAAGGGGCCAAAGTCAAAATCTACATCACACAGGATATTAGACCGGTCCATTACAAGGCCAAAGCTGTACCCTATGTGATAAGGGAAAAGATTGAACACGAACTAGACAGGCTTCTGCGGGAAGGCATTATATCACCTGTGGAATTTAGCGACTGGGCAAGTCCCATCGTCCCAGTCATGAAGCTTGATGGATCCGTACGAATCTGTGGGGACTACAAATCTATCATAAACAGAGTCTCCCTACAGGGCCAGTACCCGTTGCCCAGAGCGGAGGACTTATTTGTCACATTGGCTGGAGGTAAACTTTTCTCAAAATTAGACCTCACATCTGCGTATATGACGCAAGAATTGACCGAGGAATCCAAGCTACTCACCACCATCAACACACATCGAGGCCTTTTCATGTACAATCAATGCCCATTCGGCATCAGGTCAGCAGCTGCCATATTCCAGCGCAACATGGAGAATCTGCTCAAGTCCATCCCGGGGACGGTTGTATTTCAAGACGACATACTTATCACGGGCAGGGACACCGACTCCCATCTCCGTAATTTGGAGGAAGTACTAAAGCGGTTGGATCGGGAAGGCCTACGAGTCAAGGAATCCAAGTGCCTGTTTCTCACAGGTTGAATTTTTGGGCAGAAGGATTGCAGCTGATGGAATCCGCCCAACAGAGTCCAAAACAGAAGCAATTCGCCTGGCACCCAGGCCCCAGAATGTCTCAGAACTGCGCGCCTTTCTCGGGCTACTCAATTACTTTGGGAACTTTATGCAGAACTTAAGCACGCTGCTGGAGCCTCTCCACGTGCTACTCAGGAAGGGGTGCGATTGGTTTTGGGGGGACGCCCAGGAACGCGCCTCCAATAAAACGCGCAATAGTGTTTTGACTTTCTTTGACCCATGTAAAAAGCTAGTTCTCACATGCGATGTGTCAGCGTATGGGGTCGGGTGCGTTTTTCAACATGTCAATAGTGCAGGCAAATTACAATCCATAGCTTAAGCCTCCAGGTCACTTTCGCGGTTGGAGTGCGGGTACGGAATGGTAGAATGGTAGAGCGCTCGCGTGCGTGTACGGTGTCAAAAAGATGCACCAATACCTTTTCGGGGCCAAGTTCGTGTTAGAAACCAACCACAAGCCCCTCACGTCCCTCCTATCCGAGGGCAAGGCAATAAACGCCAACGCCTCGGCGCGAATTCAACGGTGGGCACTCATGCTGGCGTCCTACGACTATACCTTAAGGCACAGACCAGGCACAGACAACTGTGCCGACGCACTCAGCAGACTACCCCTGGCGACCACAGAAGGGTCTGACGAACAGGACTGTGAGATAGTCATGGCAATCAATGCCTTTGAGTCCACAGGTTCGCCCATGACGACTCGCCAAATCAGAGCCTGGACGGCCAGCGACCCCACGTTATCCTCAGTAAAAAGATGTGTCCTAACCGGTGACTGGGCAGAGGCTCGCGATGCCTGCCCCGAGGAATTAAAACCCTTTCACAGGCGCATGCATGAGTTATCACTACAAGCAGACTGCCTGATGTGAGGCAGCCGAGTAGTCATGCCTCTGCGAGGCAGAGAGGCATTTGTCCGGGAGCTCCAACGCGAGCACCCGGGGATCATTCTCATGAAGGCCATAGCCAGATCCCACGTCTGGTGGCCTGGTATTGACGCGGACTTGGAGCTCTGCGTCCGAAGGTGCACCATTTGTGCCCAACTCAGCAATGCCCCCAGGGAGGCTCCACTGAGCCCCTGGCCCTGGCCTACCAAACCGTGGTCGCTGGTGCACATAGACTATGCGGGCCCATTCATGGGCAAAATGTTCCTCGTAGCGGTAGATGCATTTTCAAAGTGGATCGAATGCACCATTTCAATCTCGAGCACAACCTCCACCACTGAGGGGACAGGACTTTACACTCATTCGGAACATTGGGCATTGCTAAGGATGGTGCAGGGTTTGTATCACATCCTTTTTAGATTGGGAAATACTCTGGAATTTGTAACAATCTATTCTGACAGTTACGTGGATTTCCATGCCACTGACTCTGCAGCCCCCACAACACAACTTTGACTGAACGTTGCCAGAATTTTCCATCTACTGAAGGCACACAGACAGTCTTACAAATGTACTGGGGTGGGTTCTGACCTTCCTTCTATATCATCATCATCATAGGCAGTCCCTCAAATGAGGATGACTTGCTTCCACACCAAAAGGGATGAGTTCACAGATGTTTCAATGAAGGACCCGATATTCCAGTCCTGACCTCCAATTGAGGGGGTGGAAGATGCCTGTGCGTGGATTTTTTTAACATGTGGTGACCGTTGCACATCAGCCACCACACAGGCATGAGAGAGCTAGGTCTTTTTCCAGTGGCAAGGGTTAACCAGGACGACTGGAGACCTGATCTGCTGCATGGACCTAGTGCGCACACATTTCGCAGTGTGGGCAAGCCCGTGCTGCCCCTCGGCCCTCGGCTCTTCTGGGCCCCGTACCCTCATTTGCCGCACAGCACTGCTAGTGATGGGATTGTCCTTTCATTCTGGTAGTTGCCATTTGTTTCTGCTGATGTTAATAATCCTTAACTAGGCTGGAGTTTAATATTTTGATATTTCAAATAATAGCGTGTCGATATGTGATGCCTCCAAGATAAGAGGAGACTAATTGATGTCCTGTTCCTGACTGCTCCACTTTTCATCGGGGCAGAGGAGCGGTGAGAGATCGGGGCCCAGGAGAGACGAGGATTTGGGGCCCAAAAGAGGCGAGGGCCCACGGGCAGCATGGGCCAGCCCACAATGCGGAGAGTATGTGTGCGCACCAGGTCCGTGCAGCAGAGCTTGGTCTCCAGTCATCTTGGTTAACCCTTGCCACTGGATCAAGACCTAACTCTGTCAAACTCGTGTGGTGGCTGGTGTGCAATGGCCACCCCACGTTAACAGAATCCACGCACAGGCATCGTCCACCCTTCAACATGTATTTCGAGACCTAGAATGTCATGTCCCTCATTGAAACACCCGTGAACTCATCCCTTTTGGTTGTGGAAGCGTGTCATCCTTGATACGAGGGACTGCCTAATACTAATCCTTGCCTTGTGCACGTACATAAGAACATAAGAACAGAAGAAATAGGAACAGGAGTAAGCCATACGACCCCTTGAGCCTGCTCCGCCATTCAATAAGTTCATGGCTGATCCGATCATGGACTCAGGTCCACTTCCCTGCCCGCTCCCCTTAACCCCTTATCCCCTTATCGTTTAAGAAAATGTCTATTTCTGTCTTAAATTTATTCAATGCCCCAGCTTCCACAGCTCTCTGAGGCAGTGAATTCCACAGATTTACAACCCTCTGAGAGAAGAAATTTCTTCTCATCTCTGTTTTAAATGGACGAACCATTATTCTAAGATCATGCCCTCTAGTTCTAGTTTCCCCCATCAGTGGAAACATCCTCTCTGCATGCATCTTGTCAAATCCCCTCATGATCTTATACGTTTCGATAAGATTACCTCTCATTCTTCTGAATTCCAACGAGTAGAGGCCCAACCTACTCAACCTTTCATCATAAGTCAACCCCCTCATCCCGGAATCCACCTTCTCTGAACTGTTTCCAAAGCAATTATATCTTTTCTAAATATGGAAACCAAAACAGCATGCAATATTCCAGGTGTGGCCTCACCAATACCTTATATAGCTGTAATAAGACTTCCCTGATTTTATACTCCATCCCCTTTGCAATAAAGCCGATATATAAAATGGAAAAGAGTGACTAAAGTAAATGTTGGTCCCTTAGAAGATGAGAAGGGGAATTTAATAATGGGAAGTGTGGAAATGGCTGAGACCTTAAACAATTATTTTGCTTCGGTCTTCACAGTGGAAGAGACATAAAACCATGCCAAAAATTGCTGGTCACGGAAATGTGGGAAGGGAGGACCTTGAGATAATCAGTATCACGAGTGGAGTAGTGCTGGACAGGCTAATGGGACTCAAGGTACACAAGTCCCCTGGTCCTGATGAAATGCATCCCAGGGTATTAAAAGAGATGGCGGAAGTTATAGCAGATGCATTCGTTATTATCTACCAAAATTCTCTGGACTCTGGGGAGGTACCAGCGGATTGGAAAGCAGCTAATGTAACGCCTCTGTTTAAAAAAGAGGACAGACAAAAGGCAGGTAACTATAGGCCGGTTAGTTTAACATCTGTAGTGGGGAAAATGCTTGAAGCTATCATTAAGAAAGAAACAGCGGAACATCTAGATAGGAATAGTGCAATCAAGCAGACGCAACATGGATTCATGAAGGGGAAATCATGTTTAACTAATTTACTGGAATTCTTTGAGGATATAACGAGCATGGTGGATAGAGATGTACCGATGGATGTGGTGTATTTAGATTTCCAAAAGGCATTCGATAAGGGGCCACACAAAAGGTTACTGCAGAAGATAAAGGTACGCAGAGTCAGAGGAAATGTATTAGCATGGATAGAGAATTGGCTGGCTAACAGAAAGCAGAGAGTCGGGATAAATGGGTCCTTTTCGAGTTGGAAATCGGTGGTTAGTGGTGTGCCACAGGGATCGGTGCTGGGACCACAACTGTTTACAATATACATAGATGACCTGGAAGAGGGGGCAGAGTGTAGTGTAACAAAATTTGCAGATGACACAAAGATTAGTGGGAAAGTGGGTTGTGTAGAGGACACGGAGAGGCTGCAAAGAGATTTAGATAGGTTAAGCGAATGGGCAGATGGAATACAATGTCGGAAAATGTGAGGTCATCCACCTTGGAAAAAAAAACAGTAAAAGGGAATATTATTTGAATGGGGAGAAATTACAACATGCTGCGGTGCAGAGGGACCTGGGGGTCCTTGTGCATGAATCCCAAAAAGTTAGTTTGCAGGTGCAGCAGGTAATCAGGAAGGCGAATGGAATGTTGGCCTTCATTGCGAGAGGGATGGAGTACAAAAGCAAGGAGGTCCTGCTGCAACTGTACAGGGTATTGGTGAGGCCGCACCTGGAGTACTGCGTTGAGTTTTGGTCACCTTACTTAAGGAAGGATATACTAGCTTTGGAGGGGGTACAGAGAAGATTCACTCGGCTGATTTTGGAGATGAGGGGGTTACCTTATGATGATAGATTGAGTAGACTGGGTCATTACTCGTTGGAGTTCAGAAGGATGAGGGGTGATCTTATAGAAACATTTAAAATAATGAAAGGGATAGACAAGATAGAGGCAGAGAGGTTGTTTCCACTGGTCAGGGAGACTAGAACTAGGGGATACAGCCTCAAAATACGGGGGAGCCAATTTAAAACCGAGTTTAGAAGGAATTTCTTCTCCCAGAGGGTTGTGAATCTGTGGAATTCTCTGCCCAAGGAAGCAGTTGAGGCAAGTTCATTGAATGTATTCAAATCACAGATAGATAGATTTTTAACCAATAAGGGAATTAAGGGTAATGGGGAGTGGGCGGGTAAGTGGAGCTGAGTCCACGGCCAGATCAGCCAAGATCTTGTTGAATGGCGGAACAGGCTCGAGGGGCAAGATGGCCTACTCCTGTTCCTAATTCTTATGTTCTTATGTTCTGATGTTCATTACATCCTCAAAGAACTCCAGCAAATTTGTCAAACATGACTTCCCCTTCATAAATGCTGACTCTGCCTGACCGAATTTTGCTTTTCCAAATGTCCTGCTTCTTTAATAATGGACTCCAACTTTTTCCCAAACACAGATCTTAGGCTAACTGGTCTATAGTTTCCTGCTTTTTGTCTGCCTCCTTTTTTAAATAGGGGCGTTACATTTGCAGTTTTCCAATCTGCTGGGACCTCCCCAGAATCCAGGAATTTTGGTAAATTACAACCAATGCATCCACAATCCCTGCCGCTACTTCTCTTAAGACACTAGGATGCAAGCCATCAGGTCCAGGGGATTTATCTGCCTTTAGTCCAATTACCTCCTGAGTGTTTGTGATTGTGTTAAGTTCTTCCCCTCCTATAGCCCCTAGACGATCCACTGTCGGAATGTTGTTTGTGTCCTCTATGGTAAAGACTGATACAAAATATTTGTTCAGAATTTCTGCCATCTCCATGTTCCCAATTAATAATTCCCCGGTCTCGTCCTCTAAGGGACCAACATTTACTTTAGCCACCCTTTTCCTTTTAAATACCTATTCTAAGATCATGCCCTCTAGTTCTAGTTTCCCCCATCAGTAGAAACATCCTCTCTGCATCCACCTTGTCAAGCCCCCTCATAATCTTATACGTTTCGATAAGATTACCTCTCATTCTTCTGAATTCCAATGAGTAGAGGCCCAACCTACTCAACCTTTCCTCATAAGTCAACCCCCTCATCCCCAGAATCAACCTAGTGAACCTTCTCTGAACTGCCTCCGGAGCAAGGATATCCTTTCGTAAATATGGAAACCAAAACTGCACGCAGTATTCCAGGTGTGGCCTCACCAATACCTTATAGAGCTGCAGCAAGACTTCCCTGCTTTTATATTCCATCCCCTTTGCAATAAAGGCCAAGATACCATTGGAATTCCTGATTGCTTGCTGTACCTGCATACTATCCTTTTGTATTTCATGTACAAGTACCCCCAGGTCCCACTGTACTGCGGCACTTTGCAATTTTTCTCCATTTAAATAATAACTTGCTCTTTGATTTTTTATGCCAAAGTGCATGGTCTCACTCTTTCCAACATTATACTCCATCTGCCAAATTTTTGCCCACTCACTTAGCCTGTCTATGTCCTTTTGCAGGTTTTTTGTTTCCTCCTCACACATTGCTTTTGCTCCCATCTTTGTATTGTCAGCAAATTTGGCTACTTTACACTCAGTCCCTTCTTCCAAGTCATTAATATAGATTGTAAATAGTTGGGGTCCCAGCACTGATCCCTGCAGCACTCCACTAGTTACTGGTTGCCAACCAGAGAATGAACCATTTATCCCGACTATCTGTTCTCTGTTAGTTCGCCAATCCTCTATCCATGCTAATATATTAACCCCAACCCTGTGAACTTTTATCTTGTGCAGTAACCTTTTATGTGGCACCTTTTCAAATGCCTTCTGGAAGTCCAAATACACCATATCCACTGGTTCCCCTTTATCCACCCTGTTCATTACATCCTCGAAGAACTCGTGGAAATTTGTCAAACTGACTTCCTCTTCATAAATCCATTCTGACTCTGCCTGACCGAATTTTGCTTTTCCAAATGTCCTGCTACTGCTTCTTTAATAATGGACTCCAACATTTTCCCAACCACAGATGTTAGGCTACGTTAGGCAGAGTCGTAAAAGCTTTTCTTCATTGCCTTTATTGCTTGGTTCCAGATTATTAGTAGCCTCATAATCTATAGCTGACACAATGCACCAGACTTAATGGCCATAATCAACGATCCAGTCTGAGGAAAGTTTGGGCTGACCCCGTGCTCCTCTCCACAGAGGGATCATAATTGTCTCAGCCTAGCTGATGCTCTGACAATGATACGTCCATCAATGTGACGCGTTCAAGACATGCTCCCCCGGAAAGTTATACCCCGTAACTTTTGCTTAACTTTGACAGTAGATCAATCCTCACAGCCTGTATCTGTGCTTGTTTCTTTTGGAGCATATCATGTACTGTCATTTTCTGAGGTTCAGCAGAACTCACCATTGATGCACCCAGTCCTCCAGGTCATCCAAGCATCTCTGGAGCTTTGCTGATGGTATTTTCTTGGAGGATACTCCAATGGTGATGTTATCAGCAAACTGTGACTAAGCTGTGATCCATGCTTTGTTCAGGGGTTGTAATGTAATTGACAAAAATGAGGAACACAAGTGGGATGAGGATCTTGCCCTGGGGAAACTTTGGCTTTGGGTAATCCTGGTGGAAGGTGTCACCGACAGTGCAATTAAGCGGCACTTACCAATAAACTGCTCACTGATGCTCAGTTTGGTTTCTGCCAGGTCCACTAGTCTTCAGACTTTGTTACAGCCTTGGTCCAAACACGAATAAAAGAACTGAATTCCAAAGGTCAGGCGAGAGTGTCTGCCCTTGACATCAATTTGACCGAATGTGGCATCAAGGAGCCCGAGTAAAATTGAAGTCAATAGGAATCAGATGAAAACTCTCCACTGGCTGGAGTCATGCCTAGCACAAAGGAAGATGGTTGTGGTTGTTGGAGGCCAATCGTCTCAGCGCCAGGACATCGCTGCAGGAGTTCCTCAGGGCATCTTCCGGCCCGACCATCTTCAGCTGCTTCATCAATGATCAGAAGTGGGGATGTTTGCTGATGATTGCATAGTGTTTAGTGCTATTTGCAAATCCTCAGATAATGGAGCAGTCCATTCCCACATGCAGCAAGATCTGGACAACATTCAGGCTTGGGCTGATAGGTGGCAAGCAACATTCGTGCCACACAAGTTCCAGGCAATGACCATCTCCAACAAGAAAGAGTCTAGCCACGTCCCCTTGACATTTAACATTTTAACATCTGGAGTGAGGGGGTGGGGGTGATATTCACCACTGGATCAGCCACATAAATACTGTGGCAACAAGAGCAGGTCAGAGGTTGGTTGTTCTGCGGCGAGTGTCTCGCGTCCTGACTCCCCAAAACCTTTCCACCATCTACAAGGCAGGAGTGTGATGGAATAATCTCCACTTGCCTGGATGAATACTGGTCCAACAACACTCAAGAAGCTCGACACCATCCAGGACAAAGCAGCCCGCTTGATTGGCAGCCTATCCATCATCTTCAACATTAATTCCCTCCAATATCGGCGCACTGCAGCAACTCGTCATGGCTTCTTCGAAGGCACCTCCCAAATGCGCAACCTTTACTACCTAGAAGGACAAGGGCAGCAGGCACATGGGAGCACCATCACCTCCAAGTTCCCCTCCAGGTCACACACCATCCTGACTTGGAAATATATCGCCGTTCCTTCATTGTCACTGGGTCAAAATCCTGGCATTCCCTCCTGAACAGCACTGTGGGAATACCTTCACCACGCGCATTTCAGCAGTTAGATCATGCGTAACTGACCTGACAGGGGAGTAGCCACCATGACCTCCGGGTGGTTCTCCCTGGATCAGGAAGGTATATGCTTGCTTTTTTGGAAACAGGAGGTGGGTGGGGTGGCTTGACCCATCCACCTCCACGGAGGTGTGTGGGGGACCTGACCCATCCACCTCCATGGCACGAACCTGGTATTGCAGTACTTCCAGGAACGGTGCAGTGGCTCTAGGCCTTTTGGCTAAGAGCATTGGCGCAGAGTGATCCTTGGCGTGTGCAAGGTGACCTCTGGCGTTTGTGATTTGACAAAGAATTGGAACGATTGGCTACGAAGTTAAAAAAAAAATTCAGCAGTTCATGAAGGCAGCTCACCACCACCTTCTAAAGGGCAGTTAGGGATGGGCAATAAATGCTGGCCTTGCCGGCGACGCCCACATCCCGTGAATGAATAAAATAAATTTGTGTGCTCTACCAGGAAATTCGATATCCAATGAATCACTGGGGAGGTCAAGCTGGAAATAATGTCCTGCAGCCCATTGTGCCAAACTTTGTTAAAAGCCTTTTCCAGGAACACAGCCAATGTGCACTCTTTCTTGTTAAAGGCTCAGGGAATGAGCTCTGACAGTTATAGCAAGTAGTCACTGGTGCTTCTTCCTCTCCTGAAACAGCCTAGTGATGTGTTGGGGTATCACAGAAGCTCTATCCCCAGGATACTTCTCCATCCTTCTGCTCGCATTACTGCATCATTTAGCTGCTTCTTTGCCTGCTCTCGGTAGTCAGAATTTTCACAGTTGATCGAGTGGCTGACGTTCTTTGCTCGATGCAACTTGTAGGCAGCTCAGTCAGTTCTTTTGTAGTCTAGTGTTCTGTGTGGGCAGCGTGGTTCAGTGTGAACAGGATGGTCACTCCTCACCTCTTCCCTGACCACTTGTTGGCTACAGCTGGTGTTACAATGGTGAGGCCAAGCACGTCATGAGAGTTGAGGCTGCTGCTGAAATAAATGCACCCTGGGAAATTCAGAACACTGTAGCCCATTGGTTATGTCCACTAACTCTTTGTCTACAGCGTTGATGGGCAGGCCACCCCATGAGGATGTTTTGCACTGGTCCTTCACAGTCAGTGAAGGACCAGTCTATGTGGGAAATCAGGGACACTTCTGGTGTCCCTGACGACTACGTGTGCGGGAAGTGTATCCGCCTCCAGCTCCTGATTCACTCTGGAGCATCCACGATGCTGAGAATGACGTGAGTAGCATGTGTAGCGAGTTGATCTTACTGCCAGCTAGGGAATGGAAGACCAGCAGGAAGAGTAGTGCAAGGAAGGTAGTGCAGGGGTCCCCTGTGGTCATCCCCCTGCAAAACAGATACACTGCTTTGAGTACTGTTGAGGGGGATGACTCATCAGCGGAGGGCAGCAGCAGCCAAGTTCATGGCACCGTGGCTGGCTCTGTTGCACAGGAGGGCAGGAAAAAGAGTGGGAGAGCGATAGTGACAGGGGATTCAATTGTAAGGGGAATAGATAGGCGTTTCTGCGGCCGCAACCGAGACTCCAGGATGGTATGTTGCCTCCCTGGTAAGGGTCAAGGATGTCTCGGATGGGTGCAGGACATTCTGAAAAGGGAGGGTGAACAGCCAGTTGTCGTGGTGCATATAGGTACCAAAGATATAGGTAAAAACGGGATGAGGTCCTACGAGATGAATTTAAGGAGCAAGGAGCTAAATTAAAAAGTAGGACTTCAAAAGTAGTAATCTTGGGATTGCTACCAGTGTCACATGCTAGAGTCAGAGTAGGAATCGCAGGATAACTCAGATGAATACGTGGCTTGAGCAGTGGTGCAGCAGGGAGGGATTCAAATTCCTGGGGCATTGGAACTGGTTCTGGGGGAGGTGGGACCAGTACAGACTGGACGGTCTGCACCTGGGCAGGACCGGAACCAATGTCCTAGGGGGAGTGTTTGCTAGTGCTGTTGGGGAGGAGTTAAACTAATATGGCAGGGGGATGGGAACCAATGCAGGGAGACAGAGGGAAACAAAATGGAGACAGAAGCAAAAGACAGAAAGGAGATGAGTAAAAGTGGAGGGCAGAGAAACCCAAGGCAAAAAACAAAAAGGGCCACTGTACAGCAAAATTCTAAAGGGTCAAAGTGTAATAAAAAGGCAAGCCTGAAAGCTCGGTGCCTCAATGAGGAGAATTCGGAACCCAGGAGAGGGCTCTGAGCTAGTTAGAGTGGGTGAGAGCTCAGATGAACAGGACCCCAAGAAAGAATGCAAAAGGCAGGAGGCAACAGAGCAGAGTAGCACTGGGGTAAGGGTAAACCACAAGGTGATAGGAAGGGACAATATGTATGAATATAAGGGGGCTGCAGGAGGGGTCAAAACTAAAAATCATGGTTTAAGAAGTAGTATTAAAACACTCTACCTAAATGCACGCAACATTCGAAATAAAGTAAATGAGTTGACGGCACAAATCATTACAAATGGGTATGATTTGGTGGCCATTACAGAAACGTGGTTGCAGGGTGGCCAAGACTGGGAATTAAACATATCGGGGTATCTGACAATTCGGAAGGATAGACAAGAAGGGAAAGGAGGTGGGGTAGCTCTGTTAATAAACGTTGATATCAGGGCAGTTGTGAGAGATGATATTGGCTCCAATGAACAAAATGTTGAATCATTGTGGGTGGAGATTAGAGATAGTAAGGGGAAAAAGTCACTAGTTTATAGACGCCCAAATAATAACTTCACGGTGGGGTGGACAATAATCAAGGGAATAATGGAGGCATGTGAAAAAGGAACGGCAGTAATCATGAGGGATTTTAACCTTCATATCGATTGGTCAAATCAAATCGCATGGGGTAGCCTGGAGGAGGAATTCATAGAATGCATACGGGATTGTTTCTTAGAACAGTATGTTACAGAACCTACAAGGGAGCAAGCTATCTTAGATCTGGTCCTGTGTAACGAGTCAGGAATAATAAACGATCTCCTAGTAAAAGATCCTCTCGGAATGAGTGATCACAGTATGGTTGAATTTGTAATACAGATTGAGGGTGAGGAAGTTGTGTCAGAAACGAGCGTACTATGCTTAAACAAAGGGGACTACAGTGGGATGAGGGCAGAGTTGGCTAAAGTAGACTGGGAACACAGACTAAACGGTGGCACAATTGAGGAACAGTGGAGGACTTTTAAGGAGCTCTTTCATAGTGCTCAACAAAAATATATTCCAGTGAAAAAGAAGGGCGGTAAGAGAAGGGATAACCAGCCGTGGATAATCAAGGAAATAAAGGAGAGTATCAAATTAAAAACCAATGCGTATAAGTTGGCCAAGGTTAGTGGGAAAATCGAAGATTGGGAAAATTTTAAACGATAGCAAAGAATGACTAAGAAAGCAGTAAAGAAAGGAAAGATAGATTACGAAAGTAAACTTGCGCAAAACATAAAAACAGATAGTAAAAGCTTTTACCGATATATAAAACGGAAGAGAGTGACTGAAGTAAATGTTGGTCCCTTAGAAGATGAGAAAGGGGATTCAATAATGGGAAATGTGGGACTGGCTGAGACCTTAAACAATTATCTTGCTTCGGTCTTCACAGTAGAAGACACAAAAATCATGCCAAAAATTGCTGGTCACGGGAATGTGGGAAGGGAGGACCTTGAGACAATCACTATCACTAGGGGGGTAGTGCTGGACAGGCTAATGGGACTCAAGGTAGACAAGTCCCCTGGTCCTGATGAAATGCATCCCAGGGTATTAAAAGAGATGGCAGAAGTTATAGCAGATGCATTCGTTATAATCTACCAAAATTCTCTCGACTCTGGGGAGGTACCAGCGGATTGGAAAGCAGCTAATGTAACACCTCTGTTTAAAAAAGGGGGCAGACAAAAGGCAGGTAACTATAGGCCGGTTAGTTTAACATTTGTAGTGGGGAAAATGCTTGAAGCTATCATTAAGGAAGAAATAGCGGGACATCTTGGTAGGAATAGTGCAATCAAGCAGACCCAACATGGATGCATGAAGGGGAAATCATGTTTAACTAATTTACTGGAATTCTTTGAGGATATAATGAGCATGGTGTACCGATGGATGTGGTGTATTTAGATTTCCAAAAGGCATTCGATAAGGTGCCACACAAAAGGTTACTGCAGAAGATAAAGGGACGCGGAGTCAGAGGAAATGTATTAGCATGGATTGAGAATTGGCTGGCTAACAGAAAGCAGAGAGTCGGGATAAATGGGTTCTTTTCTGGTTCGAAATCGGTGGTTAGTGGTGTGCCACAGGGATCGGTGCTGGGGCCACAACTGTTTACAATATACATAGATGACCTGGAAGAGGGGACAGAGTGTAGTGTCACAAAGTTTGCAGATGACACAAAGATTAGTGGGAAAGCGAGTTGTGTAAAGGACACAGAGAGGCTGCAAAGAGATTTAGATAGGTTAAGCGAATGGGCTAAGGTTTGGCAAATGCAATACAAAGTCGGAAAGTGTGAGGTCATCCATTTGGAAAAAAACACAGTAAAAGGGAATATTATTTGAATGGGGAGAAATTACAACATGCTGCGGTGCAGAGGGACCTGGGGGTACTTGTGCATGAAACTCTTTTGGAGTTTACCTGAAAAAACATAAACATTAAACCATGCCACCCGCCCTGGATGACACACCAGACATTTACAAGGCCCTTTTTTTTCTTTTTTGTGGGTTTTTTTTTTGTGTTTTTCTTTTTTTTTTTTTTTTGGGCACTAAAATCACATTTTTTCCTCCAGTGCCCCCTATAAAAGGGGAGGGGGACACTAAAAGCACCGGCAATTAAAACAAATTAAACTTTAAAACATAAAATCAAATTAAAATTTGGTTGCCGGGTGTGACGATGCACTCCAGTCCCTCCGGTGCCCACCTCTCGCGGAAGGCCGCGAGCGTACCGGTGGACACCGCATGCTCCATCTCCAAGGACACCCTGGCACGGATGTACGCGCGGAAGAGAGGCAGGCAGTCAGGTTGAACGACCCCCTCGACCGCCCGCTGCCTGGACCGGCTGATGGCACCCTTGGCCGTGCCCAGGAGCAGTCCTACGAGGAGGCCCTCGGACCTACCCGCTCCCCTCCGCACAGGGTGCCCAAAGATCAGGAGAGTGGGACTGAAGTACAGCCAGAATTTCAGCAGCAGCCCCTTTAAATAATAAAACAGGGGCTGCAACCTCGTGCATTCCATAAAAACATGGAACACGGACTCTTCCAGACGGCAGAAATTGCAGGCGGCCTGGGAGTCCGTGAACCGGCTTAAAAATTTGTTGCACGGGACTGCTCCGTGCACCACCCTCCAGGCCAAGTCCCCGATGAATAGTGGGAGGACTCCCGCATAGAGTGCCCTCCATCGGGGATCCCCGCATCCTCCGGACGGCAAGATGGTATGCCATGGCATCCTCCGGACGGCTGGCGAGGATGGCAAAGTTGAGAGTGTGCAGGAGCAGCCCGTACAGGAAACCCCTCCGCGCGGAACTGAAAGGCACGGAGGGGATTTCCTCGAGGCGGCTCAAGTTGTGAGGCGCCGGCTCCCGAGGGAGGTTCCGGGGTTTGGCGCCAATGAGGAATTCCGTCCGGACGGGGGTCAGTTCGGACGGGATCTCCCCACGTGCTTGAGCCTCCTCGATGCACCTAACAGAGTCAGGGCCCAAAGCTGTTTTTAGCGACTCGATGGCTTCGGCCGCGCGGCAGACGTTGGCTGAATTTAGGCACCGCGCCAGCGTGCCTGGCACCATCCAGCCCGCTCCTCCGCCATCGAGCAGGTCCCTGACCCTGGTCACCTCACCAGCCACAGCCCTCTCTTCCGACCGCCACATAAAACCTCGGTCGTGGAGGTACGGATTCCCGAGCAGCGGTTCCTGCAGGACAGCCGCCACTCCAGCCGGCGGAGAGCTGCGCTTGGTGGAGACTTTGTTCCAGACCCTGATGAGTTCCTTGTAAAAGACAGGCAGCTCCTGGAGGGCGGTCCTGACACCCCTCAAGTTCACAAACAGGAGCTGCGTGTCGTAATTGAGGTCGCGCTGCTAGCGGAAGAAATACGTCGCCAGAGCACACCACCTAGGAGGGGGCTCGACGTAAAGGTATCTTTGCAGGGTCTGAAGACGGAAAGTCGCGAGCTGGGCGCTGACGCACACCAACGACTGACCGCCTTCCTCAAGCGGGAGACTCAAGACCGCGGCAGAGACCCAGTGCTTCCTGTTGTTCCAGAAGAAGTCCACCAACTTCTTCTGTATCTTGGCGACAAACGCAGGGGGAGGGGTCAAAGTGACCAGCCGGTACCACAACATTGCGGCCACCAGCTGGTTTATGACTAGCGCTCGACCCCTGTAGGACAGCACTCGGAGCAGTCCTGTCCAGCGCTCTAGGCGAGCGGCGACCTTGGCCTCCAGCTCCTGCCAGTTCGCCGGCCAGGCTTCCTCGTCGGGGCTAAAGTAGACTCCCAGATAGAGGAGATGGGTCGTGCTCCAGGCAAAAGGCCTGAGCTCCTCCGGCAGGGAGTCCACCCGCCACTGACCCACCAGGAGTCCGGAACATTTTTCCCAGTTGATCCTGGCGGAGGACGCGGCCGAGTAAATCTCCTGGCACTCACGCATCCTCCGCAGGTCAGCGGGATCCTCTACCGCGAGGAGCACGTCATCGGTGTAAGCCGAGAGGACGACCTGCACGCCCGGCCCTTGCAGAGCCAGTCCCATCAACCTCGTCTGCAGGAGGCGCAGGAAAGGCTCCACGCAGATGGCATATAACTGGCCGGACATGGGGCATCCCTGGCGCACCCCTCTCCTAAAGCGAAGGGGCGCCGTCAAGGACCCGTTAACCTTAATCAGACACTCCGCGGCAGCGTACAAAAGTCGGATCCGGGCGACGAAATGCATCCCGAACCCGAAAGTGCGCAGAGTTCCGAGCAGATAGTCGTGATCCACCCTGTCGAACGCCTTCTCTTGGTCGAGAGATAGGAAGGCGACCGACAGACCAGCCTCCTGGGAATGATGGATGAGGTCCCGGACCAGATGGATGTTATCGTGGATTGTCCGGCCCGGGACCGTATAGGACTGGTCGGGGTGGATCATGTGGTCTAGCACGGTGCCAAGGCGAGCAGACATCGCCCTGGCGAAGATTTTGTAGTCCGTGCTGAGGAGGGAGACCGGGAGCCAGTTCTTAAGGAGGCGGAGATCGCCTTTCTTAGGCAGCAGGACGATGACTGCCCTGCGCCAAGAGAGGGGCATCTCCCCGGTCGCCAGACTTTCCCCCAGGACCCGCGCGTAGTCGCTCCCCAGGACGTCCCAGAACGCCCTGTGGAACTTCACGGTCAGCCCGTCCAGCCCCGGGGATTTTCCCCTCGAGAGCCGATCGAGGGCACCGGTCAGCTCCGCCAGGCTTAGCGGAGGTTCCAAATTTTCACCGCCCTCTGGGCTGACTTTCGGCAGGTCCTCCCACAAAACTCTACGCGCTTCCTCGCTGGACGGATCCGGAGAGAACAGAGCCCCGTAATATTCATGGGCCCTGTTGTTGACGCCCACCGGATCCGAGACAAGAGAGCCGTCATCGGCCAGCAGCGTCAAGAGCTGCTTACGGACACTCTGCCTTTTTTCCAGCGAGTAGAAGAAGGGGGAGCCGCGGTCCAGATCCCGCAGGAACCGGATCCGCGACCTCACGAATGCGCCTCGGGACCCGACGAGCTGCAGGTCCTTCAGCGCGGCCTTCTTCGATTCGAACACCGTCCGCAGGGCCGGGTCCTCGACGACTTGACCGAGACGGGATTCCAGGTCGAGCACCTCTTTTTCTAGGTGCCCGACCCTGGCCGCCCGCCTCTTGGTTGACCCCCTCGCGTACTCTTGACAGAAGACGTGGACGTGAGCCTTGCCCACGTCCCACCATAGCCTCAAGGAGGGGAAGCCTCCCTGCTTCCTTCTCCAGTCGGCCCAGAATCGACGGAACGAGTCCTGGAACCGCACGTCCTCCAGCAGCCGGTTGTTAAAGTGCCAGTACGCGGACCCCGTCCTCGCGCGGAGCGAAGCGAGCTCCGCCCACACCAGGTGGTGGTCCGAACACGGCACCGGCCGCATGGAGGCCGCCGGGACGCAGGAAATGTACGCCCGAGACACGTAAAGGCGGTCGACTGTGGACCATCCTACTCCAGGCCTCACCCAAGTAAAGGCGCTGGAGCCGGGGTAGAGATTTCGCCAGACGTCCACCAAGTCGAAGGACCCGACCAGGTCCCTCAACTTCTCCATCGCCGTCATGCTCTGCGGGGCACCGGAGCCGTCCCTCGCCTCGAGGGTGCAGTTAAAATCCCCCCCGAGGACAATGCAGTCGCCGACGTCGACGGAGCCAAAAAGAGCGGACACTTCTTTGAAGAAGCGTGCCTGCTGCGGGCCGGGCTGAGGGGCGTATACGTTCACGAGATGGAGCGGCACGTCCCCCAGTTGAACCGTTACGTGCAGCAAGCGGCCTGGCACGGGCTCCTCGACCCCCAAGATCTCCGGCTGAAAATGCGGGCCCAGCAAGATGGCCACCCCACTAGAAGTGGCGGTGAGGTGGCTCATGCGGACCTCTCCTTGCCATTCCAGGAGCCACGTGGCTTCGTCTCCCGGAACGGTGTGGGTTTCTTGCAGGAAGCACACCGCATATTTCCCCTCCTGCAGGAGCGAAAAATTGTCAAATCTACGACGTGCCCCTCTGCCGCCGTTGATGTTGAGGCTGGCTATGGTTATCTTCATGGCAAAAGCATAGTGCAACCTCTACCTTAACCTATTGTGGGGGAGGGAGCGGAGTCTTTTGTTGACCTCCACTCCTTCAGCAGCCCAGCGAGGAACTTTTTGAGCCGGCGCAGCTCAAGGCCTTGCGCCTTTGATAAGGGCCCGCCCGCGGCCATGGTTTTAGCGGCGACGCGGACGGACGCGACGAGCAGCCCCGGCTAGGACCATCTTTCCCGGGCCAGATGGGCTCGGTTGCGGCGACCCTGGCTCTCGCCCAAAAAGTCCCGGAGATCCTCTACGGGAATGAGGGGGGACTCAGCGGCGGGCACGAGGAGATCCACCGCTTCACTGGCGATGGACTCGAGATCTTCACCCGCGTCCCCCACCGAGTCCCCGTCCTCCTCCGGGAGGTCGCCGCTAGCAGCCAGCCCATCGACCGCACGAGGTACGGCAAACGGCCCGGCCGCTCCATCCGGCCCTGGCTCTGCCCCGATCCCACCCCCAGGATCGTCGGCAGAGGAGTCCCCACTGGGCTCTTTTAGAATTGGTGCTGGGTCGGGAAGCGACAGCGGAAGGGGTTCCTCCTCCGCCCCAGGAACCGGGGAACAAGGAGAGACCCGGCCATAGAAAATCCCCAGGCCCTCCAAGCGCTCCAGCTCCAAAGTAGGGGACGAGGGTGGGTGTTCCTCCCCCTCCCCGCCGCCACCCCCCGGCCCAGCGTGTACAGATTCATTAAAAGTGTTAATGCTTTGTATTTCTGCCGAGTCGAGCAAATCCCGGGGGAAGTTGGATATTGGCTGGGCGGGCTCAGGTTCGGCCTTTTCGGCCCCGCCCGCCTCAGTCCCCGGGACGCTCGGCCCGGCGGCTACGCATTCTTCCGCTGGCCCCACGCCCCCCACGACAGGCAGATCTTTCACGCCATCCCCAGGAGGCAGCGGCTGGGCAGCCTCGACTGCCTCACCCTCCCCGGGGACAGATTCCTCGTGCCTACGGCGCAGTTTGGGGGCGCCAGTGGGGGACGCGGGACACGCGGCGGGCACCGACTCCTCCGCAGAGGGATGTTATTTCCCCCCCCGCCTCATTGGAGCGGCGCCTCCTTTTTTTCCTGGGGGCGCACGGAGACAGGGAGACACCCGTGTCTACCGAGGCCTCCTGCTCCACTCCCCCCTTTTTCTTATCTTGCCTGCGCCCGAACCCCTCTGCGGTATTAGTCAAGGGCTCGGGCACGGGCTCAGGGCACCCCGCGCTCGCCGGTGACGGGGTTGGGCCGAGCGCGGTAAACAAGTTGTCTGGCGCACTAAGGGGACCCGCCTCTAGGTGTTTCGCCTTCTTCCACGCCTTCTTTCCGGCCGGACGCTCTCCCTCCCCCCCGCCTGAGGCCGTGAAAACAAAGGTCCCCGACGATGCCCGCGCACCCACAGCTCCCGGCACGCGGACGCTACTAGGGGGAGGGGTGGCGCGGCGCCAGCCTTGGCCGCCCTCGGTGGTTTGGCGGCTTTGGAGGCGGGGCAGTTCTTGCGAACGTGCCCCACCTCCTTGCAGGCATGGCACCGCACGCCGTCCGACGTCCAGAAGACGCGGTAGGCAGTCCCCTTGTGCACCACATTAAAATTGCCCTCTGTCGTCTCTTCCCGCGCCAGCCGGACAAAGAGCTGGCGGCGGAAGGAGAACACGTGGCGCAGGCTGCTCTCCCTGAGGCCAAGCGGTATGGGGTTGATCCCCGACCTTACCTCCCCCAGTTGATGTAGGTGAGGGAGGAGGAGCTCAGCGGGAACAAAGGGCGGGACATTTGATAGAATGACCCTCTGCGCGGTGGCCTCGAGAGGGTCCACCGGCAGGAACGCCCCGCCCACCGTGAGCCCCTTTTCGAGGGCCAGGGACACCGCCCGCTCCGACCCCAGGAAGAACACGGCCTTCCCAGACATCTTGGAGGCTGCAACAATGGCCATGGGGCCGACTACCCCAGCCATCGCCCGCACGCACTCCTCAATGCTCATTGTGGGGTGAGTGTAGCTCTTGACCCCGTGTTTCGTAGTTATAAGTCTGAATGGTGGCAGGGCAGCAGGTGGCGCAGGAGGTGCCGTGGATGTGGACGCCGCCTGCGCATAAGTCCTCGCTGGCCCTGCCACCGGCGTAGATGGGGTCGCCATCACGGGGTCCCTTTAAGGGCTACACCCACCCCAAAGTCACTGGCCTTAATGGTCTTTAAATGGCCTCGTTTAATAGACTGAGCAGAGGAGCTCTTAACGAGGCACACCTCTCCCCTAGTTGACAATTGGGGAGGGGCCTTGCTCCCTCTGCTCAGTTGTCTTAATTGTTTTATAGGAAAAGGGCTCTCAGAGAGAGAGGGGAGAGACAGAGAGTAACAGAGAAAGAGAGAGGGGGGTGGGAAGGGGGAAAACTGCGAGGGCAGGTCTCCCCTCGCAGCTGTGGGTGGGTGCAATCCCCAGATGGCGAACAAAAATAGTCTTTGGGGTGGTCTTCGGGTGAGGGGAGAAGATGTCTTCACCTGGTGCAGCTGGAGCCACACAGGCACACACTCCCAACGATGTTAATTAGGGTGGATTAATTGTTTCTTCAGCCTGGTAGCTCCAGCTATCCCAGGCTAGGCAATGGGGGAGGGGTGCTTCAAAGGTGTGTGGGGCCTAGTTGTAAGCAAGGCCCCCACACACACTTCCACACACACACACCCCCCACGATGTTCCGGCGCCTACTCCTGTTCCTAATTCTTATGTTCTTATGTTCTTATGTTCCTTCGGCGATGTCGAGTTTGCTGCATGTATTTGGTCACCAACAGAGGGTGAGAAAGACTGGCGCCATTGCAGTAGCTCTCTGTTTTCCACCAATTGCACACAAACAAGGAATGTCCCGACGAGCACATCAATTCAATTCCAATCGGTCACAGAGTGGTCAAGATGTTTTTAGAGATGTTCACATAAACTCCAACAACCTACAGACTACATCTGAACTCGCCGAGGTTGAAGCACAGCAGCCTTTTAAAGGACGCGACGTGTGATCTGCAACATGGCGTCAATAACGCTGTGATTCGTTCTGGTTTGTTCCACTTTTTGTGGCCGTTTTTTCTGAGCGAGCGATATTGTGGCCAAAATGTGTGCGAGGTGGTGAAATTGACGCTGGGCGATCTCCATGGCCGCTAGTTTGGGTAAATATGCTCTTTACGACAAAAAAAACAGTCGCCGGGCGTTAATATTGAATCTTGGCGTTAATTCCATGCGGAAAGGAATGCTGGGCAATTTTATGGGCGTTGAATTCGCCCACGGTGCTGATTCCACCCCAAAAAAAGTGGGCGGGTAGTAATATTTTTTCTCGCATGGGGAAAGTTAAAGCTCGGCAATAAGTTTCCGAAAAATGCCGGCCAGTTTCCATTTGGTGCCAAAATGGGCGACATATGGGCGTTATACGTCAATTCAGCAGTAAATTGGGCGTTAAGTGGGTGCTAAGCAGGCAAAGAAAGTGGGGGTTCTAGCCCATTGTTTTTCTGCAGAGTCTCCCTCATTATTCACATAACATGATTAATCCCTGCACAGCGGACACTGGCAGGACGTTGTTTAGAAGTAGTTGATTCATTGTGGCCATTGGTGGTCTCTCCCAGTGTGATCTATTGCATTTCTTTATGAGTATAACCAAACCCTTCATGTTGTCATCATACCGTTTGATAGAACCATCAACAAAAGTGAGCAGAGCAAAGTCTGGATTGCACAATAAGTGGTTTCGAGGCTTTCAATTAGTTGCCTGTGTCTTTGTCACATTTGTTCACACTACTGATCCCTCTATTTTCACCAGATGCTCCAATCAGTCTCTGATACAGCCACCTTTGCATAAATCTACTTTTCAGGTTTCTTACTGGTTATATTTTACTTCTGGATGTTTGGCTGCAGCTGTGATATAAGACTTCTCAGCCCTGTGATCTACCTTGCGGAGTTTGGAAACTCCAAAGTGGTAAACTTCATTGGAGCATCTCCTGCTACACCGCAGTGCATTTGGTGGGAGAGTGGTAGAAAGCCTGTTATTGTGTGTGTCCCGATTCTGCCTCACTTCTGCCGGAGTTACGGTGGAGAAGTGAGAGAAGCCCCAAGGACATTTCCTGCCAAGAGGATCTACAGTGGAGCGGTTGGTGCATATAGAAACACAGAAAATAGGTGCAAGAGCAGGCCATTCGGCCCTTCGAGCCTGCACCATCATTCAATATGATTGTGGCTGATCAGGCACTTCAGTACCCTATTCCTGCTTTCTCTCCAAACCCCTTGATTCCTTTAGCCATAAGGGCCACACCTAACCCCCTTTTAAATATATCTAACGAACTGGCCTCAACAACTTTCTGTGGTAGAGAATTCCACATGCTCACAACTCTCTGAGTGAAGAAGTTTCTCCTCATCTCAGTCCTAAATGGCTTAGCCTTTATCCTTAGACTGTGACCCCTGGTTCTGGACTTCCCCAACATTGGGAACATTCATCTAACCTGTCCAATCCCGTCAGAATTTTATATGTTTGTATGAGATCCCCTCTCATTCTTCTAAATTCCAGTGAATATAGAAACATAGAAACATAGAAAATAGGTGCAGGAGTAGGCCATTCGGCCCTTCTAGCCTGCACCGCCATTCAATGAGTTCATGGCTGAACATTCAACTTCAGTACCCCATTCCTGCTTTCTCGCCATACCCCTTGATCCCCCTAGTAGTAAGGACCTCATCTAACTCCTTTTTGAATATATTTAGTGAATTGGCCTCAACAACTTTCTGTGGTAGAGAATTCCACAGGTTCACCACTCTCTGGGTGAAGAAGTTCCTCCGCATCTCGGTCCTAAATGGCTTCCCCCTTATCCTTAGACTGTGACCTCTGGTTCTGGACTTCCCCAACATTGGGAACATTCTTCCTGCATCTAACCTGTCTAACCCCGTCAGAATTTTAAATGTTTCTATGAGGTCCCCTCTCATTCTTCTGAACTCCAGTGAATACAAGCCCAGTTGATCCAGTCTTTCTTGATAGGTCAGTCCCGCCATCCCGGGAATCAGTCTGGTGAACCTTCGCTGCACTCCCTCAATAGCAAGAATGTCCTTCCTCAGGTTAGGAGACCAAAACTGTACACAATACTCCAGGTGTGGCCTCACCAATGCCCTGTACAACTGTAGCAACACCTCCCTGCCCCTGTACTCAAATCCCCTTGCTATGAAGGCCAACATGCCATTTGCTTTCTTAACCGCCTGCTGCACCTGCATGCCAACCTTCAATGACTGATGTACCATGACACCCAGGTCTCTTTGCACCTCCCCTTTTCCTAATCTGTCACCATTCAGATAATAGTCTGTCTCTCTGTTTTTACCACCAAAGTGGATAACCTCACATTTATCCACATTATACTTCATCTGCCATGCATTTGCCCACTTACCTAACCTATCCAAGTCGCTCTGCAGCCTCACAGCATCCTCCTCGCAGCTCACACTGCCACCCAACTTAGTGTCATCCGCAAATTTGGAGATACTACATTTAATCCCCTCATCTAAATCATTAATGTACAGTGTAAACAGCTGGGGCCCCAGCACAGAACCTTGCGGTACCCCACTAGTCACTGCCTGCCATTCTGAAAAGTACCCATTTACTCCTACTCTTTGCTTCCTGTCTGACAACCAGTTCTCAATCCATGTCAGTACACTACCCCCAATCCCATGTGCTCTAACTTTGCACATCAATCTCTTGTGTGGGACCTTGTCGAACGCCTTCTGAAAGTCCAAATATACCACATCAACTGGTTCTCCCTTATCCACTCTACTGGAAACATCCTCAAAAAATTCCAGAAGATTTGTCAAGCATGATTTCCCTTTCACAAATCCATGCTGACTTGGACCTATCATGTCACCTCTTTCCAAATGCACTGCTATGATATCCTTAATAATTGATTCCATCATTTTACCCACTACCGATGTCAGGCTGACCGGTCTATAATTCCCTGTTTCCTCTCTCCCTCCTTTTTTAAAAAGTGGGGTTACATTGGTTACCCTCCACTCCATAGGAACTGATCCAGAGTCAATGGAATGTTGGAAAATGACTGTCAACGCATCCACTATTTCCAAGGCCACCTCCTTAAGTACTCTGGGATGCAGTCCATCAGGCCCTGGGGATTTATCGGCCTTCAATCCCATCAATTTCCCCAACACAATTTCCCGACTAATAAAGATTTCCCTCAGTTCCTCCTCCTTACTAGACCCCCCGACCCCTTTTATAACCGAAAGGTTGTTCGTGTCCTCCTTCGTGAATACCGAACCAAAGTACTTGTTCAATTGGTCCGCCATTTCTTTGTTCCCCGTTATGACTTCCCCTGATTCTGACTGCAGGGGACCTACGTTTGTCTTTACTAACCTTTTTCTCTTTACATATCTATGGAAACTTTTGCAATCCGTCTTAATGTTCCCTGCAAGCTTCTTCTTATACTCCATTTTCCCTGCCCTAATCAAACCCTTTGTCCTCCTCTGCTGAGTTCTAAATTTCTCCCAGTCCCCAGGTTCGCTGCTATTTCTGGCCAATTTGTATGCCACTTCTTTGGCTTTAATACTATCCCTGATTTCCCTTGATAGCCACGGTTGAGCCACCTTCCCTTTTTTATTTTTATGCCAGACAGGAATGTACAATTGTTGTAGTTCATCCATGCGGTCTCTAAATGTCTGCCATTGCCCATCCACAGTCAACCCCTTAAGTATCATTCGCCAATCCATCCCAGCCAATTCACACCTCATACCTTCAAAGTTAGCCTTCTTTAAGTTCTGGACCATGGTCTCTGAATTAACTGTTTCATTCTCCATCCCAATGCAGAATTCCACCATATTATGGTCACTCTTCCCCAAGGGGCCTCTCACAACGAGATTGCTAATTAATCCTCTCTCATTACATAACACCCAGTCTAAGATGGCCTCCCCCCTAGTTGGTTCCTCGACATATTGGTCTAAAAAACCATCCCTTATGCACTCCAGAAAATCCTCCTCCACCGTATTGCTTCCAGTTTGGTTAGCCCAATCTATGTGCATATTAAAGTCACCCATTATAACTGCTGCACCTTTATTGCACGCACCCCTAATTTCCTGTTTGATGCCCTCCCCAACATCACTACTACTGTTTGGAGGTCTGTACACAACTCCCACTAACGTTTTTTGCCCTTTGGTGTTCTGCAGCTCTACCCATATAGATTCCACATCATCCAAGCTAATGTCCTTCCTAACTATTGCCTTAATCTCCTCCTTAACCAGCAATGCTACCCCACCTCCTTTTCCTTTTATTCTATCCTTCCTGAATGTTGAATACCCCTGGATGTTGAGTTCCCAGCCCTGATCATCCTGGAGCCACGTCTCTGTAATCCCAATCACATCATATTTGTTAACATCTATTTGCACAGTTAATTCATCCACCTTATTGCGGATACTCCTTGCATTAAGACACAAAGCCTTTAGGCTTGTTTTTTTAACACCCTCTGTCCTTTTAGAATTTTGCTGTACAATGGCTCTTTTTGTTCTTTGCCTTGGGTTTCTCTGCCCTCCACTTTTCCTCATCTCCTTTCTGTCTTTTGTTTTTGCCTCCTTTTTGTTTCCCTCTATCTCCCTGCATTGGTTCCCATCCCCCTGCCATATTAGTTTAACTCCTCCCCAACAGCACTAGCAAACACTCCCCCGAGGACATTGGTTCCGATTCTGCCCAGGTGCAGACCGTCCGGATTGTACTGGTCCCACCTCCCCCAGAACCGGTTCCAATGCCCCAGGAATTTGAATCCCTCCCTGCTGCACCATTGCTCAAGCCACGTATTCATCTGAGCTATCCTGCGATTCCTACTCTGACTAGCACGTGGCACTGGTAGCAATCCCGAGATTACTACTTTTGAGGTCCTACTTTTTAATTTAGCTCCTAGCTCCTTAAATTCATTTCGTAGGAACTCATCCCTTTTTTTACCTATGTCATATAAGCCGAGTCGACCCAGTCTTTCTTCATATGTCAGTCCTGTCATCCTGGGAGTCACTCTGGTGAACCTTCGCTGCACTCCCTCAATAGCAAGAATGTCCTTCCTCAGATTAGGAGACCAAAATTGTACACAATATTCAAGGTGTGACCTCACCAAGGCCCTGTACAACAGCTCCTATACTCAAATCCTCATGTCCTAAGCACAGTCAAATTAGCTCCTATAATGCCTATCATCATCATCATAGGCAGTCCCTCAAAATCGAGGAAGACTTGCTTCCACTCTAAAAGTGAGTTCTCAGGTGACTGAAGAGTCCAATACGGGAATTACAGTCTCTGTCACAGGTGGGACAGACAGACGTTGGAGGAAAGGGTGGGTGGGGAGTCTGGTTTGCAGCACGCTCCTTCCTCTGCCTGCACTTGTTTTCTGCATGCTCTCGGTGACGAGACGCGAGGTGCTCAGCGCCCTCCCAGATGCTCTTCCTCCACTTAGGGCGGTCTTTGGCCAGGGACTCCCAGGTGTTGGTGGGGATGTTGCATTTTATCAAGGAGGCTTTGAGAGGAGGCAAGGAGACTGCTGCTACTTACACCTTGGGGTCCAGTATGCAATAGCTTCTCTTGTCTGTATGATTGCCTGATGCAGTAGCCATCCTGGTTGCAAAAGTGTTTCTACAGTGAAGTCCCTGTCTGTGCTCTACTCTTGCCTTGGTTGAGGGGTGCCCTCCAATTCGCCACGTTTAAGTCTCTTTATATTGCAAAGTTATGCAGCCGACAACAGAAATGCTGGAGGCCATGTTGGTGCGATACTGCAGTATACTTCTGGCCTGTGAAAGAATTAAAGTGCTTTTTCAAGATCCTGGATGAGGTCCCAGAGGGGAGGTGAGGAGAAATCTTTTCACTCAGAGAATTGTCGAAATCTGGACCGCTTTAACTGAAAAGGTGGTGGAAACTGATTCCTTAAATAATTTGAAAAGGGCGTTGGACAGGGACTTGAGGATAAGGAACTTACAGGGTTACAGATAAAAAGCGGGAATGTGGGACTAAGCCCGACTGCTCGTTCAATGAGCCAGCACAGGGACAACGGGCCAAATGGTGGCTTCCTGTGCTGTAAGTTTCTATGATGCTATCAAGATGCCAGTTATATGTTATATAATGATCCTGGTGGCTGTATGGACATCATTGTATCCGCACTCTGTTTTAGTCAGTGGTTGATGTTAAAGGTAGCACCTATGGCTGAAGAGGATAGCATTGGTCTCAAAGGATTCATTCTTGCCCTCAAATAAGAGGATTGTCTTGGAATGGAAGTATTGTGAGTTACCTGGGAATCAGATAAGTTCTGCATTGTCTAGAATTCCTCATCACTAACCAACTGCACATTGATAGAGTGGAAATCCTTTAGGATCATGTAGGCCGTAGCATTATGTCTAGCGGGTGGCACCACTGACCTTCTGGACTTTGGTGAATCCAGTACTTTAAGAACATGAGAACACAAGAAATAGGAACAGGAGTAGGCCATACGGCCCCTCGAGCCTGCCCCGCCATTCAATAAGTTCATGGCTGATCCGATCATGGACTCAGGTCCACTTCCCTGCCTGCTCCCCATAACCCCTTATCCCCTTATCGTTTAAGAAACTGTCTATTTCTGTCTTATATGTATTCAATGCCCCAGCTTCCATAGCTCTCTGAGGCAGCGAATTCCACAGATTTACAACCCTCTGAGAGAAGAAATTTCTCTTCATCTCAGTTTTAAATGGGCGGCCCCTTATTCTAAGATCGTGCCCTCTAGTTCTAGTCTCCCCCATCAGTGGAAACTCACTGCATCCATCTTGTCAAGCCCCCTCATAATCTTATACGTTTTGATAAGATCACCTCTCATTCTTCTGAATTCCAATGAGTAGAGGCCCAACCTACTCAACCTTTGCTCATTATAATGCAGTTGAGTGGCTGTGTGCTGCTGTTCTTCAGTGGAAAGGGAAAAAAGAAAGTGTTGGTGCTACGGAGAAATACATTAGTCATCTGATTGATATATCTCTGGTGGCAAGCTTGCTGATATTGCTGATGTCCGCTGTGCGAGAATAGAAGGAGCTCGAGGCACAAAAGTTGAGGTTGGAGGTGACCTTGGCTGCCACTAGCAGTGTTGCCCTGTAGCGCAGCTATCCTTACGGTTGATGGCATAATCGCAGGTGTGGGCAGTTCAACTCTGATGCCAGTTCATCTTTCTGGCATGTCTTCTGTGATCTACTGCTTCTTCCAGCATTTAAAGTCAGCAGTAGAGACAGTTTGAAACAAAGCCCATGTTTCCTGTAAAATAGCAATTATAATAAATGCCTGCATCTTTTAAAAGCGCTCATCTCCAAAGGGAAGAATTACCTTTAATGGCGACTATGAATGGGCAGGCTTATTGTTGGGTGGGATCTCTGCCTTAAACTTGGGGGACTGATTATCAATACTCTCATTTAAATATATTAAACATGCACAAGAAGCTTTCAGATATTGTGTACGAGTGTTGCATCCACTGACAGGAAACATGAATTGGAAAAGATTGCAGTGTGCAGGGACTTGATAAAGTCATGAAGGAACAACGTTCTGCTTCCCGCTTGCAAGATTAATGTCAGCAGGACCATTCCTGCACATCAAAACTAATTTCTAAAATTTCACTTTATGTTATTATTAAGACTGCAGCTATATTCCCATTTTAGTGTTGAAGCAGAGCAGTTCCCGGTGCACAACAACGCAAAAGGGACAGTATAATGCACAAGCCAGTTATTACTCCCGAGTACACTGAAAAAAAAATGAAAAAAAGAATGGCCTTCACAAATTCAGGATGTTGCAAAGCGCTTTTGCAGCCAATGAAACACTTTTGAAGTATAGTCACTTTTGTAATGTAGCCAATTTGCGCACAGCATGCTCCCACAAACAGCAATGTGATAATGACCAGATATTGGCCCTGAAATCCCGGTCGGAGGCTCCCCGCAGGCGTTCGTGTGAAAACAAGAGAAAAGATGCGCATTTGCCTTCAGCTCAGGCGCCCACCAGCGATCGCGGTTTTAGGCTGAAGAGGCATGCGCATCGGAGCGCGTGCACGTCTGAGCCGATGTAACGCTGGAGCTAGAGTCACATGGTCCTGGACACCCAATCAAGGTAAAGTATTTTCTCATTCATAATAATGGGAACTCCGAAAGTAGAAGTTCTTATTGTTATGAATGAGAACCGCACCCACCTAAACACACCTAAACACCCCTAAACACAAATAAAAAATAACAAAAACACCCCACATATTTGTTAAAGTTAAAGTGTTACAAAAAATATATATTTTTCCAATTTTTTTTAAAAGTTTTGTAATTATGGTTTAAAATAAACTTACCTTAGTGGGCAGGATTTTTAACATAAAAATGTGTTTTTAAATTTTATTTTTATGTATTTTTTATATATTTTCAAACGCTTACACTGGTAAAAGTAGGCTATGCGCCAGCTTTTACCAGGCGCAAGAGTTTTAAGGACATTCGCTGGGCAAGAGCTGGGCAAAAAGCACAATCTCGCCCATGCGAATGTCCTGGCTGCCGAGATGCATTGGATCTGTCAAGCCAGAGCGTGACAGATTGGAAAAGCTGGTTTTCGGCACATGTGCATCACGCAGCAAAAACCAGCTTTTGCGATGCCTTCCCGGGTCCGTACACATTCCGTACAGACCCGGGGATGTTGGGATTTCAGGGCCAATCTCTTTTAGTGATATTGGTTGAGGGATAAATGTTGGCTAGGACACTGGGGAGAACCTCTCAGCTTGTCTTCAGATCTTTTACCGCAAGCTGAGAGGGCGGATGAAGTCTCAGTTTGATCTCTCATCCAAAAGATAGCAACTCCGACTGTGCAGCACTTCCTCAGTACTCCACTGGGAGTGTCAGCCTAGATTTTGTGCTCAAGTCTCTAGAATGGGAGTTGGCACCCAGAACCTTCTGACTCAGAGGCGGGGGTACTACCTACTCAGCCACAGCTTGCACCGCGAAGAAGAATGGAGATAGCAGAGGATGGCTACTGTTATGTATGTAAACCTGTAATTATCATGTCTAACCACCAGAGGGCTTATCCCCTGGAGTCCCAAGGGATCCCACAATCCCTTGGGAGCACCTGTATATAAGGAGGCCTCACAGGCTGGAGAGGCACTCTGAGATCTGTAATAAAGGACTACGGTCACACTTACTTTAAGCTTGCAGTAGCTAGTCTGACTCTTTACCCAAGACATAACAACTGGCGATGAGATACAGATAACAAAACCCCAATGCAACGATGCAGAGAACTGTGGGCATCCTGGAAAAATTTTCGGAGGGAGATGATTGGGAAACCTTTGTGGAGCGACTTGACCAATACTTCAAGTGGCCAATGAGCTGGAAGGAGAAGCGAGCGCTGCCAAACGAAGGGCGATCCTCCTCACCGTTTGCGGGGCATCAACGTATGGCCTCATGAAAAACCTGCTCGCTCCAGCAAAACCCACAGACAAGTCGTACGATGAGTTGTGTACAATGGTCCGGGAGCATCTAAACCCGAAGGAAAGTGTTCTGATGGCGAGGTATCGGTTCTACACGTACAAGAGGTCTGAAGGCCAGGAAGTGGCGAGCTACGTCGCCGAGCTAAGGCGCCTTGCATGTCATTGCGAATTTGAAGGACACTTGGAGCACATGCTCAGGGACTTTTTTAACTTGGCATTGGACGTGAAGTAATACTTCACAAACTTTTGACTGTAGAGACCCCAACCTTGAGTAAAGCCATAGCGATAGCCCAGGCGTTTATCTCCACCAGGGATAAAACCAAACAAATTTCGCAGCACACTAGTGCTGCTGCAAGTACTGTGAACAAAGTAACGTTGTTTTTGAATCGAAATATACATGGCAGGACTTACATGCCTGTAGCTGCACATCTGCAGATGACTTAGAGTGCGCCATCAAGGGTGGTGAATACAAGGCAATTAACACATTGTTGATGCTGCGGGGGTGATCATCGATTCCATTCATTTTGCTTCAAAGGATACGTTTGCAAGGGCTGTGGAACAATGGGACACCTCCAACGTATGAGCAGGCGAGCTGCAAACCCTGCTAAACCTGCAAACCACCATGTTGCACAGGAGGACAGATCCACGGTGGATCATGACGAACCAGAGCCTCAGACCGAGGAGGCAGAGATATAAGGGGTGCACAAATTTACCACAAAGTGTCACCTGATAATGCTGAAGGTTGAATTAAATGGACTCCCAGTGTCCATGGAGCTGGACACGGACGCAAGCCAGTCTATAATGAGTAAGAAGACTTTGGATAAGTTGTGGTGCAACAAGGCTTCAAGGCCAGTCCTGACTCCCATTCGTACCAAACTTAGAACGTACACAAAAAACTGATTCCCGTAATTGCCAGTACTACCGTAAAGGTCTCCTACGATGGAGCGGTACACGATTTACCACTCTGGGTCGTACCGGGCGATGGCCCCACGCTGTTCGACAGGAGCTGGCTGGGAAAGATATGCTGGAACTGGGACGATGTCCGAGCGCTTTCATCCGTCGACGACATCGCATGTGCCCAGGTCCTAAGCAAGTTCCCCTCGCTATTCGAACCAGGCATCGGGAGGTTCCAAGGAGCAAAAGTGCAGATCCATTTGATTCCGGGGGCGTGACCCATCCATCACAAGGCAAGAGGGGTACCTTACATGATGAGAGAGAGGGTGGAGATCGAGCTGGACAGCCTGCAATGAGATGGCATTGTTTCGCCAATCGAATTCAATGAGTGGGCCAGTCCGATTGTTCCAGTCCTCAAGGGAGACGGCACCGTCAGAATCTGTGGTGATTACAAAGTAACTATCTCACTGCAGGATCAATACCCGCTACCAAAGGCAGACAACTTATTTGCGACGCTGGTGGGAGGGAAAACGTTCACGAAGCTGGACTTGACCTCGACCTACATGACGCAGGAGCTGGAGGAATCTTCGAAAGGCCTCACCTGCATCAACACGCACAAAGGTCTTTTCGTTTACAACAGATGCCCATTTGGGATTCGATCGGCCACGGCGATATACCAGAGGAACATGGAAAGCTTGCTGAAGTCGGTCCCCTGCACCGTGGTCTTCCAGGACGACATCTTGCTTACAGGTCAGGACACGTTGAGCCTTGCAGAACCTGGAGGAGGTTCTCAGTCGGCTTAATCGTGTGAGGATCAAGCTAAAATGCTCGTAGTGTGTTTTCCTGGCACCTGAAGTGGAGTTCCTGGGGAGAAGAATCGTGGTGGATGGCATCAGGCCCACCGATTCGAAGACGGAGGCAATCAAGAACACACCGAGACCACAGAACGTGTTGGAGCTGCGGTCATTTCTAGGACTCCTGAACTATTTTTGTAACTTCTTACCGGGTCTTAGCACATTGTTAGAACCCCTGCACTCTTTACTGCGTAAGAGAGATGAATGGGTATGGGGTAAAGGCCAAGAAAATGCCTTTGAGAAAGCTAGGTAGCTGTTATGTTCAGACAAATTGCTTGTGCTGTACGATCCATGCAAACATTTGACACTAGCATGTGATGCGTCGTCGTTCGGGGTTGGGTGTGTATTGCAACAAGCTAATGAATTTGGGAAATTGCAACCGATTGCTTATGCATTCAGGAGTCTGTCTAAGGCCGAGAGAGCCTACAGTATGATCGAAAAAGAAGCGTTAGCGTGTGTTTACGGGGTAAAGAAAATGCATCAAATTCTGTTCGGGCTCAAATTTGAATTGGAAACCCTCCATAAGCCACTTATATCCCTCTTTTCTGAAAATAAGGGGATAAATACGAATGCATCAACCCACATCCAGAGATGGGCGCTCACGTTGTCCGCACACAACTATGCCATCCGCCACAGGCCAGACACAGAAAACTGTGCCGATGCTCTCAGTAGGATACCATTGCCCACCACCGGGGTGGAGATGGCACAGCCCGCAGATTTAGTTATGGTAATGGAAGCATTCGAGAGTGAGAAATCACCTGTTACCACCCAACAGATTAGAACCTGGACGAGCCAGGACCCCTTACTGTCCTTAGTAAAAAAACTTGAGCTCCACGGGAGTTGGTCTAGTGTCCTGTTAGAGATGCAGGATAAAATAAAGCCCTACCAGCGGCACAGAGATGAAATGTCTATACAGGCAAACTGCCTCCTATGGGGTAATCAGGTAGTTGTGCCAAGAAAGGGCAGGGACACTTTCATTAGTGCTGTCCACAGCACCCACTCAGGCATCGTAATGATGAAAATGATAGCCAGATCCCATGTGTGGTGGCCCAGTATTGATGAAGACTTAGAGTCCTGTGTGTACAAATGTAATACATGTTCCCAGTTAAGCAATGCACCCAGGGAGATGCCACTAAGTTTATGGTCTTGTCCCTCTAAACCGTGGTCTAGGGTTCATGTCGACTATGCAGGTCCATTCTTGGGAAAAATGTTTTTAGTGGTTGTAGATGCGTACTCCAAATGGATTCAATGTGTGATAATGTCGGCAAGCACGTCCGCTGCCACCATTGAAAGCCAACGGGCCATGTTTGCCATGCACGGCCTGCCTGATGTCCTTGTAAGTGACAATGGGCCGTGCTTTACCAGTGCCGAATTCAAGGAATTCATGACCCACAGTAGGGTCAAAGATGTCACGTCTGCTCTGTTTAAGCCAGCGTCCAACGGTCAGGCAGAATGAGCAGTTCAAACAATCAAGCAGAGCTTGAAAAGCACAATTGAAGGCTCACTGCAGACTCACTTATCCCGAGTCCTGCTTAGTTACCGCACAAGACCCCACTCGCTCACTGGGGTTCCTCCCGCTGAACTGCTCATGAAAAGGGCACTTAAGACAAGGCTCTCGTTAGTCCACCCTGATCTACACGAACAGGTAGAGAGCAGGCGGCTTCAACTGAATAAATATCATGATCGCGCAAATGTGTCACGCAAAATTGAAGTAAATGATCCTGCATTTGTGTTGAACTATGGACAAGGTCCCAAGTGGATTACTGGCACTGTTTTGGCCAAAGAGGGGAGTAGGGTGTTTGTGGTCAAACTCGCAAATGGACTCACCTGCAGAAAACACTTGGACCAAACCAAACTCAGGTTTATGGACTGTCCAGAACAGCCCACAATAGACTACATTTTTCGACCCTCCAACACACACACAAGTGGCAATCGACTCAGCGGTTGACCACGGAGCAGAACCCATCACCCGCAGCAGCCCAGCAAGGAGCAAGGCCAGCTGCGCAGCAGCCCAGCGAAGGCCCAACAAATGACTCACCAACACCAGCATTTGCACTGAGGCGATCAACCAGGGAAAGGGTGACCCCAGATCGACTCACATTGTAAATAGTTACACTATTGACTTTGGGGGGGGGGGGGCGGGGGAGTGTTGTTATGTTTGTAAACCTGTAATTACCGTGTCTAACCACCAAAGGGCTTATCCCCTGGAGTCCCAAGGGATCCCACAATCCCTTGGGAGCACCTGTATATAAGGAGGCCTCACAGGCTGGAGAGGCACTCTGAGATCTGTAATAAAGGACTACGGTCATACATACTTTGAGCTTGCAGTATCTAGTCTGACTCTTTACCCAAGACATAACAGTTACAATCTGGGTTATGGGCCCAGTATGATTCTGCTGTGCAGTAAGTAGCCACTCCTGGAGGCCACCTCACAATCACTTGGGCTTCACTCTGGATGGAGTAAAACTCTGTGATTGCGTGTAGCTGGAATGAAAAAAAAAATGTTCAGAGGGCCTGTTGGATCTCTTGACCACTTTAGAAATTTGCTGACTTTGCGACCGGGTTTTTGGCACTATTTCACCCTCCGCGGTGAAAAAAACCGCCGGCAGGACCTTCGGTGACCTTTTCGCGGCGGTGCTTTCCATGTATTGCCCGGGAGAGGAGCGCCGACGTGCAACACCTGAAATAGCCGATATTCGGCGTTCGCGGGACCCGTATTCTGCGCCCAGTATAACGACAGGGAAAAACCTGCATTGCAGCCCTGCCAGCAGCGCCAAGTATGAAGGCCTGCAAAAATGGTAAGTGAAAGTTTTTATTTTTTAATTCTTCTTCAGCGATTTAGTAGGTAAGGGTTTTGCATCGTGAATTCTCGTGCAACACTGACTTTTACCGCTGCACAAGCTAAAGGTCAAAAAACCGACTAACAGTTGCGAAGCAAAAACGGTAATTTTGGCATAAAAATACCGTTTGAAAACCGAATTTCTAGCCCTATAAGTTTAGTACTGAGTCTTTTTAATGTTGTTAGAAAATGGATGCTGCCAACTGGATTCTGCTCACATTATAAATAGCCTCGGGCAGTGCACAGCTGTGAGCTTTCTTTTAGCAGGCAGAGTGAAAGTTGCATATCAACCCATAGATAGTAACAAAGTAGTATATTGGATAATGATAATTTATATCATCATCATCATAGGCAGTCCCTTGGAGTCGAGGATGACTTACTTCCACTCTAAAAGTGAGTTATCAGGTGGCTGAAGAGTCCAATACGGGAATTACAGTCTCTGTCACAGGTGGGACAGACAATGGTTGAAGGAAAGGGTGGGTGGGGAGCTTGGTTTGCAGCACGCTCCTTTCGTTGCCTGCGCTTGTTTTCTGCATGCTCTCGGCGATGAGACTCGAGGTGCTCAGCGCCCTCCTGGATGCTCTTCCTCCACTTTGGGCGGTCTTGGGCCAGGGATTCCCAGGTGCCGGTGGGGATGTTGCACTTTATCAAGGAGGATTTGAGGGTGTCCTTGAAACATTTCCTCTGCCCACCTGGGGCTCGCTTGCCGTGACGAAGCTCCAAGTAGAGCGCTTGCTTTGGGAGTCTTGTGTCGGGCATGCGGACGATGTGGCCCGCCCAACGGAGCGTGGTCAGTGCTTCGATGCTGGGGATGTTGGCTTGAGCAAGAACATTGATGTTGGCACGAGCAAGAACATTGATGTTGGCACATCTAGCCTCCCAATGGACTTCCAGCATTTTGAGATGTCCGCTGTATATAATCTATACCTCTGAGCCATATAGGAGGGCGGGTATCACTACTGCCCTGCAGACCATAATTTTGGTGCTAGATTTGAGGTCCTGGTCTTCAAACACTCTTTTCCTCAGGTGACTGAAGGCTGCTCTGGAGCACTGGAGGTGACGTTGGACTTCATCGTCGATGTCTGCCCTTGCTGATTGTAGGCTCCCGAGGTATGGAAAATGGTTTACGTTGTCCAAGGCTGAGCCATTGATTTTGTTGAACGGGGAGGGCAGTGCTGTGTGGCGGGGTCAGGTTGGTGGAGGACCTTTGTCTTATGGATGTTTAGTGCAAGGCCCATGCTTTCCTATGCCTTGGTGAAGGTGTTGAAGGTGGTGTGTCCGCCCCAGAACCAATCCACGTCCGGACCGGGGTCAAGCAAGTCTGCGTCATTGCACCAACGCTCTTCTCAATCTTCCTTGCTGCACTGCTTCATCTCACCCTCAGCAAGCTCCCCGCTGGTGTGGAACTAAACTATAGAACTAATGGGAATCTGTTGAACCTTCTCCGCCTCCAGGCTAGATCCATGGTCGGCCCGTCCTCTATCATTGAACTACAGTACACAGACGATGCTTGCATCTGCGCACATTTGGAGGCTAAATTCCAAGCCATCATCCACACCTTCACCGAGGCGTACAAAAGCAGGAGCCTTACGCTAAACATGATAATCTACAGTGATTAGCTAACAGGCAAGCCGGGAAATCGAATTTTTTCAAATGGGTTTCGGAGCTTTTTACAAATTTCTGGAGTGAAGCCATTTCCCTGGTAGGCCAATAGCATCTATTCCTCTTCTGCATCAAATCATCTCATTTCAATCTCCGTTTAATTGCAATCTATGCAGCTCCTTCACACCAAAGCAGATACATTGTGCCCCAAACACCTTCTGCAATGGACTGCAATTGTTACCATGTTACTAGATCAGAGTTCCCTTATCGCAAGTGATTCTAAGCCTTTTGCCTCCACTGGAACTCCATTTTATGAGCTGAGCACTTTTGGTGCAAAGAGCTTCCTGACATCAGCTCTAAATTTGCCATTTACTAGTTTGAATCTGTATCCCCCACGCTTGCTCTCATGGAGTCATGTTCCACATCTCCCTTTCTATACCATTTACCTCTGCAAGATCACCTCTCATTTGTCTCTTTTCTAGGCCCGAAAAGCCTAATTTTCATAGTTTCCTCTCGTAACTCAGTTCTATGACACTAGAGGGCAGCATCGAGGCTGGCCTGTTTTCCTTGTGTTTCAGTGACCAGAACTGGGCATGGTGCCGAAGGTGATGTCTGACCAGATCCTTACCCCCATCGTGTGCCAAACTTGGCCACAACCTTTTTGTTCTGAAATGAACTTTTGATGCACTTGAAACCAATGACTTACACAGGTGTCTCAAGCAAAACAGAAAAACAAAGGGGAATAAAAACGACCTGAGACGTTAACTCTGTTTCTCTCTCCACAGATGCTGCCTGACCTGCTGAGTGCTTCCAGCATGTTCTGTTTTTATTTCAGATTCCCAACATCCGCAATATTTTGGCTTTGGCAAAGAGGAAACAAAACAGGAAAAGGAAACTGAGAAATGACTGAAATAAAAACAAAGCTATATATAAAAAATGAAAAATAAAAGCACAAGAAAGGAGTAAGTTATAAGCTGGAAATTATTATTATTGATATAAGCAAACAAATTCTTAACATATTATATTGTCCACTAGAGCAACATGATCCAAACTCATTATTGTTTGTCTGGTAATATGGCTAATTGTTAGCCTTTGATTTCCTAAGGCCTAACTACTTTTCAGTGCCAGTTTAAACGTAATTCCCAAAACAACTCCAACTGCTTCCTACCAGTTACTTCCTCACTTTCGATTACTCTTGGTCATTTTATTTGAGCAGTCAGGTATTGCACTTACATGTTAATACGATTCTATAAACCAAGCTGCTGCCAGATCCACACAGATAGAGTTTGTGTTTGCCCAATATGGAGTGCATGTGTTCTCCCTGTAGGGGCATTCCACTTATCTAAATCAAGAAAGCTCAGTTGCAGGTTGGCATGAATCCAAGATTAGAAATGCCCAATTGTGCAGACCATTGGTAAGCGTTCTGCAGTTTGTCAAGTTGGGAATACCCTCACATCAGCACATTTGTTGCAGGGTTTCTTGGAGGTAAATGAGAACAATCCCATCCCCCAGTGACAGGTTCCCCCCCCCCCCCTCCAGGTTCCATTAGTGAGCCAAGCTGGTTGGCTGGCTGGCCTACCATCAACCATCTGGAGCACTGAGGTCTGCTTGGCACATGTATTGGATTACCTCTGGCGATTAGCCTGCATTACTGTCAAATACAAAAGATGGAGTGGATCAATAGATTACAGTCTTAATGTTTCCATTCATTTAAAATCAAATATCATATATTCATAGGCTTGACTTTCAAATGCACACAAGTCATTCGTAGCAATCCATGACCATTTTTGTATAACAAGAGTAGGAGCAGGAAGGGGAAAACTAGCATTGTCTCGGGGCAGAATCATTTTTTTGGGGGTGCAGGGTGGGGTTTGGTGTGGCAGGCTACAATGCAATGAAACTGTAACAAAATACAAATCAGTACAGCTTACTCCTCATAATTCAAAATCATTTCTTGCTCCAAAAAGACTTAACTTGTGAAGCAACCAGTTTTAATGATTCTTCGAAACAGTACGGGAACACAGCAAATGGCCATAAAACAACAGAGCAACTATTGAAATGCTGCTGATCAAAAGATCAGCACTGTACATGTAAAGTCCTGTCCCCTCAGTACAGATTCACACGAGGCATGTAGTGAAGTCAAGGTCACTCTGGACCTGCACCTTTATTTCACAGCTCTGGAATGCTGCACTTGCCTGAGACCTGTCCTTATATACCTGTCTCTTGCAAGTGCACCCCTGGTGGTAAGGTATGCTGGTGGTTACAGGTCATATCTTATTACAGTCATGTATAGCATGTTAGGATACAGTTATATTTAATAATGTAAGATACATGACATCACCCTCCCCCAAGGTCTTATTGTCTTTATAGGTTCAGTCTCTCAGGTGGTCTATGCTCTCACGTGGAGCGTCTGAGTTGTGGTTCAGTTGTTTGCCTTGGTGTCTGTTTTTCTTTGGGTGTGGTTGCTGGTATCTCGCCTGGGCTGTCTGTTTCGATTGGTGCGATTGTTGTTGACTCGCCTGGGCTGTCTGTTGGGATTGCCCTTTCCTCAGGTTGTTCCCTCTGTCTGTCCACCAGGTGTGGTGCGAGTTCCACATTGTAGTCTGCCTCTGGTTTCGCAGTGTTGTTGGTAAATCTGCTTTTGACTTGATCTACATGCCTCCGGCAGGTTTTGCCATTGTCCATTTGTACTACCAGAAGCCTGATTCCTTCCTTGCCTGTTACTGTCCCTGCAAGCCATTTGGGACCCCTGCCATAGTTTAGTACAAACACTTTGTCCCCTATCTCATTCCATCTCCCCCTCGAATTTCTGTCATGGTACTCAGTCAGCTTACGGCGCTTTGCCTCAACGATTTCGTGCATGTCTGGGAGGATTAATGAGAGCCTTGTTTTTAAAGTCCTTTTCATCAACAGTTGCGTGGGGGGGCTCCCAGTCAGTGAATGCGGACGAGATCTGTATGCCAGCAGCAGTCGAGACAGGCAACCCTGCAGCGTGGGACCTTGGATTTTAAGCATGCCTTGTTTAATGATTTGCATTGCTCTCTGCCTGGCCGTTGGAGGCCGGCTTGAACGGTGCCGTCTTGACGTGATTTATGCCATGGTCAATTATAAAGTCTTGGAATTCTGTGCTGGTGAAGCATGGACCATTGTCACTGACCAATATGTCAGGGATTCCGTGCGTTGCAAACATGGTTGCGAGGCTCTCCACAGTGGTGGAGGTTGTGCTCGAGTTTAAAATGGTGCATTCGATCCACTTTGAAAATGCATCTACAACTACGAGGAACATTTTGCCCATGAATGGGCCCGCATAGTCTACATGCACCCACGACCACGGTTTGGTAGGCCAGGGCCAGGGGTTCAGTGGAGCTTCCCTGGAGGCATTGCTGAGTTGGGCACAAATGGTGCACCTTCGGACGCAGTCCGCATCAATACCAGGTCACCAGACGTGGGATCTGGCTATGGCCTTCATGAGAACGATCCCCGGATGCTCGCAGTGGAGCTCCCGGACAAATGCCTCTCTGCCTCGCAGCAGCATGACTACTCGGCTGCCCCACATCAGGCAGTCTGCTTGTAGTGATGTGCCTGTGAAAGGGTTTTAATTCCTCGGGGCAGGCATCGCGAGCCTCTGCCCAGTCACCGGTTAGGACACATCTTTTTACTAAGGATAACGTGGGGTCGCTGGCCGTCCAGGCTCTGATTTGGCGAGCCCTCATGGGCGAACCTGTGGATTCAAAGGCATTGATTGCCATGACTATCTCACAGTCCTGTTCGTCAGACCCTTCCGTGGTCGCCAGGGGTAGCCTGCTGAGCGCGTCGGCACAGTTGTCTGTGCCTGGTCTGTGCCTTATGGTATAGTCGTAGGACGCCAGCATGAGTGCCCACCGTTGAATTCGCGCCGAGGCGTTGGTGTTTATTGCCTTGTTCTCGGATAGGAGGGACGTGAGGGGCTTGTGGTCGGTTTCTAACGTGAACTTGGCCCCAAAAAGGTATTGGTGCATCTTTTTGACACGTACACGCACGCGAGCACCTCCTTCTCTACCATTCCGTATCCGCGCTCTGCCCACGAAAGTGACCTGGAGGCATAAGCTATGGGTTGTAATTTGCCCGCACTATTGACATGTTGCAAAACGCACCCGACCCCATATGTTGATGCATCGCATGTGAGAACTAGCTTTTTACCTGGGTCAAAGAAAGTCAAAACACTGTTGGAACACAGAAGGTTGCGTGCCTTATTGAAGGCGCGTTCCTGGGCGTCCCCCAAAACCAATCGCACCCCTTCCTGAGTAGCACGTGGAGAGGCTCCAGCAGCGTGCTTAAGTTCTGCATAACGTTCCCAAGGTAATTGAGTAGCCCGAGAAAGGCGTGCAGTTCTGAGACATTCCGGGGCCTGGGTGCCAGGCGAATTGCTTCTGTTTTGGACTCTGTTGGGCAGATTCCATCAGCGGCGATCCTTCTGCCCAAAAATTCAACCTCGGGTGCGAGAAACAGGCACTTGGATTTCTTGACTCGTAGGCCTACCCGATCCAACCGCTTTAGTACTTCCTCCAAATTACGGAGATGGGAGTCGGTGTCCCTGCCCGTGATAAGTATGTCGTCTTGAAATACAACCGTCTCCGGGATGGACTTGAGCAGACTCTCCATGTTGCGCTGGAATATGGCAGCTGCTGACCTGATGCCGAGTGGGCATCGATTGTACATGAAAAGGCCTCGATGTGTGTTGATGGTGGTGAGTAGCTTGGATTCCTCGGTCAATTCTTGCGTCATATACGCAGATGTGAGGTCTAATTTTGAGAAAAGTTTACCTCTAGCCAAAGTGGCAAATAAGTCCTCTGCTCTGGGCAGCGGATACTGGTCCTGTAGAGAGACTCTGTTTATGGTAGATTTGTAATCCCCACAGATTCGTACGGATCCATCAGGCTTCATGACTGGGACGATGGGACTTGCCCAGTTGCTAAATTCCACAGGTGATATAATGCCTTCCCGCAGAAGCCTGTCTAGTTCGTGTTCAATCTTTTCCCTCATCACATAGGGTACAGCTTTGGCCTTGTGATGGACCGGTCTAGCATCCTGTGTGATGTAGATTTTGACTTTGGCCCCTTTGAAAGTGCCCACACCTGGCTGAAAGAGATGCTCAAATTGCTTTACACCTGTTGAGCAGGAGGTCCGTTCCTCTAATGACATGGCATGGATATCATCCCATTTCCAGTTTAGTTTTGCCAGCCATCTTCTCCCCAGCAGTGCTGGGGGGTCTCCGGGGACAATCCACAGGGGAAGTCGGTTCACTGTCCCTTTGTGTATGACAGAGAGCATGGCGCTGCCGAGGACTGGTACGATTTCTTTGGTATAGGTGCTTAGTCGACCCTTGTGAGTTTTGGTCTGTCTCTTTTATGCGGCCACAGTTGTTCAAATTGTTGAGTGCCCATGAGAGATTGACTCGCTCCCGTATCCAGCTCCATGTTGACAGATATCCCGTTGAGTAGGACCCTCATCGTTATAGAACGTGTCCTGTTGTAGGAGCAGTGGCCATTGATCGTGTTGACCCGCTGTACATTGGTGTCCCGGGTACTGTCCCCACTGTCTTCTGGTCCGCTTTCCGACCCATCCGATTCGTATACCAGCCGAGCTGCTGTTTTTTTGCACATGCGGGCCAAATGCCCTGTATATTCACAATTTCTGCAAACAGCCTGCTGAAATCGACATCCCCTTGCCGAGTGCCCACCCCCACACCTCCAGCACAGACCAGTTCCATTGTTCAAAGTGTTTCCAAAGAATGAGCTGCGTCTGGCTGATCTCTCTTGAGCTTCTCTCAGTTTGTAGTTGATTGCTCGCATTGTGGGTTGATGAGGTGTGAACGACCGTTCCTGTGGCCCTTGATGGTTTCTGCCTGCTGTCGAGAGCCTGTTCTCCTGGTTTTGTCTACGTGTGGGGGTAGCAGCTTGTTTAGTGCTGTGAACTTCTTGTTCCGATATTTCGTTAGTTGTCGTACCTGCATTGTAAATCAACCTCGTTTCTTCTTCCCCTACCAAGAATGTCTGTGCAACCAGTGCTGCTGCCTCTAAGGTCAGGTTCTTGGTCTCTATGAGCTTTCGGAATATGCCTGCGTGGCCTATTCCTTCAATGAAAAAGTCTCTCAGCATTTCTCTCCTCAGTTCATCGGAGAACTCACATAAACTGGCCAACCTCCAAAGTTCCGCCTCGAAGTCGGGTATGCTCTGGCCCACACAGCATCTGTAGTTGTAGAACCTGTGTCTGGCCATGTTTAGGCTGCTTGCTGGCTTCAGGTGGTCTCTTACCAGAGTGCTCAATTCTTCAAACGACTTGCTTGCTGGTTTCTCGGGTGCCAACAGATCCTTCATTAAAGCGTATGTTTTCGAGTCACAGCTGGTCAAGAGATGGGCTCTTCTCTTGACACCACTGAACAACACATTCCAGAAGGGTGACATGTGATGGGAGATGGACAGATGCGGACACACACTCGGAGACAGTCTGATAAGGGTCAACAAATCAATATAACTTTGCTGACAGCAGACGGCCAACCGGTGGTTTTGTAGAAGGGTCGCACACCTCGGAAACTCTATAACTGTCGATGTAAAATCTTTGTTCTTGGAAGGTTCATCCGCGAACCCTTCCCCTGCATGCTTGAATAAAAACCGGTTGAACCGAGGTTTCGTTTGAGTGATTCCGTGGTTGCATTAACGGGCGGGGATACAGACGGGTGTCGATTCCTTATATCAGGGAGTCCACGTTGAAGAGAAGTCTTCTTTTTACCCCAACAAGCTGCTTCTTCCACTGGTGGTACCGAACACAGCTGGCAGTGGATTCTGCCTTTCGACGCGGGCACTTCACGTGAGCCCCACAGTTGCCAACTATCAAGTCAGCTTTTTTGCACTGCGATGCCACGCTTCGGTCAAAATGATGCAGCCTCTTCTGCAAAAGAGCACCAGTGGTCTGTGCTTTTTTGTTGTCTCGATAAGTCACAAGCAGAGTAACTAAGTCATAAAAACATCAGGGGGGTTTTGGAATACCCGGTCGCCAGCTGCCTTTTTGTTCTCACGCCAGTCATGCTAGCACAAACCACGGCAGTAAATCACTGCTTGGCTTTTATCCCACCTGAGCCTTTCCAGTTAATGAAAGCTAACATTCTGATTGCGTGCAGTTTACATCAGCATTCAAAATTTCTTTGGGTTTATGATGACATAAAATGTAGGCAATTTTAACACGCACCCAGCTGTTGAAACTTTCTGCAGGTTGGCCACTTCCCTCCCCATGTGTCAACCTGGACTTGATTGTGTATCAGTCTTTGAAGTGAATGGTCCATGATGCAGAAACAGAGTTAGTTCCCTATTCCTCAACAAATTCATTCCCCTTTCCCAGCGAGACTTGGTCAGAAACCATTTGGGGTGGTCGAATTAAACAATAACTTGAATTAAGATGTTTGAATTAAGGAATACATTTCCAATGAGAGGTGTTTTTTTGTGTGCTTTTGATTCGGATTAGCTGACAATTTAAATAAAACAGCTTTGAATTAAGAGGATTATACTGTCGAGGTAACAGTGACTGTATCAGACAGTGTGATAGCTGGTAATGAAATTCAGCTAGAAAATAATTGCAGAATGGTTTTATAGCTCTAATCCTTCCCTCAGCCTGGGAACCAATTAGAGGTAACAAAATTAAGAGGGTGGATGACTTATTGTTTTCTCACTTTGGCTTCTGATCCCTCTACTATCCTGGGAGACAATTACACGTAAGAAAAGATTAACTGAAGTCATGTTCCCTTGGGATTGTCACCATCTATTTTGTGCTGTTTTCAAGAGTGAGAAATCTTGAATTGAGACGAGTTAGGCAGGTTCTTTGAGTTTGTATGCTGTGATTTCTTTCTTTTTTAATAGTAATTTTGTTCAAAATTTGTTGCAATTAAGAATGAATTTTGCATCTTTTACGGTAGAAGATGTGACTCACAATCTGAGCAGAGGCCCAGTTAGGATGCAGGCAAAATGAGTTTTATTTATTAGTTTGGTGTAAATACGACATGAAAAGCTCTTCTAATATATATTTCATTTGTGCATGACTCTATTTTATATCAACAATAATATATGTATTATCTGTCTTTCGGATGAAACATTAAACCGGGATCCTTTACATCTTTTATGTCCACCTTCCCTCTCAGGTGAACGTAAAAGATCCCGGGGTACTATTTCGAAGAAGAGCAGGCGAGTTCTGGCTGGGGTCCTGACCAATATTTATCCTTCAACCAACATCACCATAAACAGATTATCTGGTCATCAACACTTTGCTGTTTGTGGGATTTTGCTGGGCACAAATTGACTGCTGACGCATTTCCTCGGGAGCCTAGGGCAGACATCGACGATGAGGTTCAACACCGCCTCCAAAGCGCCAACACAGTCTTCGGTCGTCTGAGGAAGTGTGTGTTCGAAGAACAGGCCCTCAAATCTGGCACCAAGCTTATAGTCTACAGGGCTGTAGTGATACCCATCCTCCTGTATGGCTCAGAGCCATGGACCATATACAGTAGACACCTCAAATCGCTGGAAAAATACAACCAACGATGTCTCCGCAAGATCCTGCAAATCCCCTGGGAAGATAGACGGACCAATGCTCGTGTTCTCGATCAGGCCAACATCCCCAGCATCGAAGCACTGACCACACTCAACCAACTCTGTTGGGCGGGCCACATTGTTCACATTCCCGACACAAGACTCCCAAAGCAAGCGCTCTACTCGAAACAAGCGAGCCCCAGGTGGGCAAAGGGAACGTTTCAAGGACACCCTCAAAGCCTCCTTGATAAAGTGCAACATCTTCACCGACACCTGAGAGTCCCTGGCCAAAGACCACCCTAAGTGGAGGAAGAGCATCCGGGAGGGCGCTGAGCATCTCAAGTCTCGTCAGCAAGAGCATGCAGAAACCAAACGCAAACAGCGGAAGGAGTGTGCGGCAAACCAGAGTGCCCACCCACCCTTTCCTTCAACGACTGTCTGTCCCACCTGTAACAGAGACTGTAATTCCCATATTGGACTGTACAGCCACCTGAGAACTCACTTTTGGAGTGGAAGCAAGTCTTCCTCGATTTCCGGTTATAAAAGGGGTCGGGGGGTCTAGTAAGGAGGAGGAACTGAGGGAAATCCTTATTAGCCGGGAAATTGTGTTGGGGAAATTGATGGGATTGAAGGTCGATAAATCCCCAGGGCCTGATGGACTGCATCCCAGAGTACTTAAGGAGGTGGCCTTGGAAATAGTGGATGCGTTGACAGTCATTTTCCAACATTCCATTGACTCTGGATCAGTTCCTATGGAGTGGAGGGTAGCCAATGTAACCCCACTTTTTAAAAAAGGAGGGAGAGAGAAAACAGGGAATTATAGACCGGTCAGCCTGACATCGGTAGTGGGTAAAATGATGGAATCAATTATTAAGGATGTCATAGCAGTGCATTTGGAAAGAGGTGACATGATAGGTCCAAGTCAGCATGGATTTGTGAAAGGGAAATCATGCTTGACAAATCTTCTGGAATTTTTTGAGGATGTTTCCAGTAGAGTGGATAAGGGAGAACCAGTTGATGTGGTATATTTGGACTTTCAGAAGGCGTTCGACAAGGTCCCACACAAGAGATTGATGTGCAAAGTTAGAGCACATGGGATTGGGGGTAGTGTACTGACATGGATTGAGAACTGGTTGTCAGACAGGAAGCAAAGAGTAGGAGTAAATGGGTACTTTTCAGAATGGCAGGCAGTGACTAGTGGGGTACCGCAAGGTTCTGTGCTGGGGCCCCAGCTGTTTACACTGTACATTAATGATTTAGATGAGGGGATTAAATGTAGTATCTCCAAATTTGCGGATGACACTAAGTTGGGTGGCAGTGTGAGCTGCGAGGAGGATGCTGTGAGGCTGCAGAGCGACTTGGATAGGTTAGGTGAGTGGGCAAATGCATGGCAGATGAAGTATAATGTGGATAAATGTGAGGTTATCCACTTTGGTGGTAAAAACAGAGAGACAGACTATTATCTGAATGGTGACAGATTAGGAAAAGGGGAGGTGCAAAGAGACCTGGGTGTCATGGTACATCAGTCATTGAAGGTTGGCATGCAGGTGCAGCAGGCGGTTAAGAAAGCAAATGGCATGTTGGCCTTCATAGCAAGGGGATTTGAGTACAGGGGCAGGGAGGTGTTGCTACAGTTGTACAGGGCATTGGTGAGGCCACACCTGGAGTATTGTGTACAGTTTTGGTCTCCTAACCTGAGGAAGGACATTCTTGCTATTGAGGGAGTGCAGCGAAGGTTCACCAGACTGATTCCCGGGATGGCGGGACTGACCTATCAAGAAAGACTGGATCAACTGGGCTTGTATTCACTGGAGTTCAGAAGAATGAGAGGGGACCTCATAGAAACGTTTAAAATTCTGACGGGGTTAGACAGGTTAGATGCAGGAAGAATGTTCCCAATGTTGGGGAAGTCCAGAACCAGAGGTCACAGTCTAAGGATAAGGGGTAAGCCATTTAGGACCGAGATGCGGAGGAACTTCTTCACCCAGAGAGTGGTGAACCTGTGGAATTCTCTACCACAGAAAGTTGTTGAGGCCAATTCACTAAATATATTCAAAAAGGAGTTAGATGAGGTCCTTACTACTAGGGGGATCAAGGGGTATGGCGAGAAAGCAGGAATGGGGTACTGAAGTTGAATGTTCAGCCATGAACTCATTGAATGGCGGTGCAGGCTAGAAGGGCCGAATGGCCTACTCCTGCACCTATTTTCTATGTTTCTATGTTTCTATGTCACTCCAAAAGTGCTTCATTGTCTGAATAATGCTTTGGAGCATTCTGAGGTTGTAAAAGGGTCTATATTAATGCAAAAAAAAAATATTTTATACATTTCTGCCTACCTATCTATGTATTTTCTATCTGTGTGAAGCTGAAGTGGAACTAATACAGGATATTTCAATGTACTGTTCTGGTCTTACATTTGCTGCAGAACAATTAACGCCCAATTTGGCAATCTATATACCAAGAGAAGTCAATGTTGTCCTGTATTGTTTAAAACAGTAGAGCGTCCTGCCTGGAGAGCACATATCTGGAATTCAGCTTTATTCCCCACCCCCTTAACAGTTTTCAATTCACAGGAGAACGTTGTAGGCATTTTGAAGGGGGAAAAGTGTACCTTTTGTTTAAATTGTCCATTTTCTTACTCTCATTTAGATCCTTGAGTTGGTTATTGACTGTGGTCTGGCATATGCACTGTACGCAAATGCTACAACAACTGATTTGCAGTCCCAAGCAATCTTGCTGTGCTCCCACTTGACAAGTACAGCTTTTCTGAAAAAATATATTGATAATTCAGTGTATATGTGCATCATCATCATAGGCAGTCCCTCAAAATTGAGGAAGACTTGCTTCCACTCTAAAAGTGAGTTCTCAGGTGATTGAACAGTCCAATACGGGAATTACAGTCTCTGTCACAGGTGGGACAGTCAGTCGTTGAAGGAAAGGGTGGGTGGGGAGTCTGGTTTGCCGCACGCTCCTTCCGCTGTCTGCGTTTGGTTTCTGCATGCTCTCGGCGACGAGACTCGAGATGCTCAGCGCCCTCCCCGGATGCTCTTCCTCCACTTAGGGTGGTCTTTGGCCAGGGACTCCCAGGTGCCGGTGGCGAATGTTGGATTTTTTCAAGAAGGCTTTGAGGGTGTCCTTGAAACGTTTCCTCTGCCCACCTGGGGCTCGCTTGTCGTGTAAGAGTTCTGAGTAGAGCGCTTGCTTTGGGAGTCGTGTGTCAGACATGCGAACAATGTGCAAGGTAGTAGAGGCAGTACCCTCGCCCTGTAGATGTGGTACACCTGGGCCCCAAACTTGGTGGACTCACCGCCCGCTGCTGCCGACTGCCGCCGAGTTTTCTGGGCGGTCTTCCCTCGGTGCCAGTTTGGTGGAGGCCTCCCGCCGGCGGGGAGGGAAGACCGCTGGGAACCGCCTGTTGACATCCGCTAGCGCGCAACATGCGTAAGTGTCCTCCCGCCCGCGGAGCAGTCAGTTTGCTCCGGGTGGGAGTCGGCGGCAGCAGGGAGAAGGACTGCCGCGTGGAGGCAGGTCTAACCGCAACAGTAAGATCTTCAAAAAAAGGTTAGTAAACTTTTCTTTATTCTTTTTGACAGCGACTCAGCTGTTGGGGTCCCCTGAAGGTTTCCCAGGGTTTTTTTCTTTGTGTAAATTTTTAATTTTATATGTTTCCTCCCTCCCTGGGCCTGACTCAATCCTCGGCAGTACTTTGCCAAGGATTGCATTTGCCGCCGAGATTGGGAGCTCCCGCCCGCTGCTGCCCAGATTCAGGGCGCAAGACGCTTTTTTGCTGCCGGGTGGTCATTCCGGCACTTTTTAACGAAACTCCCGCCCAAAGTACCGTCAGGTCTCTCAGCGGTCCTTTGGGCAGCACTTGGGCTGAACTTAGCTTCCACCAAGTTCGGGCCCAGAGTCTCACAAGAGATCCCACTGAAAGCTGACCTGTATTTGATATAGCCTTCCCCACGGAATCTTCCAAAGAATCGTGACTCATGCAATTACCTGGCAAATGAATTCCTTCCCGGGAGCTCGGGAACATTGACTGAAGATACAACGAGTTACCAACAGATGGCAGCTCAACCCCCTTTAGCTTCTAACAGTGTTCTGTGGGGATTAAGTGCTATAAGAACAACTTGCATTTATATAGCACCTTTCCGATTCTCAATGTGTGCCCAAGTGTTCCACAATCAATTAATTACTTTTGAAGTACAGTCACTGCTTTGCAGGTAAACATGGCAGCCAATTAGTGTACAGCAATGTCCCACAAACAGCAAATGAAATAAATGATCAGATCGTCGGTTGTCATTGACTGTTAGCCAGAATACTTGGAGAACTCTCTGCTTTTCTTAAATGCTACCATAGAAAAGAAAGATTTGTGTTTATATAGCGCCTTTCACAACCACCGGATGCCTCAAAGTGCTTTACAGCCAATGAAGTACTTTTGGAGTGTAGTCACAGTTGTAATGAGGGAAACGCAGCAGCCAATTTGCACACAACAAGCTCCAACAAACAGCAATGTGATAATGAACAGATATTCTGTTTTTTTTGTTATGTTGATTGAGGGATAAATATTGCCCAGTACACCAGGGATAACTCCCCTACTCTTCTTTGAAATAGTGCCATGGGGTCCTTTACATTCACCTGAGAGAGCAGACTGGGCCTCGGTTTAACGTCTCATCCGAAAGACGGCACCTCCAACAGTGCAGCACTCCCTCAGCACTGCACTGGAGTGTCAGCCTCGATTTATGTGCTCAAGACCCTGGAGTGGGACTTGAACCCACAACCTTCTGACTCAGAGGCAAGTGTGCTACACACTGAGCATCAGCTGACACCTTTATGTCCACCTGGACAGGCAGACTAAGGCCTTGGTTTAATGTCTCATGCAAAAGATTGAACCGCAAAATATGCAGCACTCCCCTAGCACTGAACGGTAGCATCTGATGTACTCAGCTCCTGGAGTGGGAGTTTGAAGCGCTAACCTTCTAATTCTGAGATGTGGGTGCTACTACTAAGCCAAGGTGACACAGAGTGATAAATATCTCTGCAGATGTTAAAAAGTATCTAACTGTGTGAATGTTTTAAAGGGCATTACTGAAAAGGCAGAGAGGCATCTGTGGCTTCTGAGACAATAGTTTAGCACAATAAGCAGAAAAATGTAATCGCTCTTCTGTTATTGGTACTCGAGGGGGATTGCCAAGGCACATTAGTGCAGGAAAATACAGTGTCCAAGTATTTAGGAGAAAAGACAAGTTAAGTCAGGAAAGAGTGATAGAGCTGAGACACTTAAAGAGTGTGTAGAAGATTGGTCCTGATAAAATGATTTATGAATGAAATATAAAAATGGGTCAGATAAGCATCTTTGTGGAACATCTTTGTCGGATTTTACACTGTCTATGAGAGGTAATAATGGCACAACCTGAGGCAATCCATAATATATAGTTGGACATACTTTTGTCATGTTAACAGTTCAGTGAGTGCTTCAGAAATGGCAGAAACTCTGACTGTAAAGGCTATATGTGGCAACCATTTGTGTTTGATGCAGTCAGCATTTCAGGAGCAATGTCAGTGCAACCATGTTTATAGATAAAAATCAGTACCACTCCTGGACTCCATCCAGTGCTGCTCTGGGACTCCTAACTTCTGATGCGCCTCAATTTTATAAGCTGGTACACAGTGTTGGGAACTCTTACAAGTTCAGGGATTCCCACTCCCGTTCAAAGTTAGAGCAGCAATAATCCTGGAGCAGCATTGTGGAGGGAGTCCCAAGAGTAGAGCTGGTGGGGTGGGGAAGGGAGGGGAGCCTGAGAATGGCACTGGTTGAGGAGGGAATGGAGAGGGAAGCCCAAGAGTGATGTTAGGACTAGAGAAGAAAGCAGAATGGTACTGATGAGGATGAGAGAAGACAGCCAAGAGCAGTGCTGATGGGAGACGGGAAAAGAAGGAAGCAATGGGAGACGGGGTTGGGTGCACGAGGGAGAAATTTGGAGGGCAATGCTGGGTTGGGAATGGGAGAGGGGAAAATTTGAGAACATTATGCAGGGATACTGAATAGTTACACGTCTCAGTTTTCACTGAAGAGGCAACCAAACAAGAAATTACAACAGTAGAAGTGAAGAATATTAAATGGTTAAGATAGAAAGAAAGGAGATACTAGACAAACAGTCAAATTTATTGCAGAAAATTGTCCTGGGTCCAGATGGATTGCACCCATGGATACACAAAGAAACTAGGGGGGAGATAGCAGGTGAGCTAGTATCCAAATATAAAACATCAATTGAAGCACTAGAGAGAGTACAGAAAAGGTTTACGTGTGTTACCAGAATTGAAAGGATGCAACTATCAGGAAATGGAAGACTAAGACAAAATCTGATAGATCTTTAAAATTATGAAAGGGTTCGATAGGACGGATGTGGAGACACTGTTTGCACTTATGGGTGGTTCCATAACAAGTGGCCATAAATATAAGATAGCCACTATGTAAAGAATGTAGGAGGAACCTCCTTACACAGAAAGTGGTGAAAATGTGGAACTTGCTGCCACAAGGAGTGGTTGAAGCAAATAGAATTGATGCAATTAAGGGGAGGTTTGATGCATACATGGGGGAGAAGGGCAAAGAGGAATACGGGAGCAGGGTGGTAAGAGGTAATTAGAGTGGTAGGAGGCTCGTGTGGAGTATAAGCACCAGCATAGGCCAGTTGGCCCGAATATCATATGTCTGTGTTTTTGATTCTATGCAAGGTGGGAGGGACAGAGAGAAAAGAAATTCACCGTGGGGGTAATTTTCAACTCACCACTGAAGTGTTAAGCCAGTGTTGCGGGTCGGGTACACATTTTAGAGGCCGCTCGCTATTCCTTCTCAATATTGCGCTCGAATGGAAAATAACGCCCATGACTTTATTGGCAGTGCCAGTTGCTTTTTTAGCTAAAAGTTGTGATATTTGTCATGAGGTGAAAAGCTTGACTGTTGCTTGCTTCCTTTCCCATTTCTGGATGAGACATTAAGGTCAGAATATTCACCGGCGCATCGGGTTGGGTGCGTACAGGCAGCGTAGTGGGCCCAAAACGTGATGTTCTTAGCAACACGCTGCTCAGAGCGACTTTCACTTAATGGCTCCAAGTGAAAGAGTCATGCGCGTTTCCTGGCCCCAATAAATGGTGCAGGCCTGATGATGTCATTGATGACTCGTTTCCAGCCCCCATATTTAAAGGAGCCTGCACTGAAGTCACTTGAAGGTTTGAAGAGGAGGGTGGAAGGTGTGAAAAAAGACCTCAAGAGAGAGAAAACTTTAGCAACATGGACAGCTAAAGGCAGAAGGCTGTCCCCTGGTTCTCGGATTTGTCCTTGCATAATCTTGTGGAAGCTGTCAGAGCCCGCAGGGTGGTCCTCTTCCCTGCTGACAGGCAAAAGTGACCTCCACAAGCAATAAAGAGAGCCTGGCTGGATATTGCTGAGGAGGTCAGTGTCATGTATTCAACTATCATTGTAACCCAAGTATAAGCTGACCTAAGTTGTACACCTTGAGAACATTGACCACAAGGGGGTGAACTTGTGGGAGACACTCCTAACCTGGACTTTCAGGTATAAAAGGGGAACTTCATCATTTGAGGTCTTGGTAATAAAGGTAACTGGTCACAGAGTGACCTTCTCTCAAGTATGGGCCTCGTGTGCATTTATACTGTATAGTAAGGACATATCATTGGCGACAAAAAACTGGGATTTAAACCACGCGAGCATGGCCACTAGCAGCACAGAAGACAGGTACTGTGTCGGTGATGATCGGGACGACTTTATTGAGAGACTACAGCAAAGTTTTGTCACTAAGGAATGGTTGGGACAGGATTCGGCCGACAAACGCAGGGCTCATCTCCTGACGGTTTGTGGATCCAGAACGTACTCCCTGATGAAGGACCTTCTAGCGCCAGAGAAGCCGGTGGACAAGATGTTTGAAGAGCTCAATAAGTTGATCAGGGAACACCTAAAACCGGCGAGCAGCATGCACATGGCGTGACACGCACTGGCGGCGAGAAGGGCAAAGCGTTCCTGACTTCGTGGCAGATCTCCGGCGACTGGCGAGCGAACCCAGATACATGCAGAGCAGAGATGCTGCGAAACTTTTTTATTGAGGGCATCGGGCACTCTGGGGTTTTCAGGAAACTGATTGAGACCAAAGACTTGACCTTGGAAGCGGCGGCTCTGATAGCCCAGACATTTATCTCAGGGGAGGAAGAGACCAGAATGATGTTTGACAAAAATCTTGGCTCAAATGCGGCAAACGACCAGGGAGTCAACATTGATAACGCGACACACAGTTCTCTAGGCAGACAAGGGCAATCGGACATGCCCCAGCATGTAGTCGAACCCAAAGGGGGAATTCAACAGAGACAATGGCAAGCTGAACGGCGATTCATGCCATCGCAATGGACAATGCGGCCAGTAATGGGGCCATCAACACCTGTTAATGGTGCGCTTAAGGACAGTTACACAGACAGTCAGAGATGATCGACTGGTAATGGACCTTTTGTTTTCAACAACGGCTCATGTTGGAGGTGTGGAGGCAAACACCCAGCCAGAGCTTGCAGGTATCAGCAATATACCTGCAAAAACTGCAACGTCAGCGGTCACTTGGCGCGTATGTGCAGGAAGTCTGCAGCCAGGTTGATGTATGAGGAGGACGGGCCCGATGTAAGCCCTAGGAGGCCAAATGAATACTGGGGGAAATCGCTGGAAGCTGAAGATCAGCGAGTTCATGTGGAGCACATGTACAGTTCATATACCAGGACGCCACCAATAATGATGAAAGTGCTCCTCAATGGCATCCTAGTATTAATGGAGCTAGACACTGGGGCCAGCCAGTCCCTGATGAGTATCAAACAGTTCGAAAGGTTGTGGGTGTCCAAGGCCAGGAGGCCAAAATTATTGCCGATTGATACACAGCTACGGACATATACAAAGGAGATCATTCCGGTGCTAGGCAGCGTCACGGTAGTCGTGACCCACAAAGATTCAGAGAACAAGTTGCCACTCTGGATTGTCCCGGGGACCGTCCTGCACTAATGGGGACGAGTTGGCTTGCTGTCATGAACTGTAAATGGGGCGATGTCAATGCAATTTCTTCTGTGGAGCGAATATTATGCTCACAGATCCTAGACAAATTTAACTCATTATTTCAACCCGGCATCGGCACTTTCATGGGGGCCAAGGTAGTGATTCACATAAACCCGGACGCCAGGCCAGTACACCACAAGGCCAGAGCGGTGCCATACGTGATGCGGGAAAAGATAGAATGCGAATTGGACTGCCTGCTGAGGGAAGGCATCATCTCGCCAGTCAAATTCAGTGACTGGGCGAGCCCGATCATGCGGATGGGTCGGTCAGGATATGTGGCGATTACAAGGCCACCATCAATCGGGTGTCACTCCAAGACCAGTACCCGCTACCGAAAGCGGAGGACCTCTTTGCTATGCTATCCGGTGGCAAATTTTTTTCAAAATTGGACCTGACCTCAGCTTACATGACCCAGGAGCTGGCGAGTGAGTCGAAGAAGCTGACCACCATCACGACACACAAGGGGTTGTTTGAGTATAACAGATGTCTGTTCGGGATTCGTTCGGCTGCCGCGATCTTTCAGCGAAATATGGAAAGCCTCCTCAAGTCGATTCCAAGGACAGTGGTATTTCAAGACGACATCCTCATCACGGGTCGCGATACTGAAGAGCACCTCCACAACCTGGAGGAGGTGCTACGCAGACTGGATTGGGTAGGGCTGCGACTGAAAAAGGCGAAGTGCGTCTTCTTAGCTCCAGAGATAGAATTCCTGGGGAGGAGGGTAGCAGCAGACGGGATCAGCCCCACTGCGTTCAAAACGGAAGCGATCCAGAGAGCACCCAGACACCGTAACACGACAGAGCTGCGTTCATTCCTGGGGCTCCTGAACTATTTTGGTAACTTTCTTCCCAAATTGAGCACGCTGTTAGAGCCTCTACATGTGCTCTTACGCAAAGGTCACGATTGGATCTGGGGGGACAGCCAGGAAAGAGCTTTTGATGGAGCATAACAAGTTGCGTGCCCTAACAAACTGTTAACGTTATATGACCCGTGTAAGAAACTTGTTCTAACCTGCGATGCATCGTCCTATGGGGTCGGGTGTGTGTTGCAGCACGTGAATGCCAATGGTCAGTTACAGCCAGTAGCTTATGCCTCCAGAAGTCTGTCCCAGTAGAATGGTAGAAAAGGAAGCACTTGCATGTTATATGCAGTAAAAAAAAATGTACCAGTACCTGTTTGGCAGGAAATTTGAGCTGGAGACAGATCACAAACCCCTAACGTCCCTTTTGGCCGACAACAAGGCCATAAATGCAAATGCATCGGCCCGCATACAGACTACACAATTAGCCACCGATGACTACACAATTCGGCACAGACCGGGCACTGAAAACTGCGCCGATGTACTCAGCAGGCTCCAACTAGCAGGGGCAACTGAGCATAATGCTGAGATGGTCATGGCTGTTGAAGTTTTCGAAAGTGAAGGCTCATCTGTGACAGCACGTCAGATTAAAGTCTGGACAAATAAAGACCCGCTACTGTCTTTAGTTAAGAAATGCGTCCTGAATGGGGACTGGGCAGTCACATACGGGGCATGCCCTGAGGAATTTAAACCGTTTCATAGGCGCAAGGATGAACTCTCGATTCAGGCCGATTGCCTACTGTGGGGAAACCAAGTAGTCATGCCCCAGAGGGGCAGAGAGATGTTTATCAGAGAACTTCACAATGAGCACCTGGGCATTGTCATGATGAAGGCAATTGCCAGGTCACACTTTGGTGGCCAGGGATAGATGCAGATCTGGAACTTTGTGTTCGCAGGTGCAACACATGTGCTCAGCTGGGCAACCGCACCCAGGGAAGCCCCCCTTAGCCCCTGGTCCTGGCCCGCTAAGCCATGCTCACGCATCCATGTGGACTACGCAGGTCCTTTCATGGGAAAAATGTTTTTGGTTGTGGTAGATGCCTACTCCAAATGGATTGAGTGTGCCATTTTAAATTCAAGCACATCCTCTGCCACGGTAGAAAGTCTATGGGCAATGTTCGCCGCCCATGGTCTACTGGACGTCTTGGTCAGCGACAATGGCCCGTGCTTTACAAGCACTGAATTCCAGGACTTCATGGCAGGAAATGGTATCAACCATGTCAGAACGGCACCGTTCAAGCCGGCCTCAAACGGCCAGGCGGAACGAGCAGTGCAGATAATCAAACAGGGGATGCTCAGAATCCAAGGGGGTTCCCTACAAAGCCGCTTATCACGCCTCCTGTTGGCCAATAGATCCCGACCACACTCGCTCACAGGGGTTCCACCCGCAGAGCTGCTAATGAAAAGGATGCTCAAAACCAGGTTATCCCTTACACACCCTACTATGAAAGAAATTGTTGCGAGCAGGCGTCAGTCACAATTTGACTACCATGACAGGAATGCGAGGGCGCGATGTATTGATGTCAATGACCCTGTTTTTGTCCTTAATTATGCTGCAGGGCCCAAAAGACTTGCAGGCACTGTGATTGCCAAAGAGGGGAATAGGGTTTTTGTAGTTAAACTTATCAATGGACAAATCTGCCGCAAACACATGGATCAACCTTAAAGGAGGCTCAGCAACCCCATGGAAGAAGCAGAGGAAAAACACGACGTAGAGTTTACTCCACCACAGGTGACCGAACACCGGAACCAAGTGGAGGAGAGCCGAGTCACTGTGGGCAGTCCGGACAGGCCTGAGGCACCGCAAACAACAGACTCTCAGGCCCAACAACCGGAGCCCCAACTCAAGCGCTCTACAAGGGAGCGTAAACCACCAGAGAGACTTAACCTGTGATCCCAATAAGACTTTGGGGGGGAGGTGATGTCATATATAAGCTGACCTAAGTTGTACACCTTGAGAACATTGACCACAAGGGGGTGAACTTGTGGGATACACTCCTAACCTGGACTTTCAGGTATAAAAGGGGAAGCTCTACCCACCTTCATGACTTGAGGTCTTGGTAATAAAGGTAACTGGTCACAGAGTGACCTTCTCTCAAGTATGGGCCTCGTGTGCATTTATACTGCATAGTAAGGACATATCAGTCAGCAGCAGGGAGGACTTGGACACAGTACAGGAAGCACTTCAACGATTTCATGAGGTCAGGAAAGGTGAGTGCAATGCCAGACTCACCCTCATTCTGATGTGCCTGTCACCACATCCCCATCACCCAGCCATCTCAAGCCTACTCCTGCATATCATTACTCACACGAACATACCTTGCACATCCACCCAACCCTCTCTCTTTATGTACATACTCACATCTCCATCTGACTCACCACCCCTGTCACTTGCCCTCATCCTAATGCAATCATAGCAAGTAACACGACAGAAGGAGGCCATTTGGCATTGGCACCCCATTCTCTCATGGTCACCATCTACAAATGTAACCCATCCATCCATTCCTTACGCTCATTCCATCACTTTCACTCAAACTTCTCTTCTTTCCCACCTTGCAGGAGAAGAGAGCCCACAACAACAGGGAGAGGGAGAGAAGAAGAGGTGGCCCTCCAATAATCGCACAACTTTCAGCAGCAGAGGAAGCAGCTCTGGAAATTTTGGGAGCTCGAGAAACACTGGTGGTGGGAGACGGAGAGAGGGGGACATCCTAGCAACCTAGTGACAGAATCACATCTCATAAAGCTACATGGCATACAACAATCATCCATATGGTGACTGATGTCAGCAGCCAGTGAAATGTCATCATGTACATAATGGTAACGTTACCAATTCTTATTATAACACGTATAATTCAGCTCTTTACTCTCCCACAGTTCCATCAACTGCCCACCCCCCCGGTCCCCCCCCCCCCCCCCGGCACTGTCCAGCCAGAGGAGGAAGACGACTCCTCAGAGGAACCTCCAGCCTCTGAGGATGCAGCGTCAGCAGACCCAAGCTCACCCAGCACCAACGCAGATACTCACACCTCGATGGGCCCTTTGTGCCATAGAGTAGAGTTGTCACCTGGTGTCTCACAATTCACCAGTGAGCAAGAGCAGATGGTGGTGACAGGGACAACAGTGGAGACTCCTCGCCGGAGAGCGCAGGATACTCCATGCTCTGCTGAGCTGCATGCCGACACTGAGCCTCGGGAGCCATCGAGAAAGAGGGTGATCTTGGAGGGGCAGCAACAATTGCATGAGGCTCTGGCAGCTTTTGCAGCCGCGATGTCAGCAAATGTTCAGAGAATGGAGGAGTCCATCTCCAACATCTCCGCCATGTTGCAGGTGATGGCGGTGCTGTGCTCTTCCATGGAAAGGATGGCCACCTGTATGGAGCAGCAAATGCACTAGTCACATGAGCACATGCTTGCTGTGGACAACAGATGGTAAGGGCTCACAGACTTTTTTTCAAGGAGAGATTTAAACATTGACTTGGGCCTTCATTGCCCCACTGCTGTGCAGCAAGGTGCTCTCCAGCTCCTTGCTAGCAGGGAAGTGCGAGTGGCCCATGTGAGGGATGATGGTGAGAGGGGACATGGAAGTGGGAGCTCCTCTCAAAGCGCTCCCACGTCTCCCCCGTTGCCTCCTCCTCAGTCAGAGCCCCACATGCTGTCTCAGATCCCGATTGCCGCGTCTGCCCCTGCACAGTCGCAGGAGGAGCAGATTTTGGCGGGGCCCTCACAGGCTCCAAAACCCAGAGAACGGCTCCCAAACGTGTCAACGCAGTCGCAGCAGGGAATTCAGCAGCCTGCAACTACCTCTGCTGAAGCCACAGGGGTTGTACCTCTGCGAAGCACTCACAAAAGAAAAATGACACAAAAGTAGATGCACAAGGATAAGCACATGGGTGTATCAACAAATGTTAGTGCTAAGTTTCAGTTGTTTTGACTGCATCACTTTCGGGTCTTGTCCATTTTTGCCTCAAACCTTGGAAGAGGTTTTGTCTCTTGGAGTAAATGGTGACACATTATTTAACCTCGAGCTTTGGGCCTTTGGGTGAGAGCAATGGCTTGACCATTGTAGATATGCTTAATGGTGTTGTTGGGGGTGGGGATGGGAGCTTCATACAGCATGTGGCTGCATTAGAGCAAGTTAAGCAAATCTGGCCTTGATGAGGCTATCCTGGGCCTCCCGGGCAGCACTGTGTGCCGCTGTTGGTGCCATCTGCCTCTCAGCCTCCTCCGCCTCCTCTTCCACCTGCTCGTCCACCTCCTCATCCTCCTCCTCTGAAGAATAAGGTGAAGCTGTGTGCTCTGCGCCTGGTTCTTCCTACAGCTCCAATCCTCGCTGCTATGTTGTGCAGGGCACAGCAGGCGGCGATGATCTTGGAGACCCTGGCTGGTGCCTACTGAAGGGCTCCTCCAGATCTGGCAAGGTATCTGAAGCGCATCTTCAGCATATCGATTGCTTGTTCCATGATACATCTAGTGGAGATGTGGCTCTCATTATACCGCTCCTCGGTCTCAGTACTGGGCCTCCTCAGGGGGTTATGGGCCACGTCTCCAGTGGATAGCCCTTGTCTCCAAGCAGCCAGCCGGTAAGTCTGCTTGGAGGTGTGAAGAGCTGAGGGAGGGTGGACTGGCGCAGGACGAAAGGGTCATGATAGCTGCCAGGGAATTTGGCGCACACATGCATAATCATCTTTCTATGGTTGCAGACGAGCTGCACATTGAGGGAGTGGACACCTTTGCGGTTCACAAACTGTCCTGGGTGATGATGGGGTACCTTCATGGTCACATGTGTGCAGTCGATGACGCCCTGCACCAGTGGGAAGCCACAAAGCTGAGCGCCCGCTCAGCAATGCTGGCCTCGTCAGTGGCAAAGTGAATATAATTGGTTGATTTGTGAAAGATGACATCGGTGACCCCTGTGTGATGCATCTTTGGGCGGCTGACTGGGAGATCCTGGAAATACCTGCTGCAGATCCATGGAAGGAGCCTGAGGTGAAGATGTTGAGGGCGACGGTGACTTTGGCAGCCACTGGCAAGGAGTGTCCACGCGCTCCGCGGGGCTTCAGGACTTGCTCCCACAACTTGCAAATGTCGGCGACAAGCTGGCACGATAACGTGAGCCTTCTTTAGCACTGCTGCTCAGTCATGTCCAGGAAGCTCATCTCTGCCTGTGTTGGGAGTATCACCTCCGACGCGGTGCAGCCCTGAGGTGCCCTCCTCCTGTGGAGCATCAGGTCCATGAGGAGAAGGCTGCAGTTGTGGTTATTGCTGTTCCTGCTGGTGTGGCTGGTGTTGTTGGTGGACCAAGTTAAGACAGTATAAGCAGCACCTGTGCTGATGTTGTAGATGGCGGGTAAAGTGGAGATCAGAGGGCCAATCCCTCAGTATTCTGTGGTGAGAGTGGCTTCCCAGGTTGCAGAAATGACCTGCAAACTCCAGAAACCTAAATCTGTGGACAATGTGGAGTCACCAACAGCTCTTCCCTGAGACAACTAATGAAGTGTAAGGTGCGTATATTTATCTGGTATTCCCAGCTGTCAATTAATGCCTCGCCACTGAACCTCAGCCTCCCCTTCACAGACGAGGTTCCCGAGCAACATGCTTCTCGTGCTCATGCTGTTAAGTTCAGAAGCTGCAGTTAAAAAACCTTATTATGTGTCTGACAACAAACATTTAATGACTTTAATTAGGTCTCCCGTCTCTCCCGGTCGGGTCTGTGGCGACCTGGCCCGAGTTAAAGGCGCGAGGCGGCGGGGATGACCCCGGGGTCACGAGGTGCTGCCTATTTTCACAGCCGACCCGCCTCCAAACCCGCAAGCTTTACTTTGCATGCCTGATGTTTTCTGTACACCAGTGGCAGGCATGACAGGGGAGGTCTAGGTGACCTTTAATTTCTTTCATCCCTTTATCATCTTCCTTGATGTCTTTTTTATATGAGGTCCTTTCGCCTGTAACCATCTGCAGGCCTGCTATGATGCTATTAGACTGCTCAGCGGGGACGGATAACACCTTCTGTGGGGGCATCTACTGCGAAATGCCAATTTGTTCCACTCTTAAAAAAAAAATGATTCAGTTGTTGCTGTGTCCTACTTTACTTTCTCTTCCCTTTCTGTTCTGTCTTTTGCATTTTGATGAGTAAAGTGAAAGCATATTAGCAGGAGCCAGTTGCCTCTTAATAGTGATTGTGAAGAAACAAAAGGCTCTTCCGAGAACAGATGATTCACACGAAAAAGAACCTTGATATCTTTGAAAGTGAAACATTGACAACTGAATTGATGAAATGAAGTGTGATGACATCACGTGAACAGGAAAGTTCCTCAATGTCATTTGTTTTGTTTCACATTCAATGTGGAAACCCAGACAGAAAGCAACTCCGAGCTCTATTGCATCCGCTTAAATGTGCCAGATAATTGAGAAACATTGGAAATTACCTCTGTTTGTAAATGCACTTCAGTTATTTCGCTTAGTTTAAAAGTCTAAATAGAAGAGAGTTCCAAAGCATTACAGCTTGCTTTGTACGTGTGGATCCATTAATGTATTTTCCAAACCACTTACCAAAGAAAACAAAACCCTTCCAGTTCAGTATTTGTATTTATGTAAGTAAGTGTTCCTTTCAGTGTAACAGTCCAACTTTGCAATACGTTCAAATGTAGACACAGACCAATTCATCAATTAATTTTAAGGTTGTGTAATGAACATAACTGGTAACATTTGTACATCGCTTGCCTTTTGCTAGCTGTTTTGGAGTAATCGAGTATTGCAGTTATAAGTAACTGCAGCCCTGTAGCTTTAGGCTTCACCAATACTTGTGCAGTCTATCTCACGTTGTGCGAATAATATTCTGGACTCGAGGCGGCAGCAGGAATGTCCTTCTGCAGGTTATCAAGGCACGGTTGTTAATTTAAAGTCAGTACCACTCTCACCAAGCAGCAGCTGACATGCTCTGTGTGAATGTATGACTTTGCAGTTTCATGCTGATTTCTCTCAGAGTTCAAAATTACCTCTGCCAGTGTGTCAGACGTAAGATTTTCTTCATTGTTTCTACAAACTGTTAGAACTTTCCAGTTCTGTTCCATCCTGCTGCTCGCGATAGAAAATGCCAATCCGTGTGTTTTTTATGCCATTCTACTTTAAATTGCTGAATTTACACAATGTATTTATCACTTGTTTATAAATACCATTATATTAGAATCACCAGTCTTGCTCTTGAAAATAAAGCAACCATCCTGGAAGTTATTGTTTTATTGCTGGGGGTTATATTTACACGTTATTTTGTTACCAAGTTAATTTTAATAATTTATATGTTTCTTGTCTTTCATTTAGGAAAAACCCTGAAGCGAGAGAGTCAGTTCAGATATTAAAACCAATAGATCAATGTGGGCTAACACGTCACGGCAATCTTTGATGTAGGGAGGTCTCTGCTGACAGCATTTTCCATTAAATGTATGTGTATGCATTTTGCGAGTACCTACCATTAACACAACCTCCTTGAGTTCTCAATTTAAAATGCTGTGTTATAAAAATATCTTGTACAAATAAATGATAAAATAAGAATGAACATGTAATGACTATTAGAATTTGCTGCAGGTTAATCTTTGTATCATAAAATGATTTGAGTGAATTCTTCAGCCAAATTTCGAAGCGATTGTAGATGGGACTACTATTGTTTGAACTTTAATTTTGAACTTTTTCTTTAGCAAAAAAAATCCCTTTTTTTAACCAAATCCCAAAAGTTGACATTGCAAACAAAAAATGTTAGTGTTTATAGAAGAAAATAAGATCTTCGTGTAACTGCTTTCAGGACGACGAGGAGGGAAGACTGATGCAAAATCAAGGACCAAAATAGCAACTAATACAAAAGCAAAATACTGTGGATGCTGGAATCTGGAATAAAAACAGAAAATGCTGGAAATCTCAGGGGGTCAAGCAGCATCTGACGAAGGGTCATCGACCCGAAATGTTAACTCTGCTTCCTCTCCACAGATGCTGCCTGACCTGCTGAGATATCCAGCATTTTCTGTTTTTATTCAAAATAGCAACTGTTACTTCCAACAGATTTATTAACAAAACTTGGGATTGAATATTTGGATAAATGCTTGAAGAGGAGAAATTTGCACGGCTATGGGGCAAGGGCAAGGGAATTGGATGAATTAAATGGCTCTTTCAAAGTGCCGGCACAAGAAAGATGGGCCAAATAGCTTCCTTCTATGCTGTATTGTTCCATGATTCAATTAATCTATTATAATGTTTAGTATAATATTGCAAAAGATGTAGTAAAGATTTTCCAGTAACGCAATTTCTGCTATGCTCAATAACATTTTATTAAAAAATTACCAGTTTTCTATCTGTATCTGTTAACAGATTTATTAATCATCTCACCAGGAAATCTTAACATTGCTTGAATATTTTGTGTTATCTTTATTGACAGTGTTCAGTTTTGTTACAATTCAGCGGTTGATGTACTCGGGTTGAATTGTTGTCTTGCTACCACCCTAGATACATGGGCCTCGATTATAGGCAGCTACTGCTCCCGCCAGAAATAGTTAGGGGCCTAAATAAAATGTTCAAATAAGGGCCAATCGATGTTGTCAAGAATGCCATTTTTGCGTCAATCAGCACTGCCACCACAACTTCCTCAACCCACCTACAGACTGTGATCTCATTGAATAGCGGAGAAGGTTCGAGGGGCCAAATGGCCTACTCCTGCTCCTATTTCTTACGTTGTTATGTTCTTAGGTTGGAAGGCAGCTATTACAGTGCTACTTAATGCGATACTCACCTGCTCTCATTTAAAATTCTCCAACCTCTGTAACCTTCAGTTCATCCAAAATTCTGCTGCCCATATCTTATCCTGTACCAAGTTCCGCTCACCAATCATCCCTGTCCTACATTAGTTTCCAGTCTCCCAATGCCTCAAATTTATAATTCACATCCTCATGTATAAATCCTTTAATGGCCTCACTCCGCTCTATCTCTGTTAACCTTCATGTCACCCTCAGAAATCTCCAATCCTTCCTCCCTTCACCCGACTATTGGCAGCCATGCATTCAGCCATCTGGGCCCGTCGCACTCAAATGCCTCCATCGTTCTACTTTCCCTCCTCCTCTATAAGTACAAGCTGCTGCTGTTAGCCATTTTTCTTTTAAAGGTAGGGCCCAAAATTCTGCATCTCTGTCCCCTTCAGCAGAGCTAGGGCCTACGCTTGCCCTCCAGCAAGCCGTTTCCTGGCATGTCGTTACCACTAGCACCTAATCCTTCTCACTTGTGCTCTGTCAATCACCCTGTGCAGACCCCTCTAACTCACACTCTATACCATTCCAGGTGCCGATTTCTGTGCTAGTGCTCTATCTATGTTCAAGTTCTTAATTGTTTCTAAAACAATATGCTTATCTATGTTAATGTTACTAAGAAAACTATTATTAAATTCGAATATTCGAGCATCATCTTCAAGGGTGAAGACTGATGCAAAGTACTAATTTAATATTTCCGCCATACTTAGTGAGTCCTTTATAACCTGTTCTTGAACACCATTCAGTGGCCCAATTCAGTCTTTGATAATTTTCTGACTCTTCACATAACTAAAAATGCTCTTCCCATTACTGCCACAGTTGTCTACAATTCTTTTTTCCTTCAGTCTTTTTGCTGATCGAATAGCAGCCTTCATTTTCTTTAGTTGTTCCTTGTATTCAACCCTGCTTATTTGAGTATTAAATGTCTTTAATTTATAGAAATATTCTTGTTTACATCTTATATAGAAACATAGAAACATAGAAAATAGGTGCAGGAGCAGGCCATTCGGCCCTTCAAGCCTGCACCGCCATTCAATATGATCATGGCTGATCATGCAACTTCAGTACCCTATTCCTGCTTTCTCTCCATACCCCTTGATCCCTTTAGTCGTAAGGACAACATCTAACTCCCTTTTGAATATATCTAACGAAGACAACTGTGGCAGTAATGGGAAGAGCTTTATGTCTTTGCACATAGCCAGTCAGCCACCTTGGCTTTTTCTTACCACATTTCCTTCTTTTGATTTTAGGTACGTGTTTTTCCACATTTTTAATCTTGTTCTTAAAAACTTTCCATTTATATTCAACATTGGTTGCATCACCACCGAGGGGGGTAAGCCAATTTACCCATCTTGGAAAAGTTTGCTCTTCTGAAATCCGGTACGAGTTGCAGGTTCTCAATACCTTGCGAAAGAGCTTCGAATAATATGCATGCTGAGAGGAAGAACCAGCAGGTGTGAGCTTGAGGATGGTAGCAGGTGTTGAGGGTGTGAGTGCAAGCACAAGGAGGCATAGTGAAGTGTTCCGTTGTGATTGGAGGAAAGGCTTGTGAAGAGAGAAAGGAAAGGATTCTAAAAGGGGTTAAATGCATGGTGTTTCAGGGATGTGTAGACAGGAAGAGAGATTTGAAGAAGATTCTTACTTTAGTAACCCGGTAAAGTCATTACATTTCTTCTGCAGCCAAGATCTAGAGACTGCCTTCCCTCTGAGGTGTAGATAAAAAATCCATTGCACTGTCACAGGGAGTTCTGCCAATGTCTTGGCCAATATTTATCCCTCAACCAACGTCACCAAAATAGATTATCTGGTCATTGATCTCACCTGGGACCTTGCTGTGTGCAAATTTGCTGCTGCGTTTCCCCACATTACAACAGCGATTAGACGTCAAAATGAACTTAATTGGCTCTGAATTGTTTTGGGACATCCTTAGGTCGTTAAAGGCATTATATAAATGTAAGTTCTTTCTTTTCAAGTAAAATCTGTAATAAAGATATTAAATGACACAAAAAACAGTTCAATGGGTACATTTAATTGGTATTGAGAAATATGTACTTTATTGATAGTGGCCCATAATTTGCAGTCAGCACGAATCAAATATGGTCGGCACTGGCCCTGAAGAAAGCTGCCCATAGAGATCTCGCGATCTCTGTGCCGAGAAGTTTGACTTTTTCGATGCGTAATTGATTTCAGTGCTCCGCAATGGGAATCACTCGGGCGATGCTGCCTGTTTGTTTATCAGTAAATACGCTGTTAAAACCCCATTTACACCTATCCCATCCTTTCCTTTTTCTCTTCACAAGCCTCGCCTCCAATCACAATGGGACACTTCAATACTTAATGAGGTATTTAAAAGCGATATTACCGTGGAAAAGCCCAAGTTTTCGTCAGTTCCACTGCTTTCACTGATTGCTGGCTATATGGGGCGGGGGTCAGGGTTCCACAGCACAGCCAGTATCAGAACAGTGAGTGACTGACCGCAACTTCAGGATTTCTGCGTTTAGATATGCATGCACTAATTCCTGAAGTTGTGGTCCATTTCAAAGGGGTAATAATGGCGAACGCTTGACAGTTTGCTGTTATTACCTACTGCAAAATCCAGCCCATTGTTATTTTGTTGATAATCGTACTTTGGATACTAGACATTGCAGTTGCTGAGAAAAACATTGGCTGCCGAATTTCAGTTGGTTCATTTTTTTTGTTTCCTATGATTGGTGAATTCTCCTGACTGGTCATTCAGGATTGGCTGTTTCCATAAATCCTGATAGGTTTTTACACTGGCAGCTTCCCAGCTGCTTACCTTTCTTTTGATTGGCAGATTGCGACCTTTTCAATTTGGTTTTCCGCTGTTTTACTTTGAGCTCGTCAACAAAGTGTGATGGTGAATGTTGGTGTCAAAAGTGTGGCAACAGAAAGTCATTATGACAAGTGGGAAGTGTGTGCCACACGCAAGGAGTGGTATATTGGTTATTATAATAATAATGTTACACGCATTAGCAATTATCAGTGTTCGTACTTTTTAAGATACTTCAAAATATATAAAGGCATTGGGCTAGAAAGTTGATAGCGTTCCATTTGGGGTGCTAATTTTTGAAATATTGTAAAATTAGCGCCAGGCACTAATGATTCTGAGCTTCCGGTAAATTGCCTGTTAGTGCTAAATCAAACGCTAATTACCTCAGTAGGGCACTACAGAGGCTGAAGCAGCAGAGCCATAATAAATTTCAGGTGCAATGCAATCGGGAACGACCATTCACACTGGCTCCTTTCAGCTCTTAAAGGGGAGGTTCCATCATTGTGCAGATCCTCATTATCAACATTGCTGGCTTTGAAGGCAACCTGCAAGCAACTGAATCCAGTAATTCTCATGGCTGATCCCAGTCCCAGGGAGAGAGGTCGTTGTTTCAGGGACCAGGCATTGGAGGCATTGGTCACGGGAGTGGAACGAAGGAGGTCAGTGCTGTTCCCGGTCACTGGAAGGGGGTCATTGCCCCAGGTCTTCAGGGCAATGTGGAGCAAAGTGGGCCAGGAGGTCTCGGCCAGCAGTGTGGTCGGCCAGAGCCTGAAACACTACCATAAGAAATTCAACGATCTCACTCGGGTGGGCAGGGTGAGTATGTGCTTCAACAGGTCCTACTGACCAGTATCTGAACCTCAGTCTGTACACACTGCACAAACCACCACTCACCCACCAAGTATTTCCACCTACTAAAACTCACATCCACATCTCACGCCTTGCCTACAATTACAGCTATTCAACTGCAGCACGGACAGCACCCAAACACATAGCTATACTCTCACACACACTTTCCTTTCTCTTGCAGGCCAAGATGGCCCACAATAGGAGGGAGCAGCAAAGAACAGGCGGGGGTGATGTGCAGCTTCAGCACCTTACTGACCTGGAGGAGTGAGTGCTGAGACTCATTGGGCAGCAGGTGGTGGGCACCATGGCCATCGGAGGCAACAACGGTATCTTCGTCCCCTCTCCTTCTCTCACCCGACTTCCCCCTCACACCACAAGCCTTTTCCCACTTTCCAGCTCCTGAAACTGTCTGCATTCCTTGCTCCATTCCTGCCCCCCTGTCCTCACCTTAACACGAGTCTTGTGCCTTTATGCTTTCAGATAATCAGCAACCAGATCACCAGCTTGTCCCTGAGCCTCCCCGGTGAGAGTGAGGCGGGCGAAGAGGAGGAGGAGCAAAGCACCACGTCACTGCATCTCTCACCCACGGGCACCACCTCAGATACTGGCACTGCACAATCGCTCGAGGCAAGTTTAGTAGAGGAGTCTGGACTGGGTAATGCACAGAAGGAAAGGGTAGCTCAGGAGGGCAAATTCAATGTGTGAGTTTTGCTACACAGGACTCAGATGAAGACCTCGATGGGAAGGCATTCACAAGAAGGGTGTTGGCCATGCACCCAGAGATCATAGGTGCAATGGCAAGGGTGCCCGAGAGCCTTTCAGCAATGGTAAAGAGCGTGTCAACATTGCACAGAGCTCTGCACATATCATGGAGCCCATCATTACCACTCTGCAGAGGATGGTGGACTCCCAGAGTAACCCTGGGGATCCAGACCTCATCACGCATGTCATGGGTGATGTGGCAACTTCCATTGTAGCACAGGTGGAAGCTATGCAATGTTTTTGTTCTGTAATGCAGTCAATGGTTGGTGGCATTAACTCTCAGACTGCTCTCATACAGTCTTAGCTTGATTCTACGCAAGCTCTGACTACTGCCATCGTCGCTCGGTCCACCATAGTCCACCGGGGATCTCACGATGTCACAGCAGCCCAGCAATCTGTACTCCAACAGATTGGTGGGATGCTGAGGTGCTGCCCTGGTGGAGTGGCAGTGGGTCAGTGGGGCAGGAACCTGCTGTCCTCTCTCAGGATCACAACATTCCTCAACCCACCACTGCCACTCTGCCATTGCCCTTGTTGTTGCCTGTCACCCAGCCAGCCCAGACTGCCGCCGCCCAGCCTGAGGTGGTGCAGTCGACAGCTGGGCCTTCCAGACCCAGAGCTGGTCGAGGGCGTCCTGCAAGGGCCATCTGTATCTCTGGCCCTGACACACAGCAGCCTTCCACCAACCCTGTTACAGCCACTGAGGAGCGACTACGTAGCAGCTTAAGAAAAGGCACTGTAAAGAGGGGAAATAAGGGTTTTCACAAGGGTGATTAGTTAATATTGTTGTTGTGTGTATATATGTGGTTACTGAATTTGGATAAATGTATTAATGGAATGTGGCAGATTTGGTGCTGTCTCTCATTTCAGCTTTGTGGTGTGATATGGAATGAGAAATTGATGGAAAGAAAGCGACGTGCTGAGCAACCGGGATGTGGCTTCGAATTCATTGGAAACGAAGCCTGATGAGATGGTCATGGATCGCCCTTCCACAAGGCCGATTGAGTGGCTGCCTCCTGCCTCACTGCTGTTCCTGCTCCTCCTTGTCCTCGTCCTCATACTTGTCCTCTTCGTCTCCCTCTTCCTCCTCTTGAGGTGGTGCGGCTATGCATGGTGGCAGTAGCTGTGCCCTCATGATGGGCAAAGTGTGCAGGCATGTAGCAGACAATATTGAAAAGGGACACTGGAGGGCTCCTCCCGAGTGGTCAAGGCAGAGGAACCGCTGCTTGAGCACCCTGATGGTCTGCTCAATGATATTCCTGGTGGCAGCATGGCTCTCATTATATGAGTGCTCGGCTGGAGTGTCGGGGTTGCGGAGGGGAGACATGAGCCAGGTGCAGAACAGATAGCCCTTTCTTGTCTCCCAGCAGCCAGCTCTTCAATACTATGTAGTGTCTGGTGATTTCTACTTATAGCATTGAAATTTGGCTTACTCTTCAGTCGGAATGCCTTCGCAAGATGCCCACTTTTCTTGCAGTTGAAATACTCCGCCTTCACATATGGACAACTTTGAACAATGTGTTGTCCCAGGGATGACTTCAATTTACTGTTGCCTTGGCCAGTTGCCGAGGTCTTGGGGCCCAACTGCCTTTTGCTTTTAACCTGCAGCCGATTCACGTCGGTTGTCTGATGAATCGAAATGACACGAAATTCTCCGGAGTGTTGGTCGACCATATCCATCGACATAGCTGTGTGACAAGCTAAATCAAAAGTCAAGTTAGGGGTTGTCAACAACTTTCTTCTGAATTTTCATCCCACAAACAAAGCGGTCACGCAATGCTCGGTCCTGAATGTTTTCAAAATGACAGTGAATGGGTAGCAATGTACTCACTGATACCCTCGTCAATGAATTTCCAGGGGCTCAAGACTCTAGTACTGTTCTAACTTGGTTAGAATCTCTGTCAATGGCGTATCCTTTGGCTTGATGGGAACAAGCACATTTTTCAGGGTTTCATACACCTCAGGGCCTGCTTCAGTCAAGAAAATGGTCTGTTTTCTTTCTAACACCACCCAGTTCTGGTTTTTATCATCGGGGATTTCAACGATACTATTCGCAGTGTAAAGAATTTTTAGCTGCCCCACATATGCTTTGAAAGTCTCTCGGTTGCGATGGAACTTACCCAAGTGCCCTATTATTCCCTTAGGTGTGGCCATCTGGACTCTGGCAATGGCAACTGAATGCTTGTAATTTACCGTGGATTTTTAGCTGTGTGCTGCAAAACAAAGAACGTCTCAAAGTCCTTCTGTTGTTTGGCTGGAACATCCACCAACAATGTGATATATTCTTTACGACAGCACTAAGCACACTGCACAGAAGATGGCTCTACAGGAACTTGTCATGTGACCTTGTCACATGATCCTTTTATTATATGCATCAGCAGTTACATTACCACAGTAGTCCACTAGGTGGAGCAGTGGTCCACTAGGGAGATCTCTATATTACATAGATTTTTTAATTGACTAAGAAACTGACTGGTTCTGCATATTTTATTTTATTAAATTTATTTTCAGTTATTTAAAATTGAGTTACTCACAGGTGGTGGACCAGATACTTTGATCAAAATACTTATATTTTGTGAGTACATTACATTTCAGCTGTACTAATCAAACTGCATCAGATTAACACTCTTAAAAAATTAGGTTCTAAGACGCAGCCCGATTGTGCTGGTTCATGGCATATTTTGCGATCGGCGACATGCAAATAAATTTGAGCTGAAACTTGAGGAAAAATAACATTGGCGGGGGAGTGAGACTAGCTGAACTGATGTTGCAGAGAGCTGGCATGGGCTCAACAGGCTGACTGGCCTCCTTCTGTGCTGTAAACATTCTATGATTCTATTATTGCACAAAACAAGTACCATTTTGGATGCCATTTGTGCCCGGATCACCAATTGCACCCAAAGCGAAAACTCGACCGCATAATGTTAAATAATACTTGAGAGAAAGATCTTCATAATTCATACTCAAATTCTTTATGATTTGCTCTCGGGAAACAAAATGCTATTTTTAAAAATTCATTCACGGGATGTGGGTGTCGCAGGCAAGGCCAGCATTTATTGCCCGTCCCTAATTGCCCTCGAGAAGATGGTGGTGAGCTGCCTTCTCAAACCGCTGCAGTCCGTGTGGTGAAGGTGCTCCCACAGTGCTGGTAGGTCATATTGGCTCCTCTGCTGTTCTGTTGTTACTTTCTGTCTAATATATATTGACAATAATAAATCCAGGTCATAAACAGAAGATTAAATGTAATAATATTCTTTGACATCGTTAGGCGAAAGAAAATATTCTGTGAAATTCGTCACAAATTAAAGACATAATGCATACTGTCAGGAATGGCAGGCAAATCATCATTCAAAAAGAATTACACTAACAATTTTTTTTAAATAGTGCTGGATTGCAGGTAAGAAATAAATAAATACTTACATTTATATAGCGCCTTTCACAGCCATCTGATGTCTCAAAGCGCTTTATAGCCAATGAAGTATTTTGGGAGGGTAGTCACTGTTGAAATGTGCGAAATGCAGCAGCCAATTTGCGCACAGCAACTCCCACAAACAGCAACGTGATAATGACCAGATAAACTTTTTTTGTAATGTTGATTGAGGGATAAATATTGGCCAGGATACTTCCCCTGACCTTCTGTAAGAATCGGCGGAAACATCGACAGAATTAGCGTAAACATTTTGGACTTTAAGTTTTGGATTGCTTTTCCATATTTTCTGTTACTGCAGAAGAGCAGACAGCATGACTTGGGACAGGTCCAGACATGTTCCACAGGAATGCACATCAGGTGGGTGGGAATGGGTCAATGGCTGAAATCACAGGAAGATAGTTGATGGAGGACCCTTTGTCATGTAATGGGAACCCATCAGTGAGAGATCAGGTAAACTGGTCAGTGCTCAAGCCATCGAAATGACTGAGAGCCCCGGAGCGCGGGAACCTCAGGACAAAGGAAGATATTCGACCACCCAGATTCATTGGAGCCTTTATCCCCAGGAACAGCCCAGTAACAAAGGTACAGGATTCATTGCTTTCAGTTGGACTGCCTCAGGCAAAGGACTGTTTTTTGGCGCGATGAATTGAAGCATTTTTCAGGTATAAGAGAACGGCAGTTGCAGCCATCTCTCTCTCTCTCTCGCTCTCCTCTTCTACGCTTGCTTGCTTCGTTCAATGCACTCAAGGACCGAGCACACCGTCTGGGATGGAGAGAAGAAACCACCATCTACGAGCAAAGAGAGCCTCGCTCATCGGGAGAAGCAGCGAGTAAGCCAGAGGGGTAACTGGTGAGCATTATCCCAGCCCACACATCCTTAAAGACCACTGCATAGTGTGAAGGGGTGTCGTGTGTCCCAACCAAGCCTTAGGGGTCTAGTGGGGAGGTTTCTGCGTGGATCATGCATACGCATAGTCTGTTGGACAGATTTGGTGGTGCCTTATTGAGCCAAGCAAGTTCGGTGGTGCCTTATTGAGCTAAGCAGGGGTGTTTTAGTCGTGAGTACTTTTCGATAGGGGCCTGTACAGATGGGCCAGTGTGGTGTGTTGTATTGTGTTTTTTTTTTGTTTCACACTACCAGAGTGTGTTTTACTGGAAGCAGGTGTGTGCTTTAACTTGAATAAAAGCATTGTGGCGGTTGAGACTGAAAGATCTGTCTATAACTGAGTATTCTGTTCACCACTATAATTCCGGGGTCTAGAACTATTGTAAGGGGGGTGATTTGAAATCACCAAGGGCAAAACCACTTACACTTCTTGGAAATAGTGCCATGGGATCTTTACGTCCACCTGAGAGGGCAGACGAAGACTTGGTTTAATGTCTCATCCGAAAGATGGCACCTCCGCCAATGCAGCGCTCCCTCAGTACTGTACTGGAGTAAATTTGGGACTATTACCTGATTTTGGAGGTTCAAATTATGATCATAAACTGTAAAAGCACCAATCTTGCAGCGTATTGTGCCATCTTTAATTAAATCTGAAACTAAAAATATGAGCGGGTGAGTTGGGAAAAATTGGCCATAATTTTCAGATTTTCAGTAACCTTATGGCTAGATTTCATCAGCAATGGGATGTACGTGGACGGAGAAACGTCTGGTGAGCTGTGATGCTGCCACTTCCGGGAATTGACGACGCAATTTACAACAGCAGCTGGATACACTGGTCCAATTTATAATCATCATTCTCTAAACCCTCAAATGTAATTATTCTAATGAGGTGGGAAAGACATTATCCGTTATATTACCGAACATTACCCCGTCGCGATCCTGGTCGCTTGGCATACCTGTATACAACAGGCATCCAGCATTGCTATGGGTGGCAGTTCTTTAAATATTAAATCTATCCCTCACCACCGCCCACCCCCCCCCCCCCCCCCCCACCCCCCCCCCCCCCCCCCCCCCCCCCACCCCCCACAAGTAGAGGAATCCATCATGCAGCAATCAATTGATCCACAGAGCTTCTGAAATTTGAAATTATTCTGATTGGGCTTCCTTTATGTCACAGCCCAGGAGACCACTGGCCCCTTTAATGGTTCGCAGGTGACCAAGACGTTGGCAGCGCTGATTTTAGCCTGCCCACCTTTCCCTCGCCTCCCCCCCTCGCTCATGGTCTTGGTCCAGTGGCAAGGGTTATTCAAGACGACTGGAGACCTGCCCTGCTCCACGGACCTAGTGTGCACACACATCGCAGTGTGGGCTGGCCCGTGCTGCCCCTGGGCCCTCGCCTCTTCTGGCCCCGAACTCATGCTTCTCCTGGGCCCCAATCACATCCCTCTACAGTCTCTCACCGCTCCTTCACCGCAATCTCGCCGCTCCTGCTGTATCTGCCCTCGCTCCAACGACTATTTGTCTCACCTGTGAACTGTGGTTCTCGTATTGGACTGTACAGCCACCTAAGAACTCATGTTAGGAGTGGAAGCAAGTCTTCCTCAATTCCAAGAGACTGCCTATCATGATGATGATGATGCCCATGCTCCAATCACCGACCTGGACCTTGATGACATCACTCTTCGCTGCTGTCGCCCACCTGCACCAACTCGCGCTGCTCCCTGGAGTAGTATGGCTCCATGCTGCTCCTGAGGCCGCTTGCCGCTCCTTTTATGGCCCCGACCTGCCGCTGGAGTTCTCACGCGGTTGGGGCCATAAAAGGAGTGGCAAGTGGCCTCGGGAGCATAATGACTTATTAACAAGCCACACTTTTCTTAAGTGTATGGACTCCTGATTTGTGGGGCAGTGAGCTGTTTATCTCTAATTAGTTCCAATATAGCGGTTGGATGAAACCACGTAAACCTAAGAAACAAATTATATTCTTTGCATTAATATACTGCTGAACAAAAGAAAAAAGATTTTAATTTAAATAAAATTAATTCCGTTTCCTCGCCAGGGTGAGTCTCGTACGGGTTACAGAACAGGAAAGGTTCAAAAAAGGATACGGTCATGTTTGCGAAATTGAACTGACAGGAAGAATGATGTACCACCAAATGCAACACAATTTTGGCATAACTTATAGCAGTATTATCATTCCGATTAAAAAATGATAGTTTGTCTTGGAGCAGGGAGCATTTAACTAAGATTATTCTGTACAGAAGGCTCAAGCAAGCATGCGAATGTAATATGGTCAAAATAGGTGAGCAATGTGACATGACACATTGCAGGAAGTTCTGCTTGATTGGTTATTATTTTCTTTAGGCCATGATGTTGCATTCAATTAAGAATGTTGGCAGAAAGCGCATTAATTACTATTTCAGAAAATATGTGGCACTGAACCCCACAAGAACTAGGCCTTTTGAATTCAATATTGCCCCGTTTGGGGGCGGTAATATCTGGGAGGCGGGGCATTTTGCAGCAGGTCCGGAAGTCCCGCCCCACTTGCTAAATTTGGGTTAACATCCCCGGAAGTAAGTGGGGCACAGTGCTGCACTTCCTTCCCGGGGCGGTAATGGGGCGCACGCCTCAGCAATGCTACACACAGGAACGCGTTGCGTTGCCGCGAACAAGGGGCTCTTCCCTCAATTAAGCTGCATTCTCTGCCAAAGAAGAATCCACTTACCTGGACCACCGGGGAGCAGGGACACCGCACGATCAGCAATCGCGGCACCTACCCCATGAACAAACCGCGACCAGAGCGACAACGAAAAGGGCAGACTTTTTTTCACAGCAGCCGGCCACCGCCCCTTTAATTTTCACCCAGTAGCGGCCGGCTGCTCGGTAAATGCACCCCCCTGAAGCAGTTGAATCTTAGAGTTGCAGTGTTCCCCTGGGCTGACGCCAGAATTTCGAACAACGAAACATTTCGAGAGTAAGATAAATCTGTTCTCCCATCAATGGCTCATTGAGTTCCAGTGCCACAACATGATCCTTTTGGACCTGGCTCCATGTTCAGGTAAATTGTTTGTTTTAACAGCTTACCTTTTTGGTAAGTGGTAGCCTTTAAGAAAATGTCATCTACAGAAAATAGCATTTCCAGCACAAGTGTTACTGGATCACAACATGATGCCGAGGAACATAATGACAGATTTTACCCGGCCAACTCATTACTATCATTGGAATATGCTCCCCGTTGAACCAACTCCCCCACTTTCGTGACGATGAGTCCCATGGCATATTGCTGGAGGAGGTGCAACAAAGGAAGATTGCCATCTGTTGTGCCAAGGGGCAGGCTCCTTTGAGAGTCAATGTGAAGCAGGTGGAGTACAAAGTAGTTGGTTAAGTTGGTGCAGTCTCTCACTTCCATAGGTCACTGGTGCAGTGGAGGAAGAAATCGTCAGGGCTCAAGAAGAATGCATTGGTAAGAATACCCAGAGTGCGCTTAACTCAAAGTACGTGTCCTTGACATGCATATCACAAACACTTAACTGTAACCTGCTCTGTATTAGCCAGCCAGCACTATTCGCAAACACTTTAAGCTGTTTAACACATGCCGTTTATGCCCATATGACTTCAGATTGCACTTTGCAATGAGTATACAAATACACTTGCATGCATTTAGGGTCTCAATGCACACGGCCATCTGCACACGCTGCATTATCCTGCATTCACACTGAGTGAGATGAAGGCTGGCCACTGGGATGGCACGCTTTGCTATTCCAATTGTTAATAATGTGACACAATTTGAGTATTTTGTCCATGTGGAATTCACTGCCCCAGAGAGCTGTGGAGGCTGGGTGTTTGAATATATTTAAGGTGGGACTGGGCAGATTTTTGAGCGATAAGGGAATAAAGGGTTATGGGGAGCGGGCAGGGAAGTGGAACTGAGTCCATGATCAGATCAGCCATGATATTATTAAAAGGCAGAGCAGGCTCGAGGGGCCAAATGGTCTACTCTGGCTCCTATTTCTTGTGTTCTTGTGGGAGCTGGCCTGTTCTGGATAAGGGATATTTCTGGACGAGGGGTGGTCAGATTAAATTGGATGGTACCGGTACAGAGCAAGGAGCTATCAGGGCTGGCTGGCTTGGGGCTGGGAGTGCGGCAGAGAGATCATGGCGGGGGCGGTGGATCACGGGGTCAGGCCAGCGATTGCGGGAGTTGGCAGCGAGGAAGGATTTCAATTTGTTCAATTTGTTCACATCGGAGTTCTGCGCATGCGCCACCCAGTGGCCGGGAATGGTTCTGGACGAGGGTTGGTTCTGGATAAGGGAGTTCTGGATAAGGGAGGTTCAACCTGTAGTAGCTTTTTATTCCAACTGAATTTAAATTCCCCAGCTGCCATGGTGGGATTTAAACTTACTACCCCTGGATCATTAGTCCAGGCCTCTGGATTACTAGTCCAGTAACATAACCATTATGCTACTAATGGGGACTTGTGGGGGTACAGAGAAGTGATGCAGCATGGTATATAAAACTTGCTGCTAATTGAAGGGGAACTTAAGGAATGTAACAAGCTAACTACTGAAGATGACATTGAAGGCTGTGAGAAGAGTTGAGCTGCAAATTTCTTTGAGTCACACGAGGATGTACTCCTTGCTGAGATGCAGCAGGAGGGACAGACTGATGTTGGCTGCAGAAGTTTTCGAAAGTTAGTGGTATGGGTCTTATGAAGAATGGTTCTATGGCTGTCAGTCATAAAAACATAAGAAATAGGAGCAGGAGTAGGCCATTAGGCCCCTCGAGCCTGCTCCGCCATTTAATACGATCATGGCTGATCCGATCATGGACTCAGGTACACTTCCCTGCCCGCTCCCCATAACCCCTTAATCCTAACCCTAACCCCTTGGGAAACTGTCTATCTCTGTCTTAAAATTTATTCAATGACCCAGCTTCCACAGCTCTCTGAGGCAGCGAATTCCACAGATTTACAACCCTCTGAGAGAAGAAATTCCTCCTCGTCTCAGTCATGTCTCTGACACCCACCCAAAGAAAATGGCTGCAAAGTGAGCACTCTTAAATTGCAGCAGTACAGTTTATGAGTCCTTCTGATGACTGACTGCTTGCAGCAGTGCACAGTGCTCCAGTTTTTAAAGGCGCACAGTGCTGGCATGCTACCAAGAAGCATTTTGTTAGAATTCCCAGGGTGGTAGGACCAAAGTCCATAAAATGAATGGCTCTAATGAGGCTTGTACCATGCAATGGCATAAATCTCACTTTCATGAACTTTCAGTTAATGTCTGATTGTTACTTTTAATGATCCTAATTCAGGGGAGCCGGTATTAATGTAAAGGAAGGTTCCAAGCCAGGGTGGGAGTGGGGCAGGGTGGAGGTGGATTGCATGAGTGCAACCCGGAAGTAAAGTCAGTGTGTTAGCATCTCAGATTTTAGTTTGATTGAGACAATAAACTTAGACTTAAGGGGAAGGGGAGGGGAAGGAGAAGGGGAAGGGGAAGGGGGAGGAGAAGGAGAAGGGGAAGGGGGGAGGAGAAGGGGAAAGGGAAGGGGGGAGGAGAAGGGGAAGGGGAAGGGGGGGAGGAGAAGGGGAAGGGGAGGAGAAAGGGAAGGGGGGAGGAGAAGAGGAAGGGGAGGGGAAGGGGGAAGAGAAGGGGAAGGGGAAGGGGGGAGGAGAAGAGGAAGGGGAGGGGAAGGGGGGAGGAGAAGGGGAAGGGGGGAGGGGAAGGGGGAGGAGAAGGGGAAGGGGAAGGGGGGAGGAGAAGGGGAAGGGGGGAGGAGAAGGGGAAGGGGGGGAGGAGAAGGGGAAGGGGGGAGAGGAGAAGGGGAAAGAGAAGGGGAAAGAGAAGGGGGGAGGAGAAGGGGGGAGAAAGGAGAAGGGGGGAAAGGAGAAGGGGGGGGAAAGGAGAAGGGGGGGGAAAGGAGAAGGGGGGAAGGAGAAGGGGGGGAAAGGAGAAGGGGGGGGAAAGCAGAAGGGGGAGGGAGGCAGGAAGAGGTTTAATGATCTCACCAGGTCAGGAGAAGTGAGTTCATTTGCTGATTCACCTACATCCTGTGGTTTAAACCTTTCCCTCTGTCTTGCCAAGCGTACTCCATCACATCACTCCCCACATCTACTTCAGTTTCAGCAGCACTCAGTTTTCCCTTTCTATGCATTTTCTCACCTCCGGATGTATCCATCCACCACTGGCACCTCACCCCAATCCTTATGTAAAGTGATGCATCTGTCTGATAGTCATCCTCACCGAATGCACTGCATCCATCAAAACCTGACCTTCAGTCACTCACAAGTCTGTTCATTTGCTCCCTAGGGGAAGAGCGCAAAATGTATGGGAGAGGGAGAGGACGAGAGGTGAGCCAGCACAGGTAGTCCAGCTCACAGATGCAGAGGAGGAAGCTCTGTAGATAAATAGCACACCTGCAACCCTCTCAATCTCAGGGAACTCGCAGATGTCTAGTGACAGAATTACAAATATCTCTGACACACTCATGCTGACTTCATTTCATCAATGACTGAAGAAGATTGAATCTGGTGATTGTCAAGATCGTTACTTTGCCACAATAATTCATATCCCTTTCTTTTGTTTTCCAGGTACAGTGAGTGTCGCTGGAGATGCATGAGGACAATTGCTCAGAGGACGTCATTCTCTCTGAGGGTGCACCGTCACAGGACGTGCTGTCATGCTCCAGTGCAAATAATCGCACTTTGGTAGGTCCAGTTAAAGAATTAGCTGGGTTTCACCTGATGATTCACAATTTGCAACTGAGCACGATCAGCCACTGGTGGCAGGGACAGCTGTGGAGAATCCGCAATAGGGGGTGCAACGCTCTCCAAGCTCTGCTCAGCTGGACACAGATGCTGAACCTCGGCGGCTGTCATTGAGAAGGAGAATGCTAGAGATGCCTCAGAAACTTAGCAATGTACCGACAGATGTGTCACGTATAATTTCCACTATAGCAGAGAGAATAGAGTGGATAGGGCGGACATATTTTCCCTATCCGAGGGGTCAATAACCAGGGGGCATAGATTTAAAGTAGTTGGTAGAAGGTTTAGAGGGGAGATGAGGAAATATTTCTTCACCCAGAGGGTGGTGGGAGTCTGGAACTCACTGTCTGAAAGGGTGGTACAGGCAGAAACCCTCATCACATTTAAAAGGTACTTGGATGTGCAGTTAAAGAGCCGTGACCAACAGAGCTACGGACCTCATGCTGGAAGGTGGGATTAGGCTGGGTAGTTCTTTTTCGACCGGCACGGACACAATGGCCTCCTTCTGTGTCATAATTGTTCGATGATTCTAGGATGGAAGAGTCCAACTTTTACACTAGGGGATTAGTGGGCAGAGGTAATTGTGAGAATGTCTGCCATGGAGAGAGTGACCGTCTCCATGGAACATGATTTGCGATGCAATCATACACCTTTGACATAACTGGGTCACGTTTGGTTGCTCTACCAATCTCTTCAGCTGTGACTGGCGGTCACTCGTACTCTGTGCATCTCTAGCCGTTTGAGCATGTCATTCAATATGTTATTATGGATTTGCCTGTTTGGTGCTGAAATGATTATTTCGTCTAAATAACATTCTAACCCTTCAATGCCTTGCAGAATCTGGTTCATCATCCCTTGAAATATGGCAGGGGCGGAGGACACTGCAAATGGTAGCCTATTAAATTGATATAGGCTAGATAAGTATTTATAGTCAAGCATGACTTGGATTCCTCATCTAGTTCAAGTTGTAAGTAGGCATTGTGAGATGTAACTTTGAGAAGATCTGACTACCTGTCAGCGTTGTGAACAAATCTTCTACATTTGACAATGTATTGGGTAGATTACCCTCGAGAACCTGGTTTATAGTTACTTTATAATTACCATATAACCTTATCTTACCATCTGACTTAGGTACAACAACAATGGGTGTAGCCCAATTACATAGATCTATCTTAGAGATAATGTTCTCAGTCTCTAGTCATTTGAGTTCTTGCTCATCTCTCTCCTTGTGTGCATATGGTACGGGACGTGGCTTGCAGTAAACTGGTCTAGCGTCCTTCTGTACCCTACACTCACCTTGAAGCCTTGGATCGGAATGTTTATTTCGCAGAACACCTTCAGATACGTCATGACATCATCCTTCGATGCAAATCTCATTTCAACATGAAAAATCTCACTCCAATCCAGCTTCAGTGATCCCAACCAATTTCTAACTAGTGAGGCAGGCTTGTCTCCTGCCACTACTAGGAGGTGCAAGATCTGAAATTGATCCTTGTATTTCACCGGTATGGTGATACGACCTACCACGGGAATTTGCTCTCCTGAGTAGCCTCGCAGCTATATCTTGGATTTCTCCAATGGGAAATCACGCAATTTGTCAAGATATAGCAATTCCGGTTCCAGTTCCAGTGTCGATTTAAATGGGTATCCTGGTTCCTGCAACATCTACTTGGATGATAATATTTTTCGAATCGCTGTTAGATATCCTTGTACCCATGTATGTCTTCGTCCTATTGCTTTTCTTCCATGCTATGTAGTCTCTGGGGATTTCTACTTATAGCCTTGAAAGTTGATTTACCCTTCAGTCGGCATGTCATTGCAAAATGCCCAGTTTTCCTGCAGAAGAAACACTCTGCTTCACATATGGACAACTTTGAGCAATGTGTTGTCCCAGGCACCGATAGCATGATTTCAATGTATTGTTACTGTGGCCAGTTCCTGAGGCCTTGCGGCCCAACTGCCTTTTATTTTTAACTTGCAGGCGATTCACCTCGGTTGTCTGATGACTGAAAATGGCTCGAAATTCTCACGAATATTGGTCGGCCATATCCATTGACGTAGCTGTCTGACAAGCTGAATCAAAAGTCAAGTTAGGGGTCGTCAACAACTTTCTTCTGAATTTTCATCCCACAAACAAAGTGGTCACGCAATGCTCGGTCCTGAAAGTTTCCGAAATGACAGTGAATGGGTAGCTTCTTTAATGCTCCAATGTACTCACTTTTCGTCAATGAATTGAACTCGTTTTCCAAAATGATAACTTTCAGCAATTTCCAGGGGCTCAGGACTGTAGTGCTGAATGTCCGTAATGTGATGTGTCCTTTGGCTTGATGGGAACAAGCACATTTTACAGGGTTTCATACACCTTGGGGCAGGCTTCAATCAGGAAAATAGCCCATTTTATTTCTAAAACCACCCGATTACTGTTTTCATCATCGGGGACTTCAATGATACTATTTGCGGTGAAAAACATTCCTGTGCACCTCCCTCCTGTGCCCCTCTGTCTTGTACATCTCCCTCCCATGCACCTCCATCCTGTGCACCTTCATTCTGTTCATCTCTCTCCTGTGCTCCTCAATTTTCTTCTATTTTTGCTGCCCACCTGACCCCAACCCACCCTTTTTCTGGTATTAAAATTCACACCAGGATTTTATTTTTCTGCTATCCAAAAACTTGGAGAACATGGAAGGGCTCATCTTAATTCCAGTAAGATGTTTAAAGTACCGAGGTATTCTGTTCCACCCAGGGCAATGCTACATTATCAGATATTAGCCTGTATTTTCCACTTTAGGGGAATTGGGGTGTATTTTTAGCATGACGGGATCTATGCCCGCCACAACCAGCACCCCTGATTCTGGTCAATGTTCCAGCCTTGGAGTCACTTCAGCAATTTTTCTGGACTATATCTGGAGTTGGAGGGGGGGAGAAAGGCTGCAGTTGGTCTCACAGGCCACTGCAAGGTTGTGTTGCCAACAACTTCAGTGCTGCCTGCATAAATTCAGTAATTTGTTTTTAAGTCCTTTGAATCTGACATATAGACCTATGCAGTTGATCAATTGCATAGTCGTTTTGGCCATTTAAATTTTAACTGGCCCTACGTGGCCTATAGCAATTCTGATCATCAGTGATGAACAAGCGTCCCTTGTTGCTATGGTGCAAATGACAGGAAATACATCAAATGACCTACTTCCTGTCATTTCCCATCAATAGCAGATGGAAGGGAGCAAAAAGGTGGCAAAACAGGAAAATAGGGAAGTGAAGAGTCTTTTAAACGAGGAAGGACAAGGGCAGGGGAAATAAAAGCAATAAGAAAAAGCAAGAAGAGAAGCTAGAACTAGATGACATAAATAAAAAAAGAATTTAGCAAAAAAGATATTGGAAAGAAATCAAAAGGGCTTGCATTTAAATCATATCAACATCATAGATGGTCCCTCGAAATGAGAATGACTTGCTCACACGCCAAAAAAGGACGAATTCACAGATGTTTCAATGAAGGACCCGAACTACATCCTGAAGGGTGGAAGGTGCCTGTGCATGAATTTTTTTAACGTGTGGTGGCCGTTGCACACCAGCCACCACATGGGCTTGGCAGAGCTAGGTCTTGGTCCTGTGGCAAGGATTACCCAAGATAACTGGAGACCAGCTCTGCTGCACAGACCTAGTGCATTTATATTGTGCTTTTCACGACCACCGGACATCTCAAAGCGCTTTACAGTGAATGAAGTACTTTTTGGAGTGTAGTCATTTTTGTAATGTAGGAAACGTGACAACCAATTTGCACACAGCAAGCTCCCACAAACAGCAATGTGATCATGACCAGATAATCTGTTTTATTTAGTTATGTTGATTGAGGGATAAATATTTGCCAGGACACCGGAGATATCTTTTACATCCACCTAAGAGAGCACACGGGGCCTTGGTTTAACGTCTCATCCAAAAGACAGCATCTCCCACACTGCAGTAGAAACATAGAAACATAGGGTCCAAGTTTCCACAAGAAAAAAAACGGGTGCCCCTCCGAGCTGGGCGCCCGTTTTTCGCGCCTAAAAAAATCCTCGGTAGTCTGCACCTACTTACAGGTCCTCTGGCCCTTGGCGCAGTCAGCACGAGCTGTGGGGGGGCGGAGCCAGGTCCCGGCGCTGAAAACAGTGCCGGGACCTCTGCACATGCGCGCTACAGTCGGCACGCAAGTGTAGTAGCTCCAGGCGCCGAACTGTGTGGGAGGGGCCCGAAGCACGCAGCCCCGAGCCCTGACCCAATGGCCTCACTGGGGCTCCTCCCACGGCCAGCTCCTGCTCCCCGCCTGACCAGACCCGACACTCGCTCCCCGCCCCCCCCCCCCCACCGCCGACCAGACCCGACCCGACACCCACTCCCCCCCCCCCCCCCCCGCCGACCAGACCCGCGCTCCTGTTCCCCGACGCCGCCGCCTCTCTCTCTCTCTCCCTCCCCCCTCTCTCTCTCTCCCTCCCCTCCCTCTCTCTCTCTCTCTCCCCCCCCCTCTCTCTCCCTCCCCCCCCCCCCTCTCTCTCTCTCTCTCTCCCCCTCCCGCTCAGCGGCACGAACGGCTGCAGAATTCTCCCTGGCTGAAGCACTTTCACACAGGTAGGAAGATGGTTTATTTAATCTTTTCTTGGCTTATAAATGTTTATTCAGGTTGGATTTATTTGTATAATATTTGTAGAAGTATAAATAAGGATTTATTGTCGAATTTAATGAGTTCCCTTCCCCTCCCCCCCCTCCCCCCCCTCGTTCTGGACGCCTAATTTGTAACCTGCGCCTGATTTTTTAATGTGTAGAACAAGTTTTTTCAGTTCTACAAAAATTTTCACTTGCTCCATTCTACTTTAGTTTGGAGTACATTTTCACTGTGGAAACTTTCAAATCAGGCGTCAGTAGCCGGACACGCCCCTTTTTAAAGAAAAAATTCTGTTCTAAACTAGAACTGTTCTACCTGACCAGAACTGCAGAAAAAAAAATGTGGAGAATTGCGATTTCTAAAATAGTCCGTTCTCCACCAGTTGCTCCTAAAAATCAGGCATGAATCATGTGGAAACTTGGGGCCATAGAAACTAGCTGCAGGAGTAAGCCATTTGGCCCTTCGAGCCTGCACCACCATTCAATATGATCATGGCTGATCATGCACTTCAGTACCCCTTTCCTGCTTTCTCTCCATACCCCTTGATCCCTTTAGCCTTAAGGGCCACATCTAACTCCCTGTTGAATATATCTAACAAACTGACCTCAACAACTTTCTGTGGTAAAGAATTCCACATGCTCACAACTCTCTGAGTGAAGAAGTTTTTCCTCATCTCGGTCCTAAATGATTTACCTCTTATCCTTAGACTGTGACCCCTGGTTCTGGACTTCCCCAACATCGGGAACATTCCTCCTGCATCTAACCTGTCCAATCCCGTCAGAATTGTATATGTTTCTATGGGATCCCCTCTCATTCTTCTAAATTCCATTGAATATAAGCCTAGTCGATCCAGTCTTTCTTCATATGTCAGTCCTGTCATCCCGGGCTTCAGTCTGGTGAACCTTCGCTGCACTCCCTCAATGAAATTAGGGGTGCGTGCAATAAAGGTGCAGCAGTTATAATGGGTGACTTTAATATGCACATAGATTGGGTTAACCAAACTGGAAGCAATACGGTAGAGGAGGATTTCCTGGAGTGCATAAGGGATGGTTTTTTAGACCAATATGTCGAGGAACCAACTAGGGGGGAGGCCATCTTAGACTGGGTGTTGTGTAATGAGAGAGGATTAATTAGCAATCTCGTTGTGCGAGGCCCCTTGGGGAAGAGTGACCATAATATGGTGGAATTCTGCATTAGGATGGAGAATGAAACAGTTAATTCAGAGACCATGGTCCAGAACTTAAAGAAGGGTAACTTTGAAGGTATGAGGCGTGAATTGGCTAGGATAGATTGGTGAATGATACTTAAGGGGTTGACTGTGGATGGGCAATGGCAGACATTTAGAGACCGCATGGATGAACTACAACAATTGTACATTCCTGTCTGTCGTAAAAATAAAAAAGGGAAGGTGGCTCAACCGTGGCTATCAAGGGAAATCAGGGATAGCATTAAAGCCAAGGAAGTGGCATACAAATTGGCCAGAAATAGCAGAGAACCCGGGGACTGGGAGAAATTTAGAACTCAGCAGAGGAGGACAAAGGGTTTGATTAGGGCAGGGAAAATGGAGTACGAGAAGAAGCTTGCATGGAACATTAAGACGGATTGCAAAAGTTTCTATAGATATGTAAAGAGAAAAAGGTTAGTAAAGACAAACGTAGGTCCCCTGCAGTCAGAATCAGGGGAAGTCATAACGGGGAACAAAGAAATGGCGGACCAATTGAACAAGTACTTTGGTTCGGTATTCACTGAGGAGGGCACAAACAACCTTTCGGATATAAAAGGGGTCGGAGGGTCTAGTAAGGGGGAGGAACTGAGGGAAATCCTTATTAGTCGGGAAATTGTGTTGGGGAAATTGATGGGATTGAAGGCCGATAAATCCCCAGGGCCTGATGGACTGCATCCCAGAGTACTTAAGGAGGTGGCCTTGGAAATAGTGGATGCATTGACAGTCATTTTCCAACATTCCATTGACTCTGGATCAGTTCCTATGGAGTGGAGGGTAGCCAATGTAACCCCACTTTTTAAAAAAGGAGGGAGAGAGAAAACAGGGAATTACAGACCGGTCAGCCTGACATCGGTAGTGGGTAAAATGATGGAATCAATTATTAAGGATGTCATCGCAGTGCATTTGGAAAGAGGTAATATGATAGGTCCAAGTCAGCATGGATTTGTGAAAGGGAAATCATGCTTGACAAATCTTCTGGAATTTTTTGAGGATGTTTCCAGTAGAGTGGACAAGGGAGAACCAGTTGATGTGGTATATTTGGACTTTCAGAAGGCTTTCGACAAGGTCCCACACAAGAGATTAATGTGCAAAGTTAAAGCACATGGGATTAGGGGTAGTGTGCTGACATGGATTGAGAACTGGTTGTCAGACAGGAAGCAAAGAGTAGGAGTAAATGGGGACTTTTCAGAATGGCAGGCAGTGACTAGTGGGGTACCGCAAGGTTCTGTGCTTGGGCCCCAGCTGTTTACACTGTACATTAATGATTTAGACGAGGGGATTAAATGTAGTATCTCCAAATTTGCGGATGACACTAAGTTGGGTGGCAGTGTGAGCTGCAAGGAGGATTCTATGAGGCTGCAGAGCGACTTGGATAGGTTCGGTGAGTGGGCAAATGCATGGCAGATGAAGTATAATGTGGATAAATGTGAGGTTATCCACTTTGGTGGTAAAAACAGAGAGACAGACTATTATCTGAATGGTGACAGATTAGGAAAAGGGCAGGTGCAAAGAGACCTGGGTGTCATGGTACATCAGTCATTGAAGGTTGGCATGCAGGTACAGCAGGCGGTTAAGAAAGCAAATGGCATGTTGGCCTTCATAGCGAGGGGATTTGAGTACAAGGGCAGGGAGGTGTTGCTACAATTGTACAGGGCCTTGGTGAGGCCACACCTGGAGTATTGTGTACAGTTTTGGTCTCCTAACCTGAGGAAGAACATTCTTGCTATTGAGGGAGTGCAGCGAAGGTTCACCAGACTGATTCCCGGGATGGCGGGACTGACCTATCAAGAAAGACTGGATCAACTGGGCTTGTATTCACTGGAGTTCAGAAGAATGAGAGGGGACCTCATAGAAACGTTTAAAATTCTGACGGGGTTAGACAGGTTAGATGCAGGAAGAATGTACCCAATGTTGGGGAAGTCCAGAACCAGGGGACACAGTCTAAGGATAAGGGGGAAGCCATTTAGGACCGAGATGAGGAGGAATTTCTTCACCCAGAGAGTGGTGAACCTGTGGAATTCTCTACCACAGAAAGTTGTTGAGGCCAATTCACTAAATATATTCAAAACGGAGTTAGATGAAGTCCTTACTACTAGGGGAATCAAGGGGTATGGTGAGAAAGCAGGAATGGGGTACTGAAGTTGCATGTTCAGCCATGAACTCATTGAATGGCGGTGCAGGCTAGAAGGGCCGAATGGCCTACTCCTGCACCTATTTTCTATGTTTCTATGTTTCTATGTTTCTAATGGCAAGAATGTCCTTCCTCAGATTAGGAGACCAAAACTGTACACAATATTCCAGGTGAGGCCTCACCAAGGCCCTGTACAACTGCAGTAAGACCTCCCTGCTCCTATACTCAAATCCTCTTGTTATAAAGGCCAACATGCCATTTGTCTTCTTCACCGCCTGTTGTACCTGCATGCCAGCTTTCAATTACTGATGTACCATGACACCCAGGTCTCGTTGCACCTCCCCTTTTACTAATATGTCACCATTCAGATAATAATCTACCAAAGTGGATAACCTCACATTTATCTACATTGTACCACATCTGCCATGTATTTGCCCATGCACCTAACCTGTCCAAGTCACCCTGCAGCCTCTTAGCATCCTCCTCACAGCTCACACTGCCACCCAGCTTCGTGTCATCTGCAAACTTAGAGATATTACATTCAATTCCTTCATCTAAATCATTAATGTATATTGTAAATAGCTGGGGTCCCAGCACTGGAACTTGCGGTACCCCAATAGTCACTGTCTGCCATTCATAAAAGGATCCATTTATTCCTACTCTTTGCTTCCTGTCTGCCAACCAGTTCTCTATCCATGTCAATACATTACCCCCAATACCATGTGCTTTAATTTTGCACACTAATCTCTTGTGTGGGACCTGTCAAAAGCCTTTTGAAAGTCTAAATACACCACATCAATTGGCTCCCCCTTGTCCACTCTACCAGTTACATCCTCAAAAAATTCTGGAAGATTTGTCAAGCATGATTTCCCTTTCATAAATCCATGCTGACTTGGACTGATCCTGTCACTGCTTTCCACATGCGCTGCTATTACATCTTTAATAATTGATTTCAACATTTTCCCCACCACCTCATTACTCCCTCAGCACTGCACTGGACTGTCAGCATAGAGTTTTGTGCTCAAGTCCCTAGAGTGGGACTTGGACCCACAACTTTCTGACCCAAAGGCAAGACTGCTACCCATTGAGCTACAGCTTGGACACGAAAATAATTGGGGAAATTAAGCATTAAATATGAGCACATCAAAGATCAAGTTCATGTATTGGAATGTGGGAAATAAATTGAGAGAATGAGAAACACTTATGTCACTGGAAGATATAGGTTTAATAGCATAACAGAAACAAGGGTATGATAAAAACAAGGGAGAGTAGGAGAAAATAAGGAAAGACGTCAAGAAAGGCATAGGAAAGTAAGGAGGAAGTATGAGGAGAGACTGTCAAAAATTATTTTATCAAGAATAATAAAGTATTCTACATATATATCAGTACAAAGGGAACAATTAAATGTGAGGTTGGACCATGAAGAAAATATGATAATGAGCTAGTAGAGGATAAGTAGAAATTGGAAGGGTGCTTAACTGAGGGGGTGCTGCACTGTCGGAGGTGCTGCTCCTTGCTTCAGTGTTTATAAAAGATATTGGTGAGGAGGTAAATCTTGAATTGATTCTATCATCTTGCTTATATAGGGCACAGTAGTATAGTGGTTATGTTACTGGATTAGTAATCCTGAGGTCTGGACTAATTATTGGAAACGTGAGTTCAAATCCCACCATGGCAGCTGGGGAATTTAAGTTCAATTAATTAAATAAAGATCTGAAATAAAAAACTAGTATCAGTAATGGTGGCCAGGAAACTACTGGATTGTTGTAAAAACCCATCTGGTTCACTAATGTCCTTTATAGAAGGAAATCTGCTGCCCTTACCCGGTCTGGCCGATATGTGATTCCAGATCCACATCAATATGGTTAACTCTTAACCGCCCTCTGAAATAGTGGCTCACCACCACCATCAAGAACAATTAGGGATGGGCAATAAATGCTGGCCTTGCCAGTGATGTCCACATGAATGAATAAAAAAAACCTATAATAAATAAAATTAAAGTATTATAACATCATTTACGCTAAAGGAAGACGAGGTGCTGTGATCTGATGGGACACATTCAAGGATTATGTGGGAAATGGGGAAGGAGATAGTGGAGGATTTCAGGGTTCCATTAAGAGTGCATGGGCTAGATTTAGACTTTGTGCGATAGTGGGAAATGGGTGGTAGTGAATCGGCAGCCCGTTTTACATCTCTCCAATTTTTATTCCCATTGAAGTCCAGTGGCAAGTCATGCTCAAAGCTAGAGCAGGGAAGAGGTAGACCTCCAACAGTGTAGCACCAATTCACTGACCCATGCTCCTTTCGAGTGTGACTTCCCACTGTACGTGGAAGCACGATGAATTTATCCTTGCATTTTTTCTCACACAGGCTGATCACGACCTTACATCCTTCTGAGGATGGGCAAATGAGCTCTAGATCAGTAAGGTTTAGAGGAGAACCCTGCAGCTTCTTCCTGGCAGCCTAACTAAAAGGAACAACTCACTGTGTAGGAATCATAGAGGTAAGCCTTTGTAATAGAATACATTAGCAGAAGTGTGCTAAGCTCCTAGACTGCTACTTGCCACATTTTTGATATAAAAATACAGATTTCTACAGTCTTATAGTAACAACATTATAAAGTTTACATTTCTAGAGCATCTCTCGAGATTAAGATGTTAATTTGTCTGTGCCAGCAAAATAGTTTTTGTTAACAGATTTTGAATAACATTTCTAACGAATTTCATGATCTGAAGCAGGCAACAAATTGGTCCCTTGAGATCACCGAGAAAGGTTTCAGAAAATCTATTTTTCTCCTGATGATGATAAGGCATGCTTTCATCTGTGAATTTAAATACAATGATGAGTATTATATATAGTAGTTGAAAGTCATTAGCAAGACTGTTAAAGCTACTTATTGAACTGTGCATACAGAGATATAACAACATAGCCCATTAGCCAAAGATTCCAATTAGACCCATTATGATTATTGAAGACATTAAAATGCGCATAAATGATATAACAGATTCAGATTTCAAAGTATGATTGATAAAACAGGGAGTTGATAGAGAATTGGAATCACAGGATCATGCTAAATCTCAGTGTACTTTCTAACACTTTCTCATCAAGTAGGAAATATCACACTAAAAATAACATTCCTACTGTTACAAGGAGGTGAAGACATTTGTGGAACACTGATTTATCTTTAATCAAATTCAAATTATATGAATATATTTAGAAAATACAGTGACAAACCCTTATGGGAGATATCATACAGTTAATTACCCCAGCCTTTTTTTAGTGTCTAAAAGTAGAGCAGTCGGTGTATTGACGATAAAACCAGTGTATGCTATAAATAAATATTCTGATAACACTGATAGAGGATAAATTAAACAATGAGTCAACTTTCAGTAAATGTGAACATGGACATCCAAAATGAATTTGAAATCTTGGTACTTTTGACAATGATTCACACTGGCTTAAATGGAGAAACTGTCTTAATATTGCCCGACCCAATATAGGGCCCAAGTTTCGGTCTCAGTTGCTCCTGATTTTTTGGAGCAACTGGTGTAGAATGGAGTATCTTAGAAATTCAAATTCTCGGCATTTAGTTTGCTCCAGTTCTAGTCAGTTAGAACAGTTTCACTTTGGAACAGAATGTTTTTTCAAAAGGGGGCGTGTCCGGCCACTTACGCCTGTTTTCAAAGTTTCGGCAGTGAAAACTTACTCCAAACTAACTTAGAATGGAGTAAGTGAAGATTTTTGTACGCTCGAAAAAACCTTGTCTACACTTTAGAAAATCAGGCGTAGGTTACAAATTAGGCGTAGGGAACGAGGTTGGGGGGGAGGGGGGGGGGGAAGGGAAGTCATTAAATTCTACAATCAATCCTTAGTTATACTTATACAAATATTATACAAATAAATCTAACCTGAATAAAAATTTATAAGCAAAGAAAAGATTAAATAAACCATGTTCCTACCTGTGTGAAACATCAGCAGCCTTCGAGCTGCTGTGCTTCAGGCAGGCCTTTCATGTTGGAGACAGGCAGGGGTGTGGCGTCAGTGTCTCAACAGCAGCCCCAACAGTGGCAGCAAGCAGCCTTCGAGCTGAGCTGCTGTGCTGCAGGTAGGCCTTCATTCTGTCAGTGGCTGGCCGGCAGCCGAAGGATCAACACCGGACGCACGCAGCTTTTCAAGGGGGTTGAGGCCATTCGGCCACCCTTAAGGGGCGGCGTCAGTGGCTCGACGGCAGCTGAGTCCTTTTAAAAATGGCCGAGTGCCAATGTTCGTTTGACACTGCGCGTGCGCGCACGCTCCAATGCGCACGCGCAGGGTTGCCGGCACCACGTTGGCGCATTTAAATTGGACCCACCCCCCACTACTTACAGAATCGGCGTGAGTGTTTGGCTCTGCCCCCTGCTGTGAAGAGCGCGCCGCGCCAAGCTGAGATCGAGCTCCGAGGAGCCGGAGAATATCGAAGTTTTTTTCTAGCGCACTTTTAGGCGCGAAAAACAGGCGTCCAGCTCGGAAGTGCGCCGTTTTCGGCGCTGGCCGAAACTTGGGGCCATCATGTGGGGTGTATTTCAGCTGCTCTTGGGGCACAGGATGTTTCAGCCCAAAATTGGTTCCTTTTGCCCCCATCTAAATGCCGGGAAAATTGGGGAAATGTGGACCAATATTTCTCCATTTAAGCTAGTGTGAATCATTGTCAAAAGTACCAAGATTTCAAATTCCGCTCACTGCTAATTCTAACTTAATAATAAACTTGCTTCTTTCTCCATTGCATTCGTAATTGCTCAATCAGCAAGCTCACAGTATTATGAAATATGGCAAACAACATTTTATTATCAAGGGCTTTGTTTGACCCTTATGTTTCTACTTTTACTGACAATCAATGTCCTACTTGGTAGGAGTTTATGCTACGATACAAGCAAGTATAATCCATTACCTGAATACCAATATCCCTGATTTTAATGCCAGATCTATGACTAACATGGCTTAGTCATATTACCTCTCACTAGATCAAATGATAGAATTATGTAACATGTTTAGATATAGCTGAATAATTAATTGATTTTGTTTCTATTTTGTAACTTATCCTATGGAGGTGTTAGCCTTGACTCAGTAATAGCACACTTACCTCTGAGTTAGAAGGTCATGATTTTAAGTCCGAAAAGAAAGACTTGGATTTATGTAGCGCCTTTCACGACCATTGGATGTCTCAAAGCGCTTTACAGCTGATTAAGTACTTTTTAAGTGTAGTCACTGTTGAAATGTCGGAACCATGGCAGCCAATTTGCAACTCCCACAAACAGCAATGTGATAATGACCAGATAACCTGTTTTTGTGATGTTGATTGAGGGATAACTATTGGCCAAGACACCAGGGACACTCCCCTGCTCTTCTTGTAAATAGTGCCATGGGATCTTTTACGTCCACGTGAGACAGCAGAAGGGACCTTGGTTTAACGTCTCATCTGAAAGATGGCACCTCTGACAGTGCAGCGCTCCCTCAGCACTGCACTGAAGTGTCAGCTTAAATTTTCTTTTGTGCTCAAGTTTCTGGAGTGGGACTTAAACTCACAACCTTCCGACTCAGAGGCAAGGGTGCTACCCACTGAGCCACAGCTGACACTAGTCCAAAAATTTGAGCATAGAATCTGGGCTGACACTCCAGATCAGCACTGAGTAAGTACTGCACTGTCAGAGATGCTGACTTTCGATGAGATATTAAACCGCCGTACCATCTACCCCCACAAGTGAATGTAAATAATCCCATGGCACTATTTTAGTAAGAGCAGGGACGTTCTCCCAAAATCCTGGACTATATTATCCCTCAACCAACACCACTAAAACAGCATTAACTCATCTTACACATGTAACATTAACTCATCTGTTCTCTCCACAGATGCTTACTGACCTGCTGAGTATTTCCAGTATTTTCTGTTTTTGATTCAGAGTTTCAGCATCTGCGGATTTGTTTGCTTTATTTGAGCAAAATTGCATTTATTTACAGACACACAAATTTGGCTTGTTCTGTGTTCTGATGCATTTATCGCTTGAAAAAAGGTCATCTGCATGACAAAATAAATTCCTCTGTGCACCCATGACAACATTGTTGCTGTCCTACATTGCAACAGTGACGACACTCTAAAAGTACTTCAGTGGCTTTGAGACATCCAGTGGTCGTGAAAGGCGCTATATAAATTCAAGTCTTTCTTATTTCTCATTCTGGCAGTGCTGTTTTTCACATCCTACTAAAAGTTTTGTACCAATAAGCTACTATCGGGACAGCTGGTAGGCATGTAGATTAATGTCTGCTCTAGAATTACAGGAATACATTTTGAATTTTAATACTGGTGATCGAATATGAGCAACTGCATTATCCAGTGGTCTGCGGTACACATTGTTGATGGTTTAGTGATGACTGTGCAACTAGTCCTTGGGGTCCGATTTGTTTTTCTTCAAATGCAGTACTACTATTTAAAACTGTTCTTCAAATTCTATTGGGTATCAATCACATCAATCATTGTTAAGACTTCACATTAGGTAAAGACAGGCAGAAGGTTTGCTAAACATTCATATTAGATATTACAATGTGGTGTATCGGCCGGAGATTGAAGACTATCATGGGAACTCCTTGTAAAAATTGAACAGTGACAAAGAATTGCAGTTAACGTTAGTATTCTGTTGTATGTTCCATGCTTCCCAGTAAGAGTAATAAAAGTCAGTTCTCCTTCTCTGTCAACAGCCCAGAAGGATAGTGCTTTCTATTTGGAAACAGATTGGGAATTGTTATTGGGACCTTCAGGATTATGGAGGTCCATTAGGACTGAAATGAGGAAATTGACTGCAACACATTTCGGAAAATAATTTATTCAGTAGAAGGTGAACTTGACAATTTGAATAATGAGTATGAACAACACGTTATAGAGACAGAATGGTATTAATTATTCAGAACTGTCCACACAAATTATATAATTCTTCACTTCATTCTAGTGAGAGGCAGTTGTTATATTATTGAGATTTTACTCTGAAGAGGTCATTTTCCAACTTTGCCCACCTGTGGGCCGGACACCTTGCCCACCTAGGGAGCAAATTAGAAATGCAGCCATAGGTTGCATATGATTTTCTAAACTTTTGGATAGAAGATTATGTGCAGAAGGCAGCTCAATTTCCAACATGCATTCCCAGTGGGCAAAGCTCCCTGCCAGGGGCATAAAGTTGGAAAATACTATATCATTTTTCTCAAGTGTTTGTCTTAGACAAATGCTGTAGAGGAGTCCTTCATAAACTCACAGAAGCAAAGATGTTTGTACATACACCCCCAAATCTCTCTGTTCCTGCACCCCCCTTAAAATTATACCATTTAGTTTATATTGTTTCTCCTCGTGCTCCCTACCAAAATGAATCATTTTACACTTCTCTGCATTAAATTTCATCTATCATGTATCTGCCCATCTCCCCTAACACCAGTCTATGTCCTCCTGAAGTTTGTTACTATCCTCTTCCATGTTTACTGCATTTCTGAGTTTTGTGTCATCTGCAAACTTTGAAATTATGCCCTGTATACCCAAGTCCAGGTCATTGATAAAAATCTAAAAGAACAGTGGTCCGAATATCGACCCTTTGGGAACACCACTCTATACCTCCCTCCAGTCTGGAAAAACAACCGTTCACTACTACTCTCTGCTTTCTCTGTCTTATCCAATGTTATATCCAGACTGGCACTGTCCCTTTAATCCCATTGACTTTAATTTTGCTAACAAGTCTATTATGTGGTACTTTCCAAACGCCTTTTGAAAGTCCATATACACAATATCAACTGCACTACCCTCATCGACCCTCTCTGTTACTTCATCAAATAACTCAGTTAAGTTAGTCAAACATGATTTGCCTTTAACAAAGCTGTGCTGACTTTCATTTATTAGCCCATACTTTTCCAAATTCCAATTAATTTTCTCCTGAATTATTGTCTCTAAAAGTTTCCCTACCACTGACATTAGGCTAACTGGCCTATAGCTGCCAGGTTTATCCCTCCCTTTTTTTGAATAGGAATGTGACACTTACAAACCTCCAGTCCTCTGGCACCAACCCCATAACTAAGGAGAATTGGAAGATTGTGGCAAGAGCCTCTTTAATTTCTACTCTTACTTCCTCAATAATGTAGAATGCATCCCTTTCCAGACCTGGTGACTTTTTGAGTACTGCCAAACAGTTAGGAACCTTTTTGTCTACTTTTATCCTCTCCAATATCGCTACTACCTTGTCCTTTACTGCTACTTTGGCAGCAGCCTCTTCTCCAATGAAGATAGATGCACATGATTTTTGCTGTTGCCGTTTTCGCGGCGAAAACGGAGGCGGAGCTGGGAATTTACTGCCCGATTAATGTTTGCGCTTTGTGGAGCAACTTTCATCACTTAGGCCTTGCGTTGGGGATGTAGTGCAAAGGGAAGCGTTGTACTAGTTTTGCGGTGCAAAAACGGGATCCTCGGCAATTTTAGTGCGGGGCCGGGAGCACTCCAAGAGAGGCCTTGGGAAGAAAAAAAAACAACAAAAAAATTAACAAAAACATTCAAAAAACATTGCCAACACCCTTACTACACAAATCACTGCAATAATATAAAAAATAAAAACTGGAACTTACCTTTTTTGTAGTTTATCCCACTCACCGGCGCTGGCAGTCATCGCGGGGTGTGTTTAGCGGCATACGGGTCGGGTGATTGATGACACTTCTGCCGGTATCACAATGCGAGCCGCTGCACACCCGCGCAGCTCTCCCTGGCAGTGCTTCTAAGCGCCGCCACAAAAACCGACCTGAATATTGTGCCCAGATGCAACACAGCTGACCGCCACATTTTTCAGCCGTGGAGGGTAAAACCCAGTGAAAACCCGGTCACAAACGACCCGAAAATCCAGCCCAAAGTACTCATTTAGTGCCTTAGCCATGCCCTCTGCCTCTACAAGAATACCTTCTTTTTTGTTCCTTAATGGTGCCACCCTTCTTTTGACTATCGGAGAATCAAAGAATAGTACAGCACAGAACGAGGCTATTCAGCCCGTCGAGTCTGTGCTGGCTCTTTCGAAGAGTAATGCAGTTAGTCCCACTCCCCCGCTCTTTCCCCATATCACTGCAATTCTTTCCTTTCAATTATTTATCCAATTTCCCTTTGAAGGCCACTATGGAATCTATATCCACCACTCATTGCATAAAAAAGATTTTCCTCATGTTGCCTTTGGTTCTTTTGTCAATTACCATAAATCTGTACCGTTTAGCTAGCGACCCTTCAGCTATTGGAAACAGTTTCTCCTTATTTACTTTATCTAAACTCTTCATAATTTTAAGCACCTCTATCAAATCTCCTTAGTCTTTGCTGCTCCCAGGACAGCTTCTCCTGTCAATCCACCGAACTGTAATCCCTCATCCCTGGAACCATTTTCGTAAATCTCTTCTGTACCCTCTCCAAAGCCTTCACATCCTGGTCGCTGTTCAGAGTGGTCGCTAAATGAAGCGTTATCCACCAAAATGGCATGTAGCCTCTTTAATGAGTGCTCGCAGGCAACTTAATTGTCAACCAGCCCCTTAACGATCCTCCAAGCTAGCGCTGGCTTCAACACTTTTATCAAGATGGCGTCTTGTGCTAAACGAATGATAATCCAGCATTGCAGCTTAAGACCCCATCTTGGCAATCTCTTTAGCGCTTTCAGAATTCGGCCTATGTCTTTTCTTCCTTCGACAATACTCAAGTTTTTAAAACACAAAGATGGGTGGAATTCCATGACTTCTTTACCTCGACTTCTCTGTACTTTTTGAACCTTGCTAGTATGCTTTCCAACCTTGGCCATTTATCTTGGTTGCTCAATTAAAAGCAAATGTTGGGACTTACCGCAACCAATTTAAATCATTATTAGAGATAAGCTACAAACACAGTGATGATTCAGTGTAAAATTGTATGCATTGTAAATTGGTCTTCCTCATGTTGCCAAGCTCAGTAACCTTTCCAAGCTAACATTTATAATGGTGACATCAACACTCACTGTTTAAATAGAAATATTTAATACATATTTTGAAATAGGTGGAATATTAGTAATTTATTTGCTATTTGATTTCTTTTTAATAAAGTGTGCTTTGGCGATATTCTAGCTATAGATGAATTTTAGGATGTACCTCTGTTCTGTATGATTTAAAAACAAAGAACAATTGAAGAAAAGTGAAAATACTGGTACTTTTCTAACAATTTTGCTACAGGCTGTATCAAGGCAAAAGGTAATTGCTATAATTATGTAGAGTCTCTGCATCATTTCATGTTGATGATAAATTATTCATTTTTTTGTATATTACTAATAATTGTGGAAGAACATTGGAGTCATTGCATCATGATTGATTGCAGTATCAATCTGATTATCTTTTGCATAAATCTCATATAGTGGTAAACAGTCTGGCATTGTCTTCAACGTGTTCATTTTTACCGAGAGAATTTACTGATTAAAATATTGCATCTTTTATACTCTACGTTGTACTTTTCCAGGCGTGACTTGTTTCAGTATGTTCGTACATTGCTGATCATGTCCATGAACTTTAATGGTTTATGAACTGTAATCCATATTCAGGTCCCTAACCTGGAAAGATAGTCAAGATAACAGTCGAGCGGTCCATCAGTAGAATTAAAACAAAACACTATTAAATGGCTTTAAAAGTAAAAGTGATTTCAGAGCAAGGGAATTTCAGTTGACTGAAAACAATATCAATTTAGTAAATCAACATTTATTGGTACCACAAAGAATACATTTCAATTTGACTAAGTGCAGATCAGTTTAATATTTACAATGCAATCTGTAATTTCAGGTTTTAATCTAAAAGACAGTATTTTCAGCTTGTTAGCTGCATTAAATTTCTTTACATATTTTGATAGCTTATTGAGTGGGAGTTATTGCCATGGCAATCTAAATCTGTTACTTCAGCATGACTCACCTTGCCATAAAAGCTTAATGTTTTACTTCTTAATTTTTTTATCAAATGCAAATAGCGATGTCTCACCTTCTGTTTCAGCACTGCTGACTTAAATCAAAACACACAATCTGAAATCTTGATTCTTTTAAGTGCCTGGCACTGCAAACTCGTGCAATATGTTTTATTCAGATAACTGGAGCTGTTTAAAATTTAAGTGGCCTGATAGCCCATGAGGTCGATAAATTTATACAAAACCTTGGTTAGGCCACAGTTAGAGTATTGTGTGCAGTTGTGGCCACTCCATTATAGAAAGGACATTAAAGCTATGGAGAGCATGTAGTGTTGATTCACTAGCATGATGCCAGGGATGGGATACTATAGTAATGAGGAGAGACTTGAGATAGGAACTATTTCCACTGAAGCAGTGAAGACCAAGAGGAGATTTAATAGAGGGTTTATAAAAATTATGAAGAGTTTTGTTAGTGTAAATTGGGAGAGGCTGTTTCCTCCAGTTGTTGAGATAATGACAAGGGGTCATCAATTTAAAAGTATCACCAAGAGAGTGAGGAGCGAGGTTATTAGAATTATTTTTTACAGAGACTTGCTGCATTATGGAATGCTTTATCACAGGGAGTAGTTGAGGCAGAGATCATTGCAGCTTTTAAGCGAAAATCAGATAAATATTTGAAGCAGAGAAAGATACATGCCTAGCGCAGAGAGTAGGCATTGGGATTAGTTTTGGATTAATTTAGGAAAGTGCCTGTTCAGACACAATGGGCTGAATTGCCTCCTTCTGCACTATAAACTTCAAAGTCTGCACTTGTTATACTGTAATGTGCATGGGAAAGTGTAAAGTAAGAAAGAGCAACGTTACTGGCAAACGTACCCTCGGGACAGGATGGGGGTAGGGCAGGCAATACAAGACCAAGCATTGCTGCCCTCTTGATCAGTCATTTTTGCACCTCTAATCCACCACTGCTTGGTGATGCACAATGCAGTGGACAATTTTCCATCCTGACTCCAAAGTGTGCACTCAGAACATGTGTACTGATGAATGTTTGCCTCTTATAGCTGTTATATCAGTGCTGGATGAATAGTGTACAGCATCTGGATACTGAGAGGAAACTTCAGCATTCCAATTTGGTCATAGATTTTCCACTTTCACACTAACAGCAGGTTGATTAGTGGTCTAAATTTGCAACATGTGTGTTTTAGCCCCCATACTTTGCTCAAGTTTCTTCAGTAGCTAGGTTAAGCATTTTCAGGGTAGTTATTTTATACCAACCCTACTATAAAATGACTTAAAGATTGAGTTGACATTGGTCTGTTTTCTACAATACATAGTGGGTATATACAATGAACGGAAAGAACCTGCATTTAAAATGTCCTCAAAACATCCTGTAACAGCCAATGGGCTAGACTTTCCAATTGCTGGCTATCGCCCAAAAAATGGGCGATGTTCGATGTCTCAGCCTTACCGATCACCGGAACATCGCCCATTTTCCACTCGCCCAGCGAACGGCCAGCGATGTGGAAGGCAAAAGCTTCCCTAGCAACGGCCTTCTGCGCATGCAATTTTGAATTTTTTTTCTTGGTGACCGGTTTTCCCACGTTTCGGGAGGTCGGGGTCATCCACATATGTGCAGAGGGCACAGGGAGGGGCGGAGAGAGAAAGAAAGAGAGAGAGAGAGGAGAGATACCGAGAAGGCAGTGAATTGGAGGAGAAAAGAGAGAGTTTTACAGAGGTTTACAGATAGTTGATAGACTTTGCAATATACTTTATACATTATACGTTATAATATACAGTTAAAAGTTATATATTATGTCCGAAATGCATCATGATGCCGAGGGGGCGAGAAAGAGGGTGAAACCTTTCAGCGACGAAGCCAATGAGGCCCTCGTCGATGAGGTGCAGTCCCAGTGGGGCCAATTGACTCGGGGTGCTCACGGGAAACCACGTGTGTATCGGAGAATTTGGTCAGAGATCGCAGAGGTGGTGTCCTCGACTTCCCATGAGGCGAGGGGGTCGGACCAATGTCGAAAGCACTGGAACAGCTTGGTAGCTGCAGCAAGAGCAAGTTGCATTTTATATTGTACTGATGCAAATTTTAATTATAATAATGAATCTCCTGGATTGAATTTAAGTTTGTTATTCATACATGGATTACATAAATTCCATGTTAAGATCTGGACAGGGCTCTGAACCTGGGACTAGGTAGAGTGAGCTTTACTCTGTAAATAACCTCATGCTGCAGCTGTCCTGGGAGTGTTTTATGGGACAGTGTAGAGGGAGCTTTAATCTGTATCTAATTTGTACTGTACCTGCCCTGGGAGTGTTTGATGGGATTGAAGTCTCTCTGGCTGCTGCAGTATAGAGAGTTGTATATGTGTCAAACTGTAGCATGTAACGTTTTAAACTGTTGTGACTCCATGCTACTACCTAGTCAATTAGCTTATGCTATGCTCTTTTCTCGTTTACAGAAGAAGATATCAAACAACCGCGCTGAGCAGAGGCACACCGGAGGGGGCTCTGCTCAGCTACAACTCTTGACGGAGGAGCGTGCAACCGCGCTGGTGGGCCATGAAAGTCGTTCGGCCGCCACCCGCAGTCTGGCGGAGTCCAACTATGCGTCTAGTGAGTAATGGGACAAACAGTAATAAAAAGTAGTGTAATGTCCTGTAATTATAATGCAATATGCAATATACGAATGATGTCATATCATGTCATGTCATGCATGCAGCCTTTGTGCGTAAGAAGCAGGGGATGCAGCTGCTACAGCTTTCTGGTGTAGTGAAATGTACTGATATGTAACGTAGGTGAAGGGTCCACAGCCAGATAGGGAATGGGTGACCAGCAGGAAGAGCAGTGCAAGGAAGGTAGTGCAGGGGTCCCCTGCGGTCATCCCCCTGCAAAACAGATACACCGCTTTGAGTACTGTTGAGGGGGATGACTCATCTGGGGAGTGCAGCAGCAGCCAAGTTCGTGGCACCATGGCTGGCTCTGTTGCACAGGACGGCAGGAAAAAGTGTGGGAGAGCGATAGTGATAGGGGATTCAATTGTAAGGGGAATAGATAGGCATTTCTGCGGCCGCAACCGAGACTCCAGGATGGTATGTTGTCTCCCTGGTGCAAGGGTCAAGGATGTCTCGGAGCAGGTGCAGGACATTCTAAAAATGGAGGGAGAACAGCCAGTTGTCGTGGTGCACATTGGTACCAACGACAGAGGTAAAAAAAGGGTTGCGGTCCTATGAGACGAATTTAAGAAGCTAGGAGCTAAATTAAAAATTAGGACCTCAAAAGTAGTAATCTCGGGATTGCTACCAGTGCCACGTGCTAATCAGAGTAGGAATTGCAGGATAGCGCAGATGAATACGTGGCTTGAGCAGTCGTGCAGCAGGGAGGGATTCAAATTCCTGGGGCATTGGAACCGGTTCTGGGGGAGGTGGGACCAGTACAAACCGGATGGTCAGGACTGGAACCAATGTCCTAGGGGGAGTGTTTTCTAGTGCTGTTGGGGAGGAGTTAAACTAATATGGCAGGGGGATGGGAACCAATGCAGGGAGACAGAGGGAAACAAAATGGAGACAGAAGCAAAAGTCAGAAAGGAGATGAGTAAAAGTGGAGGGCAGAGAAACCCAAGGCAAAAAACAAAAAGGGCCACAGTACAGCAAAATTCTAAAGGGTCAAAGTGTAATAAAAAGGCAAGCCTGAAAGCTCAGTGCCTCAATGCGAGGAATATTTGGAACCCAGGAGAGGGCTCTGAGCTAGTTAGAGTGGGTGAGAGCGCAGATGAACAGGACCCCAAGGAAGAATGCAAAAGGCAGGAGGCAACAGAGCAGAGTAGCACTGGGGTAAGTGTAAAGTACAAAGTGATAGGAAGAAACAATATGTATGAATATAAAGGGGTTGCAGGAGGGGTCAAAACTAAAAATCATGGTTTAAAAAGTAGTATTAAAACACTTTACCTGAACGCACACAGCATTCGAAAATAAAGTAAATGAGTTGACGGCACAAATCATTACAAATGGGTATGATTTGGTGGCCATTACAGAAACGTGGTTGCAGGGTGACCAAGACTGGGAATTAAACATACAGGGGTATCTGACAATTCGGAAGGATAGACAAGAAGGGAAAGGAGGTGGGGTAGCTCTGTTAATAAAGGATGATATCAGGGCAGTTGTGAGAGATGATATTGGCTTGAATGAACAAAATGTTGAATCATTGTGGGTGGAGATTAGAAATAGTAAGGGGAAAAAGTCACTGGTGGGCGTACTTTATAGGCCCCCAAATAATAACTTCACGGTGGGGCGGACAATAATCAAGGGAATAATAGAGGCATGTGAAAAAGGAACGGCAGTAATCATGCAGGATTTTAACCTACATATCGATTGGTCAAATCAAATCGCACGGGGTAGCCTGGAGGAGGAATTCATAGAATGCATACGGGATTGTTTCTTAGAACAGTATGTTACAGAACCTACAAGGGAGCAAGCTATCTTAGATCTGGTCCTGTGTAATGAAACAGGAATAATAAACGATCTCCTCATAAAAGATCCTCTCGGAATGAGTGATCACAGTATGGTTTAATTTGTAATACAGATTGAGGGTGAGGAATTAGTGTCTCAAACGAGCATACTATGCTTAAACAAAGGGGACTACAGTGGGATGAGGGCAGAGTTGGCTAAAGTAGACTGGGAACGCAGACTAAACGGTGGCACAATTGAGGAACAGTGGAGGACTTTTAAGGAGCTCTTTCATAGTGCTCAACAAAAATATATTCCAGTGAAAAAGAAGGGCGGTAAGAGAAGGGATAACCAGCCGTGGATAACCAAGGAAATAAAGGAGAGTATCAAATTAAAAACCAATGCGTATAAGGTGGCCAAGGTTAGTGGGAAACTAGAAGATTGGGAAAATTTTAAACGACAGCAAACAATGACTAAGAAAGCAATAAAGAAAGGAAAGATAGATTACGAAAGTAAAATTGCGCAAAACATAAAAACAGATAGTAAAAGCTTTTACCGATATATAAAACGGAAGAGAGTGACTAAAGTAAATGTTGGTCCCTTAGAAGATGAGAAGGGGGATTCAATAATGGAAAATGTGGAAATGGCTGAGGCCTTAAACAATTATTTTGCTTCGGTCTTCACAGTGGAAGACACAAAAACCATGCCAAAAATTGCTGGTCACAGGAATGTGGGAAGGGAGGACCTTGCGACAATCACTATCACTAGGGAGGTAGTGCTGGACAGGCTAATGGGACTCAAGGTAGACAAGTCCCCTGGTCCTGATGAAATGCATCCTAGGGTATTAAAAGAGATGACAGAAGTTATAGCAGATGCATTTGTTATAATCTACCAAAGTTCTCTGGACTCTGGGGAGGTACCAACGGATTGGAAAGCAGCTAATGTAAAGCCTCTGTTTAAAAAAGGGGGCAGATAAAAGGCAGGTAACTATAGGCCGGTTAGTTTAACATCTGTAGTGGGGAAAATGCTTGAAGCTATCATTAAGGAAGAAATAGCGGGACATCTTGATAGGAATAGTGCAATCAAGCAGACGCAACATGGATTCATGAAGGGGAAATCATGGTTAACTAAATTACTGGAATTCTTTGAGGATATAACGAGCTTGGTGGATAGAGGTGTACCGATGGATGTGGTGTATTTAGATTTCCAAAAGGCATTCGATAAGGTGCCACACAAAAGGTTACTGCAGAAGAGGAGTCAGAGGAAATGTATTAGCATGGATCGAGAATTGGCTGGCTAACAGAAAGCAGAGAGTCGGGATAAATGGGTCCTTTTCGGGTTGAAAAAGGTGGTTAGTGGTGTGTCACAGGGATCGGTGCTGGGACCACAACTGTTTACAATATATATAGATGACCTGGAAGAGGGGACAGAGTGTAGTGTAACAAAATTTGCAGATGACACAAAGATTAGTGGGAAAGCGGGTTGTGTAGAGGACACAGAGAGGCTGCAAAGAGATTTAGATAGGTTAAGCGAATGGGCTAAGATTTGGCAGATGGAATACAATGTCGGAAAATGTGAGGTCATCCACCTTGGAAAAAAAAACAGTAAAAGGGAATATTATTTGAATGGGGAGAAATTACAACATGCTGCGGTGCAGAGGAACCTGGGGGTCCTTGTGCATGAAACTCTTTTGGAGTTTACCTGTAAAACATAAACATTAATCGGTGCCACCCGACCTGGATGACACACCAGACATTTACAAGGCCCCTTTTTTTTTTCTTTTTTGTGTTTTTTTTTTGTTTTTCTTTTCTTTTTTTTATGGGCACTAAAATCACATTTTTTCCTCCAGTGCCCCCTATAAAAGGGGAGGGGGACACTAAAAGCACCGGCAATTAAAACAAATTAAACTTTAAAACGTAAAATCAAATTAAAATTTGGTTGCCGGGCGTGATGATGCACTCCAGTCCCTCCGGTGCCCACCTCTCGCAGAAGGCCGCGTGCGTACCGGTGGACACCGCGTGCTCCATCTCCAAGGACACCCTGGACCGGATGTAAGAGCGGAAGAGAGGCAGGCAGTCAGGTTGAACGACCCCCTCGACTGCCCGCTGCCTGGACCGGCTGATGGCACCCTTGGCCGTGCCCAGGAGCAGTCCTACGAGGAGGCCCTCGGACCTACCCGCTCCCCTCCGCACAGAGTGCCCAAAGATCAGGAGAGTGGGACTGAAGTGCAGCCAGAATTTCAGGAGCAGCCCCTTCAAATAATGGAGCAGGGGCTGCAACCTCGTGCACTCAATAAAAACATGGAACGCGGACTCCTCCAGACCGCAGAAATTGCAGGCGGCCTGGGAGTCCGTGAACCGGGTTAAAAATTTGTTGCACGGCACTGCTCCGTGCACCACCCTCCAGGCCAAGTCCCCGATGAATAGTGGGAGGACTCCCGCATAGAGTGCCCTCCATCGGGGACCCCCGCCTCCTCCGGATGGCAAGATGGTACGCCATGGCGTGTCCGGACGGCCGGCGAGGATGGCAAAGTTGAGAGTGTGCAGGAGCAGCCCGTACAGGAAACCCCTCCGCGCGGAAATGAAAGGCACGGAGGGGATTTCCCCGAGGCGGCTCAAGTTGTGAGGCGCCGGCCCCCGAGGGAGGTTCCGGGGTTTGGCGCCAATGAGGAATTCCGTCTGGACAGGGGTCAGTTCGAACGGGATATCCCCACGTGCTTGAGCCTCCTCGATGCACCTAACAGAGTCAGGCCCCAAAGCTGTTTTTAGCAACTCGATGGCTTCGGCCGCGCGGCAAACGTTGGCTGAATTTAGGCGCCGCGCCAGCGGGCCTTGCACCATCCAGCCCGCACCTCCGCCATCGAGCAGGTCCCTGACCCTGGTCACCTCACCAGCCACAGCCCTCTCTTCCGACCGCCACATAAAACCTCGGTCGTGGAGGTACGGATTCCCGAGCAGCGGCTCCTGCAGGACGGCTGCCACTCCAGCCGGCGGAGAGCTGCGCTTGGTGGAGACTTTGTTCCAGACCCTGATGAGTTCCTTGTAAAAGACAGGCAGCTCCTGGAAGGCGGTCCTGACACCCCCCAAGTTCACAAACAGGAGCTGCGTAATTGAGGTCGCGCTGCTGGCAGAAGAAATACGTCGCCAGAGCACACCACCTAGGAGGGGGCTCGACGTAAAGGTATCGCTGCAGGGTCTGAAGACGAAAAGTCGCGAGCTGGGCGCTGACGCACACCAACGACTGACCGCCCTCCTCAAGCGGGAGTCTCAAGACCGCGGCAGAGACCCAGTGCTTCCTGTTGTTCCAGAAGAAGTCCACCAGCTTCTTCTGTATCTTGGCGGCAAACGCAGGGGGAGGGGTCAAAGTGACCAGCCGGTACCACAACATTGCGGCCACCAGCTGGTTTATGATTAGCGTTCGACCCCTGTAGGACAGCACTCGGAGCAGTCCTGTCCAGCGCCCTAGGTGAGCGGCGACCTTGGCCTCCAGCTCCTGCCAGTTCGCCGGCCAGGCTTCCTCGTCGGGGCTAAGGTAGACTCCCAGATGGAGGAGATGGGTCATGCTCCAGGCAAAAGGCCTGAGATCCTCCGGCAGGGAGTCCACCCGCCACTGACCCACCAGGAGTCCGGAACATTTCTCCCAGTTGATCCTGGCGGAGGATGCGGCCGAGTAAATCTCCTGGCACTCACGCATCCTCTGCAGGTCAGCTGGATCCTCTACCGCGAGGAGCACGTCATCGGCGTATGCCGAGAGGACGACCTCCACGCCCGGCTCTTGCAGAGCCAGTCCCGTCAACCTCGTCTGCCGGAGGCGCAGGAAAGGCTCCACGCAGATGGCATATAACTGGCCGGACATGGGGCATCCGTCGCGCACCCCTCTCCTAAAGCGAAGGGGCGCCGTCAAGGACCCATTAACCTTAATCAGACACTCCGCGGCGGTGTACAAAAGTCGGATCCGGGCGACGAAATGCGTCCCGAACCCGAAAGCCGCAGAGTTCCGAGCAGATAGTCGTGATCCACCCTGTCGAACGCCTTCTCTTGGTCGAGAGATAGGAAGGCGACCGACAGACCAGCCTCCTGGGAATGATGGATGAGGTCCCGGACCAGATGGATGTTGTCGTGGATTGTCCGGCCCGGGACCGTGTAGGACTGGTCGTGGTGGATCATGTGGTCCAGCACGGCACCAAGGCGAGCAGACATCGCCCTGGCGAAGATTTTGTAGTCCGTGCTGAGGAGGGAGACCGGGCGCCAGTTCTTCAGGAGGTGGAGATCGCCCTTATTAGGCAGCAGGACGATGATTGCCCTGCGCCAAGAGAGGGGCATCTCCCCGGTCGCCAGACTTTCCCCCAGGACCCGCGCGTAGTTGCTCCCCAGGACGTCCCAGAACGCCCAGTGGAACTCCACGGTCAGCCCGTCCAGCCACGGGGTTTTTCCCCTCGAGAGCCGGTCGAGGGCACCGGTCAGCTCCGCCAGGCTTAGCGGAGCTTCCAAATTTTCACCGCCCTCCGGGCTGACTTTCGGCAGGTCCTCCCACAAAACTCTACGTGCTTCCTCGCTGGACGGATCCGGAGAGAACAGAGCCCCGTAATATTCACGGGCCCTGTTGTTGACGCCCTCCGGATCCGAGACGAGAGAGCCGTCGTCGGCCAGCAGCGTCAAGAGCTGCTTACGGACACTCTGCCTTTTTTCCAGCGAGTAGAAGAAGGGGGAGCCGCGGTCCAGATCCCGCAGGAACCGGATCTGCGACCTCACGAACGCGCCTCGGGACCCGACGAGCTGCAGGTCCTTCAGCGCGGCCTTCTTAGCTTCGTACACCGTCCGCAGGGCCAGGTCCTCGACGACTTGACCGAGACGGGATTCCAGGTCGAGCACCTCTTTTTCTAGGCGCCCGACCCTGGCCGCCCGCCTCTTGGTCGACCCCCTCGCGTACTCTTGACAGAAGACGCGGACGTGAGCCTTGCCCACATCCCACCATAGCCTCAAGGAGGGGAAGCCCCCCTGCTTCCTTCTCCAGTCGGCCCAGAAACGACGGAACGAGTCCTGGAGCCGCACGTCCTCCAGCAGCTGGTTGTTAAAATGCCAGTACGCGGACCCCGTCGTCGCGCGGAGCGAAGCGAGCTTCGCCCACACCAGGTGGTGGTCCGAACACGGCACCGGCCGCATGGAGGCCACCGGGACGCAGGAAACGTACGCCCGAGACACGTAAAGGCGCTCGACTCTGGACCATCCTACTCCAGGCCTCACCCAAGTAAAGGCGCTGGAGTCGGGATGGAGATTTCGCCAGACGTCCACCAAGTCGAAGGACCCGACCAGGTCCCTCAACTTCTCCATCGCCGTCATGCTCTGCGGGGCACCGGAGCGGTCCCTCGCCTCGAGGGTGCAGTTAAAATCCCCCCCCCGAGGACAATGCCGTCGCCGACGTCGACGGAGCCAAGAAGAGTGGACATCTCTTCGAAGAAGCGCGCCTGCTGCGGGCCGGGCTGAGGGGCGTACACGTTCACGAGATGGAGCGGCACGTCCCCCAGGCGAACCGTTACGTGCAGCAAGCGGCCTGGCACGGGCTCCTCGACTCCCAAGATCTCCGGCTGAAAATGCGGGCCCAGCAAGATGGCCACCCCACTAGAAGCGGCGGTGAGGTGGCTCATGCGGACCTCTCCTTGCCATTCCAGGAGCCACGTGGCTTCGTCTCCCGGAACGGTGTGGGTTTCTTGCAGGAAGCACACCGCATATTTCCCCTCCCGCAGGAGCGAAAAATTGTTAAATCTACGGCGTGCTCCTCTGCCGCCATTGATGTTGAGGCTGGCTATGGTTATCTTCGTGACTAGAGCATAGTGCAACCTCTACCTAACCTATTGTGGGGGGGGAGTGGAGTCATTTGTTGACCTCCACTCCTTCAGCGGCCCAGCGAGGAACTTTTTGAGCCGGCGCAGCTCAAGGCCTTGCGCCCTTGATAAGGGCCCACCCGCGGCCATGGTTTTAGTGGCGGCGCGGACGGAAGCGATGAGCAACACCGGCTCAGACCATCTCTCCAGGGCCAGACGGGCTTGGTCGCGGCGATCCCGGCACTGGACCAAAAAGTCCCGGAGTTCCTCTGCAGGAATGAGGAGGGTCTCAGCGGCGGACGCGTGCAGATCCACCGCCTCACTGGCGTTGGACTCTAGATCTTCTCCCGCGTCCCCCACCGAGTCCCCGTCCTCCCCCGGGAGGTCGCCGCTAGCAGCCGGCCCGTCGACCGCACGAGGTACGGCAAACGGCCCGGCCTCTCCATCCGGCCCTGGCTCTGCTCCGATCCCACCCCCAGGATCGTCGGCAGAGGAGTCCCCACTGGGCTCTTTTAAAAGTGGTGCTGGGTCGGGAAGCGACAGCGGAAGGGGTTCCTCCTCCACCCCAGGAGCCGGGGAACACGGAGAGACCTGGTTTAGGAAATTCTCCAGGTCCACCAAGTACCTCAGCTCCAAAGTAGGGGACGAGGGTTGTTGTTCTTCCCTCTCCCTGCCGCCACCCCCCGCCCAGCGTATGGATGTATATTGCAGTTGTCTGCGGTGTCAGTTTCTGCCGAGTCGAGCAAATCCCGGGGGAAGTTGGGTATTGGCTGGGCGGGCTCAGGTTCGGCCTTTTCGGCCCCGCCCGCCTCAGTCCCCGGGACACTCGACCCGGCGGCTATGCATTCTTCCCCTGGTCCCACGCCCCCCCACGACAGGCAGATCTTCCACGCCATCTCCAGGAGGCAGCGGCTGGGCAGCCTCGACTGCCTCACCCTCCCCGGGGACAGATTCCTCGTGCCTACAGCGCAATTTGCGGGCGCTGGTGGGAGACGCGGGACATGCGGCGGGCACCGCCTCCTCCGCGGAGGGATGTTGTTCCCCCTCCGCCTCATTGGGTGGTGCCTCCTTTTGTTCCTGGGGGTGCGCGGAGGCAGGGAGACCTCCATGTCTGCCGAGGCCTCCCGCTCCGCCCCCCCCTTTTCCTTATCTTGCCCTCGCCCGAGCCCCTCTGCGGTATTGGTCAAGGGCTCGGGCACGGGCTCAGGGCACCCCGCGCTCGCCGGTGACTGGGTTGGGCTGAGCGCGGTGGTCAAACTTTCTGGCGCACTGAGGGGACCCGCCTCTAGATGTCTCGTCTACTTCCGCGCCTTCTTTTCGATCGGACGCTCTCCCTCCCCCCCGCCGGAGGCCGTGAAAACAAAGGCCCCCGACGATGCCCGCGCACCTATGGCTCCCGGCATGCGGACGCAACTAGGGGGAGGGGTGGCGGCGGCGCCAGCCTTGGCCGCCTTCGGTGGTTTGGCGGCCTTGGAGGCGGGGCAGTTCTTGCGAACGTGCCCCACCTCTCTGCAGGCATGGCACCGCACGCCGTCCGACGTCCAGAAGACGCGGTAGGCAGTCCCCTCGTGCACCACATTAAAATTTCCCTCCGTCGTGTCCTCCCGCGCCAGCCGGACAAAGAGCTGGCGGCGGAAGGAGAACACGTGGCGCAGGCTGCTCTCCCTGAGGCCGAGCGGTATGGGGTTAATCCCCGACCTTACCTCCCCCAGTTGTTGTAGGTGAGGGAGGAGGAGCTCAGTGGCAACAAAGGGCGGGACGTTAGATATGATGACCCGCTGCGCGGTGGCCTCGAGAGGGTCCACCGGCAGGAACGTCCCGCCCACCGTGAGCCCCCTTTCAAGGGCCAGGGACACCGCCCGCTCCGACCCCAGGAAGAACACAGCCTTCCCAGACATCATGGAGGCTGCGACAATGGCCGAGGGGCCGACTACCCCAGCCATCGCCCGCACGCACTCCTCGATGCTCATTGTGGGGTGAGTGTAGCTCTTGACCCCGTGTTTTTTTGTAATCAATCTGAAAGGTGGCAGGGCAGCAGGAGGCGCAGGACGTGCCGTGGATGTGGACACCGCCTGCGCATATGTCTTTGCTGACCCCGCCACAGGCATGGATGGAGTCGCCATCACGGGGTCCCTTTAAGGGCTACACCCACCCCAAAGTCACAGGCCTTAATGGTCTTTAAATGGCCTCGTTCAAAAGACTGAGCAGAGGAGCTCTTAACGAGGCACACCTCTCCCCTAGTTGACAATTGGGGAGGGGCCTTGCTCCCTCTGCTCAGTTGTCTTGATTGTTTTTTGTAAATTAAGAAAAAAGGGGCTCTCAGAGAGAGAGGGGAGAAACAGAGAGTAACAGAGAAAGAGAGAGGGGGGTGGGAAGGGGGGGAAACTGCGAGGGCAGGTCTCCCCTCACAGCGATGGGTGGGTGTTTTTCTTGGGGTGCACTCCCCAGATGATGGAAAAAAAAAGAAACACAGTCTTTGCGGGTGGTCTTCGGGTGAGGGGAGAATATGTCTTCACCTGGGGTAGCTGGAGCCACCCAGGCACACACTCCCAACGATGTTTAATTAGGGTACTTAAATATTCTTCAGCCTGGTAGCTCCAGCTATCCCAGGCTAGGCAATGGGGGAGGGGTGCTTCAGTGCTGTGTGGGGCCTAGCTGTAGGCAAGACCCCCACACACACTTCCACACACACACACCCCCCGCGATGTTCCGGCCCTCGAGTGGTCTTCTTTCCTCCCCCCACCAATAAAACAAAGTCTTTTAGGGGGAATGCACCAAAACACACCCACCTTTGGTTGTTGACGTTTCTCCCTCCTTCCACACTGGATGTTCTTTTTCCTCTCTCTCCAACTCTCTGCAGCAGTAATAAGATGGTTGAATTTGCAGCTCTCCTCCTCTCCCTCTAGATGGATTAGAATTGTAGAAAGCCCCTTCCCTCCTTCTCTTCCTGAACTGTTCTCAGGGCTCTCAAGACCTTCCTAGGCAGGAGCAAAGTTGGTAGCTCCTTCCCTCACAGCAGCTCAGCTCCAACTGAATAGGACATGCCTCCACTGCTCCACGATTGGTCCTTGTGTGCATGAATCCCAAAAAGTTAGTTTGCAGGTGCAGCAGGTAATCAGGAAGGCGAATGGAATGTTGGCCTTCATTGCGAGAGGGATGGAGTACAAAAGCAGGGAGGTCCTGCTGCAACTGTATAGGGTATTGGTGAGGCCGCACCTGGAGTACTGCGTGCAGTTTTGGTCACCTTACTTAAGGAAGGATGTACTAGCCTTGGAGGGGGTACAGAGACGATTCACTAGGCTGATTCCGGAGATTAGGGGGTTACCTTATGATGATAGATTGAGTAGACTGGGTCTTTACTCGTTGGAGTTCAGAAGGATATGGGGTGATCTTATAGAAACATTTAAAATAATGAAAGGGATCGACAAGATCGAGGCAGAGAGGTTGTTTCCACTGGTCGGGGAGACTAGAACTAGGGGGCACAGCCTCAAAATACGGGGGAGCCAATTTAAAACCGAGTTGAGAAGGTATTTCTTCTCCCAGAGGGTTGTGAATCTGTGGAATTCTCTGCCCAAGGAAGCAGTTGAGGCTAGCTCATTGAATGTATTCAAATCACAGATAGATAGATTTTTAACCAATAAGGGAATTAAGGGTTTTGGGGAGCGGGCGGGTAAGTGGAGCTGAGTCCACGGCCAGATCAGCCATGATCTTTTTGAATGGCGGAGCAGGCTCGAGGGGCTAGATGGCCTACTCCTGTTCCTAATTCTTATGTTCTTATGTTCTTATGTCTCTCATTAATGTGCACCGTTATGCTCTAATAAGCTCTGTAATAAGCTCAAATGTGCTTTTCAGGTCATCCTGAGACACTGGTCGAGGTGCAACCTGCACCTGCTCCTACACCTGGTGAACAGGAGGAGGAGGAGTGCCAGCAGCAGCAGATGATTGTTGTGGGGGATGAACCTGCGGTCATCTCATTTGAGAGTGAAGAGGCACCGGGACCAAGCGATTACTGTTACTGCGAATTGTTACTGCCAATGTGCGTTCATAGTTGTGGGGGGGGTAGGGGAGGTGTTGATAAAAAAAAATTAACTTTTTTGTTTGCAATAAAATTTTTACTGAATTTAACAATTGTTGTGCATTATCTTATAATAACATAAGTTTAGTTAAGTTAAGCATTAATACAAATGTTATACAACAAAGGCCAGGCCAGTGCAGGCAAGGCTAAAATGTAACTCAACATAACTCAATGCAAATGCAACCTGTGTTTAACTGTAACTGTAACTGTAAATTTGACTGTCCCCAATGTAAGTTCATTCAAAGCGTTAATTTATGATCTGCTAACGCAACAGCTTTGTAGCCACGTAACTCCCACGAGATACTGGTCTTCTGGATGGCGGGGGGTGGGGGAGGAGGGGGGAGGAGTGATGGGACCATGGCTTCATCGCCAGGCTGATTATCCTCCCCAAGGTCCTCACCAGCCTCCTCCTTCTCCTCTTGCTCCTCGCCGTCTGGCTCTTCCATCTCCCCTCCTTCTAGAGGTGGACCTGCAGCCCCATCTAGCATTTGTTGTCCTCTCTTTTTGCTAGATTATGCAACATGGAGCACAGTACAATAAACTCAGTGACCTGGTTAGGGTGGTACTGTAGGCTGCCACCAGAGTGGTCCAGGCATCTGAAGCACTGCTTTAGAACTCCAATTGTCTTTTCGATGATGTTGTGTGTAGCTATGTGGCTTTCGTTGTAACATTTCTCGGCTTCAGTAACAGGATTACGCAGTGTGATCATCAGCCAGCTTGCAAGGTCATACCCTTTATCCCCCAGCATCCAACCGTGACCTTTTGGCTGATTGGCAAACAGGTAAGGGATAGCACCATCGCGCAGGATGTGCGCATCATGGATGTTGCCAGGAAATGTAGCATTTATTGTCATAATAATTTGGTTGCGGTCGACAACAAGCTGCATATTCGGGGAGTTGAATCCTTTTCTGTTACGAAACACCTCCGCGTTCTGTATAGGGGCTTTCAGGGCGATGTGCGTGCAGTCTATTGCTCCCTGCACCTTGGGAAAATTTGCTATTCTCGAGAAACCAAAAGCTCTCCCGGTCTGTGCCTCCCTGGTCATAGAGAAGTTTATAAAGTCCATCCAGCAAGCGTAAAGGGCTTCAGTCACCTGCTGAATGCAGCAGTGTGTGGCGTGATGAGAGATACCACAGATGTCGCTAGTTGAAGCCTGAAAGGATCCAGATGCGTAGAAGGATAGTGCCGCAGTAACCTTTACCTCAACGGGCAGAGCGGTTCTGATGGCGCTGCAAGACTGCAGATCCCCCTTGATGAGCTGGCAAATCTCATCGATGACCTCCTTCTGGAAGCACAGCCTCCTAAGACACGCATTTTCAGACAAGTTTAGGTAAGATTGCTTTTCCTTGTACCTTCATTGGCTGTACGCTCGCCTCCTCTGTCTCCTCTGTCTCCGCATTACTCTGACACCTCTTCGACTGATCCTTTCAGAAACCAGTGTGTGAGCAGTTCTGAGAAAGGGCAGAGAAAGCATAGGCCCCATCACTATCAATAATTATTTTCACTTGCTATAAATGCACTTTTTAGTAAAAAAATGTCTAAGCTAATATTAGTATAATTAAATATAAGTATAAATGTGAGTGTATTTATCTGTAAGAGACCCTTAAATAACTCACAATATATAAGCTTGAGTTTTTTGCTGCCTCCTCCCTTCCTCCAAAATTCAAAATGGCGTCCATAGTGCCCAGTTCGGTGAGGAAGACCCGGAAAAAGCAACCATTATCCAGTGATGTTCTCGGTGAGCGATAAGCCCGGTGATGTGCCGCCGATGTGCCGAAAGTTCCACTCGGTGACGTGCAGGCGATCACCTCAGCAACCAGCTCGGTAGTGTGAGCCGAAACTTGGGGGCTTAATTTTCTGGCGATGTTCCAGCCTGAGTTTCCACTTTTTGCTCAAAATGGGCGCTAGCCGTCCGTTTTGGGCAATATATGAGCGATATATGGGCGATGTGAAGTGGAAAGTCTAGCCCAATAATGAATCTACTTTTGATGTGTAATCACCATTGTTCTGCCAGCAAACTAAATAGCCAATTTTCCCACAGCAAGATCCCACAAAGAGCAACGAGGTGAATGACTAGATATTGGCCCAGAAATTGTGCTCGGAGGCTTCCTGTGGGCGGATGCCACCAACCGTATTAATTTCTACAAAAGTACCAGGTGGTCCCAGAGGTTTGGCGACTTGCGGTCCTGGGGCTGTACGCAAAGACCAGGGTAGGGGCCCATGTGTCCCAGGATCATACGGGTTTCATGCGGATCTCTGGGATCATGTGGGCCGGCCCAACCTATCAGAGTAGGTGGAATCCCCATTCATACTTATAGTAATTCCGTATGTACGGAGCTGCCATAAGTATGAATGGGAATGCAGGTAGAAAGTCCCAAAACCGGAAACCTCGGGATCGAGGTCATTCCGGTTTTTGGGTTTTTCTGGATTTCGCAGAAGAAATCCGACATCCCGAATCCAGAAACCCCTGAGCTGAGTCTCGGGTATTTCCGGATTTCAGAGAAGAAATCCAAGGGGAGTACATGAGTCAGGTGGATGTCGGCTCGGGTCACACATAGGTCAGGTCGGGTCGCCTCGCGTCACACGTAGGTCAGGTCGGCACGGCTCGGGTCACACATAGGTTAGGTCGGGTCGGCTCGCGTCACACATAGGTCAGGTCGGCTCGGCTCGGGTCACACATAGGTTAGGTCGGGTCGCCTCGGGTCACATGTAGGTCAGGTGGATGTCGGCTCGGGTCACACATAGGTTAGGTCGGGTCGGCTCGGGTCACACGTAGGTCAGGTCGGGTTGGCTCGGGTCACACGTAGGTCAGGTCGGGTCGGCTCGCGTCACACGTAGGTCAGGTCGGGTCGGCTCGGGTCACACGTAGGTCAGGTCGGGTCGGCTCGGGTCACACGTAGGTCAGGTCGGGTCGCCTCGGGTCACACGTAGGTCAGGTCGGGTCGGCTCGCGTCACACGTAGGTCAGGTCGGGTCGGCTCGGGTCACACGTAGGTCAGGTCGGCTCGGCTCGGGTCACACATAGGTTAGGTCGGGTCGGCTCGCGTCACACGTAGGTCAGGTCGGGTCGGCTCGGGTCACACGTAGGTCAGGTCGGGTCGGCTCGCGTCACACATAGGTCAGGTCGGCTCGGCTCGGGTCACACATAGGTTAGGTCGGGTCGGCTCGGGTCACACGTAGGTCAGGTCGGCTCGGCTCGGGTCACACATAGGTTAGGTCGGGTCGGCTCGGGTCACACATAGGTTAGGTCGGGTCGGCTCGGGTCACACATAGGTTAGGTCGGCTCGGCTCGGGTCACACGTAGGTCAGGTCGGCACGGCTCGGGTCACACATAGGTTAGGTCGGGTCGGCTCGGGTCACACGTAGGTCAGGTCGGGTCGGCTCGGGTCACACGTAGGTCAGGTCGGGTCGGCTCGGGTCACACGTAGGTCAGGTCGGGTCGGCTCGGGTCACACGTAGGTCAGGTCGGGTCGGCTCGGGTCACACGTAGGTCAGGTCGGGTCGGCTCGGGTCACACGTAGGTCAGGTCGGCTCGGCTCGGGTCACACGTAGGTCAGGTCGGGTCGCCTCGGGTCACACGTAGGTCAGGTCGGCACGGCTCGGGTCACACATAGGTTAGGTCGGGTCGGCTCGGGTCACACGTAGGTCAGGTCGGCTCGGCTCGGGTCACACGTAGGTCAGGTCGGCACGGCTCGGGTCACACATAGGTTAGGTCGGGTCGGCTCGGGTCACACGTAGGTCAGGTCGGGTCGGCTCGGGTCACACGTAGGTCAGGTCGGGTCGGCTCGGGTCACACGTAGGTCAGGTCGGGTCGGCTCGGGTCACACGTAGGTCAGGTCGGGTCGGCTCGGGTCACACGTAGGTCAGGTCGGGTCGGCTCGGGTCACACGTAGGTCAGGTCGGCTCGGCTCGGGTCACACGTAGGTCAGGTCGGGTCGCCTCGGGTCACACGTAGGTCAGGTCGGGTCGCCTCGGGTCACACGTAGGTCAGGTCGGGTCGCCTCGGGTCACACGTAGGTCAGGTCGGGTCGCCTCGGGTCACATGTAGGTCAGGTCGGGTCGGCTCGGGTCACACATAGGTTAGGTCGGGTCGGCTCGCGTCACACATAGGTCAGGTCGGGTCGGCTCGGGTCACACATAGGTTAGGTCGGGTCGGCTCGCGTCACACATAGGTTAGGTCGGCTCGGCTCGGGTCACACGTAGGTCAGGTCGGCTCGGCTTGGGTCAAACATAGGTTAGGTTGGGTCGGCTCGGGTCTCACATGGGTCGGGGTCATGGGGCATTCCGACAGGCTCAGGAGCAAGTCTGTATGTACCCTGTATTTGTGCGTTTTAAAAAAAAAAAATAACCGATTTTTGGAACAGATTTCCGTATTCCGGATGGCGACTCCTATGATCTGCCCAATATCCAGTTTTCGGACAATTACGGTTTTTAGAACTCTGGATTTCGGGCGTTCTACCTCTGCCCCGAAAAAACACTGAAAATAAATTTTAAAAACACATTATATATTTAAAATTAATTAAAATGCAATTGAATTAAATATTTTATACAAAAATGTATTTATTTTAATTTTTTTAAATATGTTTTAACAGAGCTAAAAATAAACTTATCTTAATGGACTGGGTTTTTAAATGTATAAATGAGCGATAACATTTTATTTTTCTATTTTTTAAAACTCTTACGCTGGTACTGAGGAAATGATCAGCCGTGATCTTATTGAATGGCGGTGCAGGCTCGAAGGACCGAATGGCCTACTCCTGCACCTATTTTCTATGTTTCTATGTTTCTAAAAGCAGGCCCACGGAGGTTCTTTTCCTTCACATGCGTGCGATCTGTCAAAAGGAATTTTGACAGATTGCAGGTGCTGGGTTTGGGTGCATGCGCTTCGCAGACCTAAACCTGGAACTTGCAGGGACCCCACAGGCAAGGGTACACTTCGTACCCGTCCGTGGAGAGTGCAATTTCAGACCCAATCTGTTTTCAATGGCGCTGGTCGAAAGAGTAATGTTGATAATACTCTGGAAGATCCTATTGAGCTTCTTTGTTTGGGCCATAGGATCTTTTACTCTAACCTGACCAGGGATCGCCACCTGACCAGGGAGACAAGGCCTCAGTTTAACATTTCATCTGAAAGATGGCACCTCCAACAATACAGCACTCCCTCAATTCTGTACTGAATTATCAGCCTTGCTCAAGTCTTGGAGTGGGGCTTGCAACTACAACTCCCTCGCTCAGAGATGAGAGTTATACCAACTGAACCAAGTTGACAAAACACTTGATAGCCAATGAAAAGTAGTACACAGTTAAAATTGGTAGTTAGAGTCGTAATTCTTTGGACGCACATGTGTAGATCACAGCCCATACCCTACGGTCATCCAACTCTGGTCTCCTGTGCATCCATGCTCTAGCACTCCTTGCTTTGATCGCAGATCTTTCAAACATCTAGGTCCTACCCTATGGAACTTTAACGTCTTGGTATGCCCTTCCCTGCTTTAAAAGCCTTCTCAAAACCACCTATTGAACATTCATTTGGCCACCTCTTCGAATTCCTTTGGGGTGTTTTATTATCTTAACCGTGGAATATAAATGCCAGTTGTTGTTATAAAGTGTTCAGAAATGGTCAGCCACTTTCTCGATCCTATACATGTATTGCTTTACTTTGTCCAGCCTTTGCATCCTCCCTGTAATGTTTTCCGTGAAATGTTCAATAACCTCTGCAACAGCCTCCGCTACTATTTTACCTTACCAAGCTGTCAAACACGATTCTTCTGACCGTTTTTTTTCCCATCAAGCTGATCAGAAGCTCCTCTTATGGAATGCCTTCAGGCTAGTCCACCTTAATTAGCATTGGTACTTAAAATAACTGGGATCAGCTGTCATTCTAATGTGCAGCTGCAGGGTCTGAGCAGCTGTCAACGGATCCAGGGACACGCAAGCCACAGGTGAGCCCCGATTAACGTAAAACAAGCACTTTGCATGAAAAGCATTAACAATGAAGCTCAAAGAGTGAGAATGGTCTCTGCTATCATGGAAAGTACTCGCAGATACTAGCTTTTCTCTCTGCTTTAATTATAATGGCCTGTATCCTTTTCATTTAATAGTGATAGTATTTATCTCCAGTTTATTTTATTTTGTCACTAAGTGCTAACCTATTCTTCCTCTTTATTGATAGTTCAAATGCTGCTGAATATCCTATTACAAGCCTTGTTTTTATTGCAGCTGCCTTCCTGTTGTAGCAGAATAAGATCTCTCCTTGACCTTTTTGTTAGCTCAGAATTGGTCTTGACTTTTGAATTTACTGGGGCACAACAGAACTGAAGTATATTAAGACAAGACTAGCACTCAAGAGTTGAAGTGAAGATTCACAAGAATAATCTGGTGTTTATCAACTCCTCCTGCTGGTCAATCCAACTCAATTAATTGGTCAAGATTGTTCAGCATTATAGATGCTTTTTACCGTACATTTCCACAGTTTTATTTAATAACAATACATGGGATTTATTTTTCTTGTGAAGCTTGAAAGCACAAATGAAGAGATGCCAGTAATACTGACTTTTGTTGAAATTTCGTATGTAATTGAAATATGGTACCTCCATGCATTCACGAAGAAAAATAATTTATTAAAATGTGATGCAAGCAGAGAAATAAATTAAACTATAAAATTAAATATATAATTAAGCAGCATAAGTAAGACCGACTATTTCCACCTCCATAACATCGCCCGTCTCTGCCCTTGCCTCAGCTCATCTACTGCTGAAGCCCTCATTCATGCCTTTGTTACCTCTAGACTTGGCTATTCCAACGCACTCCTGGCTGGCCTCGCACATTCTACCCTACGTAAACTAGAGGTGATCTAAAACTTGGCTGCCCATGTCCTAACTTGCACCAAGTCCCGCTCACCCATCACCCCTGTGCTCATTGACCTACATTGGCTTCCAGTTAAGCAATGCCTCGATTTCAAAATTCTCATCCTTGTTTTCAAATCCCTCCATGGCCTCACCCCTCCAATCTCTGCAATTTCCTCCAGCCCCCCAACCCCCCCGAGATGTGTATGCTCTTCTATATCTGCCCTCTTGAGCATCCCTGATTACAATCGCTCAACTATTGGTGGCTGTGCCTTCTGTTGCCCAGGCCCCAAGCTCTGGAACTCCCTGCCTAAACCTCTCCACCTCTCTACCTCTCCTTCCTCCTTCAAGACGCTCCTTAAAACCTACCTCTTTGACCAAGCTTTTGGCCACTTGCGCTAATTTCTGCTTATGTGCTCGGTGTCAAATTTTTATTGTATAATACTCTTGTGAAGCATCTTGGGATGGTTCATGTTAAAGGCGCTATATAAATACAAGTTGTTGTTGTTGCAATATTCCATAGACTGAAACTGGGCGATTTCAAAACAAAATAAATCATGCTAATGATAACTTAGGACCGTGTGTTTCAGACTTCTTTGTGTAGTGGACCCTTCAAACATTGACACGCTCCTGTGGGCCGCTTATCCTAAAATTTACAAAGGTTTGCCATGCAACATGTTTTGTGACCTAATACGCTCTGGCAATTAGCTTGTTCTCCTGTTATTTATCTACTGTTAAATAAAACGACAGCACTGCTTTATGAATATTACTTAACATTCTTACATCAACACCTGCGTATTGTGCTTCTGTGACTAGTTATAAATTTAGTGACTGAAATCACTTGTACTTTTAGAATCATTTAGTAGTGTTTTTTATTTGAATTTTGCTGATGCATCACTGAATTATTGCAAGATGATGAAAATGTAGAAATGGAACTTATATGATGACTATTCCAAAAATGCAATATTTCTGTTTACAGCTTTCAAAAAAATTTGAGACCACAAATCCAGAACCACTTTATGCATTTTATCTGAAACTGCCATCTGAACTTCGAGGTGTTGTATTGTATCTGACAGAGGAAATATAAAGGGAGAGTTTATTATATGGTTAGAGACTCCTGTCCTAAGCAACAATTCAGTCCGCCCCATCGCAGACCAATCCTTTAGTTCTTTCCTCCCCATCCCTCTTTCCCTGCCTCTGTACTTATTTCAAAACGATTACATATCTAACATTTTCTAGTTCTGATGAAAGGTCACCGACTTGAAACATTGGCCCAGAAATTGCGGTCGGAGACTTCCACGGTCGGATGCCTCCGATCTGAAAAATTTCCACAAATCTACCTGGTGGTCCCGGAGGTTCGGAGACTTGTGGTACCGGCCCTCCATGCGAAGGCCTTCGTAGACGCACATGTATCCCAAGATCGGACGCATCAATGGGATCACGTGGGCCGGCCCAAACTATCAGAGTAGCAGGATCCCCATTCATACTTATGTGAGTTCCGTATATACGGAATCACCATAAGTATGAATGGGAATACCCCCCAAAACACTGAAAATAACTAAAAAAAAAAGTCCATCATATATTTCAAATGAATAAAAATGAAGTTTAATTAATTATTTTAAACAAAAATCTTTTGAAAAATAAATTTTACATATTTTAAAGGGTCTAAAATAAACTTATCTTACAGGATTTTAAATGTTTAAATATCTTTTTCTGTATTTCAAAAGTCTTATGCTGATAAAAGCAGGCCTTACGCCTGCTTTTTTCAGTTGTAAGAATTTGAAGGACATTCGTTGGGCAGGAGTTGAACAAATAGCCCAACTCTCCACCCGTGTCGGCCTTTTAGTTTTGCGTGCGTGCGATCTGTCAACAGGGTTTAGGCACATGCGCTTCACATACCCAAACCCGAAACTTGCGGGGACCCCATGGGCGCGTGCACACCTCGTACTCCCCCGTGGGGAGAACGATTTCAGACCTATTAACTCTGTTTCTCTCTCCACAGTTGCTGCCTGACCTGCTGAGTATTTCCAGCATTTTCTGTTTTTATTTCGGATTTCCAGCATCCACAGTATTTTGCGTTTGTATCAGGGACAACAGGCTCCCTAAATTGTGGCAAGTCATTCAAACACTGCTCCAAATTCACTTCCAACTTCATGCTGCATCTCAGCTGCAGCTGCAAATCACCATTCTTAAGCCTTGGTACAGTCTCAGATGGAGCGTTTGAGTTATGGCCCTCACTGTTTCTCTCCCTCTTTCACGATCTTATCTTTTGCCCTGTTGTCACTCAGCTCTGCTCCAGCACGCATCCAAAAATTATAACCTCATAGCCTTATAAGAGTCCCCGCTTGCAGACCCTTTGGGAGCCCACAAATCTAAGTTTGAAAACTGCTAATCTAGGAAGCCAGACTTCCACTTAAAGAGCTTCTTATGGTTGAGCATTAGGACAATGCGTATGTAAAGTCAGATCAGTCAATGTACAGATAGAGTTAAAAAGAGTACAGAATTAATAAATGATCAGTTTGTCAAATATATAATGTTACGAACAATACTACAAGTAATATGAACCTTAAACAAGGAGGGGTGGAATTTCCATGCCGATTCCCCGATCTCCTGTGCTAACTTCGGTCGAAGATTGGCAGATACCCTGCGGAAATGGCATCAATAGCTGCTTGCACTGTTTCAGCTGAGTTTCCGTCAATCTTCCACTAATGCGGAAAGTACTGGCAAGAATCTCTAAGTGTACTATATGGTATGTCACTAACATATGCAAAGCAAGAAGGACCCAGATTCAATCCTTGGTCTGTACTAAATGAACTCTTCCCAGTTGGAATGATAGCAGGAATACTACAATTGATGCCAATATCCCTGGGCAAGGTAGGAAAAATCAACCAGGGCTCCTGATCACCATCAGGTAGCCTCTGTTCTGAAGTGCGCATAGTGCTCCGAAAAGACTGCATTAGTCTCTACTCTGATGCCCTCATGGCCAAATTCCCCGCTGACACTCATTTTCCAGGTTGATATGTGAAAAATGACTAGTTGAAGGCTGCTTACCCCATTGAACCATTGGAGAGACCATGATTAAATATTTTACATGCAGCATACAACAGTTGGACCAAATTAATATTACGACTGATTTACTATTGATCCACCAAGGCACGCACAAAGTACTGACATAGAAATCCCGGTCAAGGTCTTCCCGCGGACAAACAATAGAAAAATGGAAAAAGGATGTGCACCTACCTGTTCCTACTGCACCCACGAGAGATCCCGGTCCTGAGGCCTCCACTCACTGCACATCGGAGCCCGTGCACGTCGGGACATCCATCAGCTGGAGCTGCAGTCACATGGCTCTAGGCAGCTAATCCAGGTACAGTATTTTCTCATTCATAATAATGGGAACTCCGTAAGTTGGAGTTCCCATTATTATAATTGAGAAACAGCCGCCAAACACCCAAAACACAAATAAAAAATAGAAAAAATACACAAAATATTTAAGATTCATTTAAATTAAAGTTACTAATGTCTTATAAAAAAATATATATTTTTCCGATTTAAAAAAAAAAGTTTTTTTAATTATGGTTTAAAATAAACTTACCATAGTAGGCAATAAAATGTGTTTTAAAAATGTTATTTTACTATGTTTTTTTATGTTTTAAAACTCTTACACCTGTAAGAGTAGGCTATACGGCTGCTTTTGTCAAGCGCAAGAGTTTTCAGGACATCTGCTGGGCAAGAGATGGGTAAATACTGCAATCTTGCCCACGCGGATGTCCTGTCTGTGGAGATATGTAAGATCTGTCAAGCTGGAGCTTGACAGATCGGAAAAGCTGGTTTTCAGTGTATGCGCATTGTGCGCTGAAAACCGGCTTTTGCGATGCGTTCACGGGTCCGTACACACTCCGTATGGACCTGGGAGGCCGGGATTTCATAATGTATCTAATTCTGCAATAGAACGTAGCCCAGTGGGCAGGCTTTTCTAAAGGCAGCCATCACTTTAACTTCAGTTTCAGATTTTATCTGCTTATTTGTACCTTCAAGAAAACACACATCTAAACTGGTGAAGTCACCAGACATAACATTCCTGAATAAATATTTTTCACATGAGAAATGTGAATGATGGCTCTTTTCCAAACATTTGAGACCTTTTTAAAAATGTAATTGTTAGTTACTAAACTTAGCTGTCCTTTCAGCAATAAAGTAGCAGCATAGTTAAAGAAAAGTAGTTATGCTATTAAGTTTATGTTATATATGACATTATAGCATATTCTTTTTTTCTTAAACAAGTCATGTTTGGCCTACTTACTATCTCCTCCAAACTGTCTCTTTTGTTGCCGAATCAGCAGAAAATCTTTTGCGTCTCATTCCAGTTTCCCGTGTCACATTGATGGGGAGATTGTAGTTTCTAAATGCTATGTGAAAAGGCCACTGCCCTTCAGGATTAGTGATGGAAATGAGTACAAAGTGCCCTAAAGCATATTGCTACAATGTTAAAGAAAGACACAGTAAGAGAGCCAGCAACAGGTAGTACATTAGAAAAACTAAAGGAAGGTTAAGTTTGCATATTTAATTCTCATATTTTTGCAATGTTACAAATATTAACCAACAGTTGCTAACTATAAAATGCTATGTCACATTGACACACCATCATCCCTCTCCTTCTTCAGCAGCCCAGCAATTTCCCCATAAAATGATGAAATTATGAAACTTATTGGTTCATGTAGTATTTTTGTGTGGTTAACTTCTTGGTTTTGCCCAGCCCCATTTATTAAATATGTTTAAAATCTATATAAATCACAAAGCTGCCTGTGATCAAATCCAATCTAACATCATCAGAAAGAATAAGCAGATGGTGTGGGGTTTGTATGCACACAGTCCTTGTACATTGGATAACAGGTTATATTGGAGCATGAATTTGAGGCAGGCATAGAAATTTGTCTGAAAACTATATCACAGCTCAATCTGAACAATGTAGCCATGACCTATGAAAGTGATGCTGTGGCCTGTGCATCAATATACTTGTTCAAAGAATGCTTTATAGAAAAATGAAAGCTTGACAGGGTAGATACAGGGAGGATGTTTCCTCTAGCTGGGGAATCTAGAACTAGGGGTCACAGTCTCACAATAAGGGGTCGGCCATTTTGGACTGAGATGAGGAGACACTTCTTCACTCAGAGGGTGGTGAATCTTTGGAATTCTCTACCCCTGAGGGCTGTGGAGGCTCAGTCTTTGAGTATATTCGAGACAGAGATCAGTAGATTTTTGAATATTAAGGGAATCATAGGATATGGGGACTGTGCAGGAAAGTAGAGTTGAGGTAGAAGATCAGCCATGATCTTATTGAATGGTGGAGCAGGCTCGAGGGGCTGGATGGCCTACTCCTGCTCCTAATTCTTATGTTCTTGTGTTCTAATGCCTGAATTCATTGTGCACACAAATTAGAAACCAGCAAAAGCGTCCCTCTTGCAGAGTCCAGTAAATATATAATTCAGCAATCGGCAATCCGGTTGTAAATTGCGCCCCAAAATTGCGCCCATTTTGAAAAGTGTATTTTTTTTCTTGAGTTTCTGCGCAAACTCATTTGCATATCGCAAAATCCGCCATGGACTAGTGCAACTGGGCAGCATTTTAAAATGTAACTTTTTAATAAAGATTTGCTTTGAAACGTACTCTTTGATTATATTTAAGAGTGGTTTGATTAATACAGCTGAAAATGGATTTAGCACAAAAAAGCAACTTTTAATCACAGTCATCCACCACCTGTGAGTTGCCCAATTTTAAATGACTGAAAATGATTTTTTATTAAATGTACAGAGCCATTTTCTAGTTATATTGGGGTAAGTAGTCAGTTCCTTAGTAAATTCAAACAAAACTTACATTCAAATGCTTTTAAAATGTTTCTATTTGTGTCCTTGCGCCCAAAAGATCCAACTTAATTTTTAGAGCCTCCTCGAAGGCTGGCAAATGAGCGCAATTAGCGGAAACAACAAATGGTGATGAATTCACCCTGGGGGTGTAGCCAGGTTTGTGGGCGGGACTGACTTCTAGCACGATGATTTTTTAAACTAGCGCAGAAGGTCACGGAAACTCGGGTTGTGGTGAACGCAATTTGAAATTAAAATTCCGCGATCTTTTGCGGCAATTTCTACAGAATTATGTCGGAAAAAACAGCACAACGGAGCGGAAACTCCACCTAAACTGTACTACGGTCACGTAATGGCTACAATCTAGGTCTCTAAATCTTCTTCATATTTATCACAATACTGCTCTTGTCGTGTAGCAGTTTGGTTGATTTATATTTCTGTAGTTAAGACTTCAAAAGTCAAGGCCAGAAGAAATTGGTAATGGAAAACTGATAGTAGTATTGAAAGGCTGTAACTTTCTATTACAGACTATAATAATGTATTAGATATCAGTAATTCTCTATATAAAATATGCCATAAATTGCAAGATCAAAGGTCAAAACAGTGTTACATCCCATAAGTTCTAAAACTGTGGCATTCATGTATTATCATCATCATAGGCAGTTCCTCAAAACGAGGATGACTTGCTTCCACGCCAAAAAGGGATGAGTTCACAGGTGTTTCAGTGAAGGACCTAATACTCCAGGTTCCGAACTATATCCTGAAGGGTGGAAGATGCCTGTGCGTGGATTTGTTTAACGTGTGGTGGCCGTTGCACACCAGCCACCACACGGGCTTGACAGAGCTAGGCCTTGTTCCAGTGGCAAGGATTACCCAAGACGACTGGAGACCAGTTCTGCTGCACGGACCGAGCACGCACACATATCGCATGTATTATACTCTATTAATGCATTGTCATTCTTGGGCAATATCAAGAATTTTCTGGCTGTCACTTCATCATACTAATACCATTACTATCAATTTACCTGAAGAGATTTACCTGAAGGAGAGTTACTCAAACTGTGGTACTAATTATTTAAATGCTTAGGCCATTACATGGCATTTATAGAGTTATGAACATGTGATCAGTGGTAAGACAAAGGAGCAGACTTTCCTCTCCAATTCTACCTGATCATCGGTGGAAAATCCAGTGAGAAGCCCTTTCATAGGCTTCCCGCCCACTCCCCGCTCCTCCCCCCCCCCCGCCTCCCTCAGCAACACAACCTTAATTTCCCACTGGAAGCGATGTTGGGCTTAGAATATTTCCATCGAAACATGGGAGGCATATTGCAATTAGTTACAAATGACAGGAATATATCATGTGATGTATTTTTCATCATTTGCACCTTACTGGGCAGTAGAAAGGCTTTGTATTGTTGCTGTACAAAGTTTCTATAGAAGGGAATGAGGTAGTGGAGGTAGAGGGGGAGGCTGAGTTCAATTTTAAAGTTTCCAAGGGAGTGCAGCTGATTGTGGGGTCATCGATTGTACTCCCTCATACCCACGATTTTTCAACTTTTGCAAGAAATCAAAGGCTCCTCTTCAGCTGGCCGAAGGTGCAGTCATTCTACAAGAGGTGCAGGAAACCTGCACAGCAATCTCCCTCTTTCACGGCAGGGACCCGAATAGAGGCTGAAATCCCAATCCAGAAGCCCACCTAAAATATTTAAATGATCCTGGTCCCAAGAAATTGAGCAGGGTAAAGTGTGGGGCATTGGGACAGGCAAAATTAATGTCCCACTTAAGTTATGTCAACCTTCTGCCCGGCAAGAAAGTCTGCCCCAATCTCCTCAAAGGGTTAATGGCAATATGCTGAAAAGCAAGGCCAAAGGATTTCATTCAGACAACACACATGCCAGATAGTGCTTCTCCAGATGATAAGTAGGTTGTGAAAGAGGATGTCGAAAGATGAATGTCCAACATCATCTGTTATAATGCTTAACAAATGTTAAAATTGAATAAACAGATTAATAGCTAGAAAACTCGCCACAGCTTCTTCGGCAGCATTTCCCAAACCCGCAGCCTCTACCACCTAGAAGGACAAGGGCAGCAGACACATGGGAACACCATCACCTGCAAGATCCCCTCCAAGTAATACACCTTCCTGACTTGGAAATATATCGCTGTTCCTTCATCATCGCTGGGTCAAAATCCTGGAACTCCCTTCCTAACAGCACTGTGGGAGTACCTTCACCACAAGAACTGCAGCGCTTCAAGAAGGTGGCTCGCCACCACCTTCTCAAGGGCAATTAGGAATGGGCAATAAATGCTGGTGTTACCCGTGACACCCACATCCCACAATGATTTCTTTAAAAATTGTCATCAAGATTGGTTTCTTTTTTCTCAGAGACTTTGAAATGCCAAAGTCCTCATCATTCTGAAGGAGGTACTTGAAATAACACTATAGTTTTTAGTTGCATTACAAGTATTTATCTTAGAATGGTATCTGGCCAAAGTGATTCAGAATTGGAAGACATGAATTATATGTTGATTGCACAAAGCGGGATAAAAGGGGAGGGGGAAGAGAACAACAGGTAGAAGTCAAGATTCTGACCTATTTGTTGACTCTTCAATCCATTAACTTCGTCAGACAGGAGGTTAATTTCTAGTTCTCAGCACCGGAAGTTTAACCCGTATTTTCTCTTTTCAGATGCAATGCATTTCCAGCAATTTGCTCCTCAGATAATGATGCTGTCCATGCCCAAATGCAGCAACAGCTGGATGACATTCTGGCTTGCCCTGATAAGTAGCAAGTAAGATTCGTGCCACACAAGTGCCAGGCAATAACTATTTCCAACTATCGAAAATCTAACCACCACCCCTTGACATTCAACGGCATTGCCATCACTGAATTCCCCCACCATCAACCTCCTGGGGCGTCACCATTGACCAGAAACTTAATTGGACCAGCCACATAAATACTGTGGCTACAAGATCAGGTCAGAGGCTGGGTATTCTGTGATGAGTGTCTTACCTCCTGACTCCCCAAAGCATTTCCACCATCTACAAGGCACAAGTCAGGAGTGTGATGGAATACTCTCCATTTGCCTGGATGAGTGCTGCTCCAACAACACTCATGAAGCTCGACACCATCCAGGACAAAGTAGCCTGCTTGATTGGCACCTCATCTACAACCTTAAACATATATCCCTGCACCACCGGCACACTGTGGCTGCAGTGTGTACCATTTACAAGAATGGTATCTGGCCACAGTGATTCAGAATTGGAAGACATGAATTATACTGTTGATTGCACAAAGCTCTCTGCACAGGGATCAAAGGGGAAGGGGAGAGAATAACAGGTAGAAGTCAAGATTCTGACCTATTTGTTGACCCCTCATTCCAATCGTGTGGTGAAGGCTTCTTCGACAGCACCTCCCAAACCCGCGACCACTACTACCTAGGAGTACAAGGGCAGCAAGCGCATGGGAACAGCATCACCTCCAAATTCCCCTTCAAATCACACACCATCCTGCCGTGGAAATATATCGCCATTCCTTCATCATCACTGGGTCAAAACCCTGGAACTCCCTCCCTAACAGCACTGTGGGAGTACCTTCATCACACGGACTATAGTGGTTCAAGAAGGTGGCTCACCACCACCTTCTCAAGGGCAATTAGGGATGGGTAATAAATACTGGCCTTGCCAGCGATGCCCACATCCCAAGAACGAATAAAATAAAATTGGTTTTATTTCAGATTTCCAGAATTTGCAGGGTTCTTCTTTTTTTATAACAATGGAAATTAGTTTCACCTGAATCACATGACTGAAAGGTACCTCTGAAGGCTGTGTTTTGGAAATTCACCAAGAACTAATGTTGCCAAATGTGTTTTTTGGACAGGATTTGCTCTTTCTGCTGTTTTGGAGACGTACAGAAATCTATAACTGAACAAATATCTGACCAAGACCTCAGAGACAAAGATAAAACCAGGTCCATTGTCACCAAGCAAGGCACTTAACAATAGAAGAAATAAAAGCCTCTACTTATACCAGGACTAACAGCTTCACAGATTGGTTTACATTGTAGGGGATAGGCAAGACATTTGAATCAACTCACCGTCAAAAAGGTTGAGAACCATAGCTGAATCTTTCAATCTGTCATCAGACTAAAGACACCGTGTTATTATATATTCCATCCGTTGAGTATGAATGGGTAGAAAAACTAGCCCATTTAATGCCATGAACATGTCAAGTCAGTATTCAAGTAGTCTACTTGTTACTGTACTACCTTGAGAACAGAAGTTAGATCTGTTATATTAATGATCATCGGTGTTTAATCCTGAGAATTGTATTTATCCTTGCCTTAGAGACACTGCAATGAAGGTTCACTAGATTGATTCCTGGAACGAGAGGATTGTCCTTTCAGCAGAGATTGAGTAGATTGGGCCTATACACTCTGGAGTTTAGAAGAATGAGAGATGATCCCATTGAAACATAAAAAACTCTGAGGGGGATTAACAGGGTAGAGGCTGAGAGGTTGTTTCCCCTGGGTGGAGAATCTAGAACTGGGGGGCACAGTCTCAGGATAAGTATTTGGCCATTTAAGACTGAGATGAGGTGGAATTTCTTCAGTCAGAGGGTTTTGAACCTTTGGAATTGTCTAGCCTAAAGGGCTGCAGATGTTGAACTATTGATTATATTCAAGGCTGAGATAGATAAAATATTTGGACTCTCAGGGAATCAAGGGATATGAGATCAGGCAGGAAAGGAGTTGAGGATCAGCAATTGAATGGCGGAGCAGGCTCGAGGGGCCGTTTGGCCTACTCCTGCTCCTAATTCTTATGTTATTATATTTTATTGTTAGGTTTATGATGATAAAGTCTATGCATGTACTGCCAATGTTGTTTCTGTAAATGTAAATAAATAAAGTGGAAAGACTAGTGGGAGGCCAGAGGATTGGGAAACTTTTAAAAGCCAGCAAAGAACGACTAAAAAAGTAATAAAGCGAGGGAAGATATAAAAGCAGATAGTAAGAGTTTCTACAGGTACATAAAAAAGAGAAGAGTGGCTAAAGTAAATGTTGGTCTCTTAGAGGATGAGACTAGGGAATTAATAATGGGGAACAGGGAAATGGCAGAGACTTTGAATAAATACTTTGTATCGATCTTCATGGTAGATGACACTAAAAACATCCCAATAGTGAATAATCAAGGGACTATAGGGAGGGAGGAACTTAATACAATCACTATCACTAAAGAAGTAGTATTCGGTAAAATAATGGGACTAAAGGCGGACAAGTCCCCTGGACATGATGGCTTACATCCTCGGGTCTTAAAAGAAGTGGCTGCAGAGATAGTGGATGCATTGGTTGTAATCTACCAAAATTCCCTGGATTCCGGGGCGGTCCCAGGGGATCGGAAAATGGCAAATGTAACACCCCTATTTAAAAAAGGAGGCAGACAGAAAGCTGGAAACTATAGACCAGTTCACCTAACATCTGTCATTGGGAAAATACTAGAGTCCATTATTAAGGAAGCAGTAGCAGGACATTTGGAAAAGCCTAATTCAATCAAGCAGAGTCAGCATGGTTTTATGAAAGGGAAATCATGTTTGACAAATTTGCTGGAGTTCTTTGAGGATGTAATGAGCAGGGTGGATAAGGGGAAACCAGTGGATGTGGTGTATTTGGATTTCCAGAAGGCATTCGATAAGGTGCCACATAAAAGGTTACTGCACAAGATAAAAGCTCACAGAGTTGGGCGTAATATATTAGCATGGATAGAGGATTGGCTAACTAACAGAAAACAGAGATTTGGGATAAATGGATCATTTCCAGGTTGGCAAACTGTAACTAGTGGGGTGCCGCAGGAATCAGTGCTGGGGCCTCAACTATTTACAATCTATATTAATGACTTGGATGAAGGGACCGAGTGTAATGTAACCAAGTTTGCTGATGATACAAAGATGGGTGGGAGAGCAAATTGTGAGGAGGACACAAGAAATCTGTAAAGGGATATAGACAGTCTGTGAGTGGGCAAAAATTTAACAGATAGAGTATAATGTGGAAAAATGTGAGGTTATCCACTTCAACAGAAAAAATAGAAATGCAAGTTATTTAAATGGAGAAAAATTGCAAAGTGCTGCAGTACAGAGGGACCTGGGGGTCCTTGTGCATGAAACACAAAATGTTAGTATGCAGGTACAGCAAGTAATCAGGAAGGCAAATGGAATGTTGGCCTTTATTGCAAGTGGGATGGAGTATAAAAGCAGAGAAGTCCTGTTACAACTGTACAGGATATTGGTGAGGCCACACCTAGAGTACTGCGTACAGTTTTGGTCTCCGTATTTAAGGAAGGATATACTTGTATTGGAGGCAATTCAGGGAAGGTTCACTGGATTGATTCTGGTGATGATGGGGTTGACTTATGAAGATAGGTTGAGCAGGTTGGGCCTTTACTCATTGGAGTTCAGAAAAATGAGACGTGATCTTATCAAAACATATAAGATAATGAGGGGGCTCAACAAGGTGGTGCAGAGAGGATAGTTCCACTCAGAGGGGAAACTAAAACAAGGGGGCATAGTCTCTGAATAAGGGCCCACCCATTTAAAACTGAAATGATGAGGAATTTCTTCTCTCAGAGGGTTGTAAATCTGTGGTATTCTCTCCCCCAGAGAGCTGTGGAGGCTAGGTCATTGAATATATTTAAGGTGGTGATAGACAGATTTTTGAGTGATAAGGGAATAAAGGGTTATGGGGAGCGGGCAGGGAAGTGGAGCTGAGTCTATGATCAGATCAGCCATGATCTTATTAAATGGCAGAGCAGGCTCGAGGGGCCAAATGGTCTACTCCTGCTCCTATTTCTTATGTTCTTATGTTCTTATCCATTTCCTTTATTAGTAATATATAATGTTTAATGCCTAGCTCTAAATGTCTCTAAGATAACTGTTATTAGTGCTAAGGCATAATTTAATAGTCGCTGTATTTGAGCTATTTTTATGTAAAGCAAAATGGCAATTTCACCAGAGCATAATTAACTCTAGATGCAAATCTTAAATCCTACTCTCTGTATGCATCGTACGACATTAAATCTATATTTCGCTGCATTATAACGAAAGGATTATTTTTGCAGGAGTTGATAGGGTTGGAACAATTTCTATGGTTTATTACAAGTGTTCCTAGGTCAGGTACAGCCAGGGTAACATGTAGGCAAGGAAGCTTTTGCCCAAAGAAAACCTCTGAACTATAAACTTAGCCTTCTTTGCCTCTTGCGTGAACTTTCCAACGCTTCCAATTTGCCAATACTGACAAAGGGAAATGGCTGCCTCAACAAGTAAAATCCCTTGAGCAAATATTTAAATAATGAAACATGACTGGAGAGGAAAAGAAGGAGATCGGGTGAGTATCATTGCTTCTTGAGATCATCAGCAATAAACCTGCGACTGCCTCCCAAGAAAGAAATCCAGGCCCAGGTTGTTTACTCAGTGCGCACTTGTAGTTAATTCTAGGGTGACAAGAGCACATATCATTATGAGACTGTGAAATTATCCTCAGTTATAGTTCAACAGACCCTGAATGGTAATAGCTTCAGTAGTCAAATAAGTTGTGACTGAATTTAAATGGAAACAAGACCTCCTGAAGGCAAGATGGATGGAATAATAATAATATCATTTTATTTTATAAAATCTGAGAGTGCACATTGAAAGGAAATCGGAATTCAAACTAAATCCGAACATGAAAGATGTTGTTATTTATGGAACTAGAATGGTGACATGTTACTGAAATGATTACTCACACTTGATCAGTCTTCAACAGAAGAAAGGGCATACAGCAGACCTTGAAACTGTAGCCATACCAAATAAAAACAGACATAGCTGCTTACTACTTGAGTTTTTGCTCAATGATAGAAAGTTTAATACAAAGGACATGCCTTCACCAATAAGTGTCAGCTGTGGCCCAGTGGGCAGCACGCCTGCCTCTGAACCTGAAGGTTGTGGGTTCAAGTCCCACTCCAGAGACTTGAGCACAAATCTAGGCCGTATTCCAATGCAGTACTGAGGGAGTGCTGCACTGTCGGAGGTGCCGTCTTTTGGATCAGACGATGTAAAAGATCCCGTGGCATTATTTCGAAGAAGAGCAGGGGAGTTCTCCCTGGTGTCCTGGCCAATATTTATCCCTCAATCAACATCACTAAAACAGATTATCTGGTCATTATCACATTGCTGTTAGTGGGAGTTTGCTGTGCGCAAGTTGGCTGCCGCGTTTCCTACATGACAACAGTGACTACACTTAAAAAGTACTTCATTGGCTGTAAAACGCTTTGGGATGTCTGATGGTTGTGAAACATGTTATATAAATGCATGTTTTTTTTTGTTTAATACACTTTATACCATTCTCATTTTGCATCCAGATTGGATACATTTATTGTGACACTCGTTTAATGCACAGTTAAACTGTTCAATGCACTCATAATCCTTTTAAGCCACTATAGCCCAGTGTGTCACATAAAATACTTTCTCTTGCTGCTATGAAAAGGAAGTGTTTACAGAACAGTTAGTGGTGTCAATGGGGAATTGTTCTTTTTTTCCATTGTCCCCATATAGCAGATATAACCCCAGGTTTAAAAATATCAAAAATAACAACAATTAATTTAGCTTAAAAGATTTGGGCGATGGGTCAAGAGAATCATATTAGGATACTGGTGGATATATTCATCCAAAAATCAAACTTGATTGTCATAACAAATTCCACTCATTGCTTATATCATCACTGCCCTGTCAAATCAATTTATTTAACAAATGCCATATCCTATGGAAAGCTGACATGCAATCTTTATCTCAGTACTTTGACTAAACTGAACATGTCCCGGTTTTGTGACAGAAAGTTGAGAAGTAATGAACTGTTTGTATTTCATTTTTTGAGAAACTGCTTTTGTTATTCAAAATTGTCAGAAACCTTGATGGACTATCAAAGTATTTTAGTCCAAGAGAAGGAAATTTAGTCTCTCTCAGGACACTGGAATCCTAAAGCAGATATCTGTATTTAAAATGCATCATTACAACATTTACTAAGGAATCAACCATTATGGTAGTCAAAATAAAAGAATTAGCCTGCACATAATATTTAATTATTTTACCATGTTGACTTACATCGGCTTTGAATAAACTGAAATGGGTCATTAAACTAATTTAATCTATTTTTAATTGACTAAAATTCTAAAGTTTATAAATTAGATCTGAAATTGAAGATTTACATTTCCCCTACAAGGTTATGATGCAGTAATTCCTCCAACAAGTTTTCTGTTTTTCATTTTTACAGCAAGTGTAAGGATTTTCTTTTGCTCTAATTCTTATGTATTTGTAAACTGGTCTTTATAATTGGCAAAGCTAAATCAATATGGATTATTGGCTAGGCCACAGTTAGAATATAGGGCCAAGTTTCTGCTATCTGTAAAAACAACGCACCTCCATAAGGTGCGCCGACTTTCTGGAATAAAAATGGCGCCGAAAACTTACCTTGTGATTCTCCGTTCTCCTCAGGACATCTTTGTGCTCTGCGTGGCGCAGCACGAGGGGTCGGGGACGGAGCCAGATCCCGACGCTGAAAACAGTGCCAGGACCTCTGCACATGCGCGCTAGAGTGCGCCCCTGAGGCTGTGTGGGAGGGGCCCGAAGCACGCCGGCCTTAGCCCTGGCCGAATGGGCTCCCCAGGCGAAGATCGGGACTCGGGTCTCCCTCCCTTCCATTCAGCTCCCCCCTCCCCCCCTCCCTCTCTCCCTCCCGTTCAGCTCTCCCCACCCTCCCTCCCGTTCAGCCTCTCCCCCACGCCCCCCATTCAGCCCATCCCTCTACCCACCCCCCTCCACCACCCACGTCGGCTGCGGGGCCCACCCGCCTGGCATCTCACTGGGGGAGGGCCCCGCCTGAAGTGTCGGTGGTGACGGCCTGGCTTCTTCTTCATCGGCGGCGGCGGGGTCCATTCAGCCTCCCCCCTCCCTCCCGTTCAACCTCCCCCCTCCCTCCCTCCCATTCAACCTCCCCCCCCCCCTCCCTCCCATTCAATATCCCCCCCTCCCTCCCTCCCGTTCAACCTCCCCCCTCCCTCCCTGCCGTTCAATCTCCCCCCTCCCTCCCTCCCATTCAACCTCCCCCCTCCCTCCCTCCCGTTCAATATCCCCCCCTCCCTCCCTCCCGTTCAACCTCCCCCCTCCCTCCCTGCCGTTCAATCTCCCCCCTCCCTCCCTCCCATTCAACCTCCCCCCTCCCTCCCTCCCGTTCAACTTCCCCTCCCTCCCTCCTGTTCAGCCTCCCCCCTCCCTCCCTCCTGTTCAACCTCCCCCCCCCTCCCTCCCTCCCGTTCAACCTCCCCCCTCCCTCCCTCCCATTCAACCTCCCCCCCCTCCCTCCCTCCCGTTCAGCCTCCCCCCCTCCCTCCCTCCCGTTCAACCTCACCCCTCCCTCCCTCCCATTCAACCTCCCCCCTCCCTCCCTCCCGTTCAACTTCACCCCTCCCTCCCTCCTGTTCAACCTCCCCCCCCCTCCCTCCCTCCCGTTCAACCTCCCCCCCCTCCCTCCCTCCCATTCAGCCTCCCCCCTCCCTCCCTCCCGATCAACTTCCCCTCCCTCCCTCCTGTTCAGCCTCCCCCCTCCCTCCCTCCTGTTCAACCTCCCCCCTCCCTCCCTCCCGTTCAACCTCCCCCCTCCCTCCCTCCCATTCAACCTCCCCCCCCTCCCTCCCTCCCGTTCAGCCTCCCCCCCTCCCTCCCTCCCGTTCAACCTCACCCCTCCCTCCCTCCCATTCAACCTCCCCCCTCCCTCCCTCCCGTTCAACTTCACCCCTCCCTCCCTCCTGTTCAGCCTCCCCCCTCCCTCCCTCCTGTTCAACCTCCCCCCTCCCTCCCTCCCGTTCAACCTCACCCCTCCCTTCCTCCCATTCAACCTCCCCCCTCCCTCCCTCCCGTTCAACTTCCCCTCCCTCCCTCCTGTTCAACCTCCCCCCTCCCTCCCTCCCGTTCAACTTCCCCTCCCTCCCTCCTGTTCAACCTCCCCCCCTCCCTCATGTTCAAACTCCCCCCTCCCTCCCTCCCGTTCAACCTCCCACCCCTCCCTCCCATTCAGCCTCCCCCACCCCCTCCCTCCCGTTCAACCTCCCCCCTCCCTCCCTCCCGTTCAGCCTCCCCCCTCCCTCCCTCCCATTCAGCCTCCCCCACCCTCTTCCCTCCCGTTGAGCCTTCCCCCCCCCTCCTGTTCAGCCTCCCCACCCTCCCTCCTGTTCAGCCTCCCCACCCTCCCTCCTGTTCAGCCTCCACCACCCCTCCCTCCCGTTCAGCCTCCCCCTCCCCCTCCTGTTCAGCCTGCACCCACTCCCTCCCATTCAGCCTCCCCCCTCTCTCCCTCCTGTTCAGCCTTCCCCCCCTCCCTCACTCCCTTTCAGCCTTCCCCTCCCTCCCTCCCATTCAGCCTTTCACCCTCCTCCCTCTCTCCCATTCAGCCTCCCCCCCACCTCCCTCTCGTTCAGCCTCCCCCCTCCCCTCCCGTTCAGTCGCCCCCCCCACCTCCCTCCCATTCAGCCTCCGCCCCCCCGCTCCCTCCCGTTCAGCCTCCCCTCACTCCTCCCTCCCATTCAACCCCTCCCTTCCATTCAGCCCTTCCCCCTCCTCCCCCCTCCTCTCCCCTCTCTTCCCCCCTCCCTCTCTCCCCCCTCCCTCTCTCCCCCTCCCTCTCTCTCTCTCCCCCTCTCTCCCCCGTCCCCTCCCCCTCCTCTCCCCCCTCCTTTCCCCCCCTCCTCTCCCATTCCTCTCCCTCCCCCCTCCTTTCCCCCCTCCCTCCCCCTCCTCTACCCCCTCCCCGCTCTCTCCCACCACCCCTCACTGTCAGAAACACAGAGAGACACTGACAGAGACAGACAGAGAGGGAGACACTAACAGAGACAGAGAGAGAGATAGAGACACTGACTGAGACAGAGAGAGAGATACTGGGGGGGCCCGTCCCAGCACGCTGTTGGAGGGCTCCCGGTGCTGCAGTCGGTAAGTAGAAACGTAATTTTTTATTTTTTTTCTTATTTTTAATTTTTAAATTTTTTTGGATTGATTTATTGGTTGATTTATTGAGTTATTTATCATTTATTATTGATGATGGCTCTTTATTTGTAAAAGTGAAGTGTTTAATGTTTGTAAACCTCCCTTCCCCCCCCCCACCAACCCCATCTCTCGTTCCATACGCCTGATTTATAAGTGTAGGCAAGGATTTTCTGAGCGTACAAAAATCTACACTTACTCCATTCTAAGTTAGTTTGGAGTAAGTTTTCGCTGCCTAAACTTGCAAAACAGGCGTAAGTGGCTGGACACGCCCCCTTTTGAAAAAAAAATCTGTTCTAAAATGAAACTATTCTAACTCACTAGAAATGGAGCAAACTAAATGCCGAGAATTGCAATTTCTAAGATGCTCCATTCTAAACAAGTTGCTCCAAAAAAATAGGAGCAACTCAGGCCGAAACTTGAGCCCATTGTGTCCCATTTTGGACACTCTACTCTCGCAAGGATGTCAAGGCCACGGAGAAAGTACAAAAAAGATTCACTAAGATATCACCAAGAATTAAAGGCTTTAGTTATGAGGAGAGACTGAAGAAATTTGAGTTTTTCCCATTAGAGCAGAGACAGTTACGAGTCAGTAACTAGAGGGAAGAAACTTAATACAAAAGCAAAATACTGCGGGTGCTGGAAGTCTGAAATAAAAACACAAAATGCTGGAAATACTCAGCAGGTCAGGCAACTTCTGTGGAGAGAGAAACAGAGTTAATGCTTCAGGTCATTGACCCTTTATCAGAACTGACGAAGGGTCATCGATCTGAAGCATTAACTCTGTTTCTCTCTCCACAGATCATCATCATCACGAAGGAAGACACAAAATAACCTTCCAGAAATACTAGGGGACCGAGGGTCTAGTGAGAAGGAGGAACTGAAGAAATCCTGATCAGGTGGGAAATTGTGTTCAGGAAATTGATTGGATTGAAGGCCGATAAATCTCCAGGGCCTGATAGTCTGCATCCCAGAGTACTTAAGGAAGTGGCCCTAGAAATAGTGGATGCATTGGTGATCATTTTCCAACAGTCTATTGACTCTGGATCGGTTCCTATGGACTGGAGGGTAGCTAATGTAACATCGCTTTTTAAAAAAGGAGAGAGAGAGAAAACAGTTAATTATAGACCGGTTAGCCTGACATCAGTAGTGGGGAAAATGTTGGAATCAATTATTAAAGATGAAATAGCAATGCATTTGGAAAGCAGTGACAGGATCGGTCCAAGTCAGCATGGATTTATGAAGGGGAAATCATGCTTGACTAATCTTCTGGAATTTTTTGAGGATGTAACTAGTAGAATGGACAAAGGAGAACCAGTGGATGTGGTGTATTTGGACTTTCAAAAGGCTTTTGACAAGGTCCCACACAAGAGATTGGTGTGCAAAATTAAAGCACATGGTATTGGGGTTAATGCACTGATGTGGATAGAGAACTGCTTGGCAGACAGGAAGCAGAGAGTCGGAATAAATGGGTCCTTTTCAGAATGGCAGGTAGTGACTAGTGGGGTGCCACATGATTCAGTGCTGGGACCTCAGCTATTTACAAGATACATTAATGATTTAGATGAAGGAATTGTGTGTAATATCTCCAAATTTGCAGATGACACTAAGCTGGGTGGCAGTGTGAGCTGGGAGGAGGACGCTAAGAGGCTGCAGAGTGACTTGGACAGGTTACGTGAATGGGCAAATGCATGGCAGATGCAGTATAATGTGAATAAATGTGGGGTTATCCACTTTGTGGGAAAAAACACGAAGGCAGAATATTATCTGAATGGCGGCAGATTAGGAAAAGAGGAGGTGCAATGAGACCTGGGTGTCATGGTACATCAGTCATTGAAAGTTGGCATGCAGGTACAGCAGGCGGTGAAGAAGGCAAATGGTATGTTGGCCTTCATAGCTAGGGGATTTGAGTATAGGAGCACGGAGTTCTTATTGCAGTTGTATAGGGCCTTGGTGAGGCCTCACCTGGAATATTGTGTTCAGTTTTGTTCTCCTAATCTGAGGAAGGATGTTCTTGCTATTGAGGGAGTGCAGCGAAGGTTCACCAGACTGATTCCCAGGATGACTTTACTGACATATGAGGAGAGACTGGATCAACTGGGCCTGTATTCACTGGAGTTTATAGGATGAGAGGGGATCTCATAGAAACGTATAAAATTCTGATGGGACTGGACAGGTTAGATGCAGGAAGAATGTTCCCGATGTTAGGGAAGTCCAGAACCAGTGGACACAGTCTAAGGATAAGGGTTAAGCCATTTAGGACTGAGATGAGGAGAAACTTCTTCACTCAGAGAGTTGTTAACCTGTGGAATTCCCCGCCGCAGAGAGTCGTTGATGCCAGTTCATTGGATATATTCAAGAGGGAGTTAGATATGGCCCTTACGGCTAAAGGGATCAAGGGATATGGAGAGAAAGCAGGAAAGGGGTACTGAGGTGAATGATCAGCCATGATCTTATTGAATGGTGGAGCAGGCTCGAAGGGTCGAATGGCCTACTCCTGCACCTATTTTCTATGTTTCTATATTTCTATGTTTCTATAGGCAGTCCCTTGGAGTCAAGGATGACTTGCTTCCATTCTAAGAGTGAGTTCTCAGCTGACTGAGGAGTTCAATGCGGGACCTACAATCTCTGTCACAGGTGGGGCAGACAGCGGATGAAGGAAAGGGTGGGTGGGGGGCTTGGGTTGACGCATGCTCCTTCTATTGTCTACGTTTGATTTCAACTTGTTCTTGGCAATGGGACTCGAGGTGCTTAGCGCCCTCCCAGATGCTCTTCCTCCATTTGGGCGGTCGTGGGCCAGTGATTCCCAGGAGTCAATGGGGATGTTGCCCTTTATCAAAGAAGCTTTGAGGGTGTTCTTGAAGCGGTTCCTCTACCCACCTGGGTAACTCGCTTGCCGTGTCGAAGCTCTGTGCAGAGCGTTTGCTTTGGGAGTCTCGTGTCGTACATGCGTGACCCGCCCAATGGAGCTGATCGAGCGGTGATCAGTGTTCAATGCTGGGGATGTTGGCCTGATCAAGAACACTGACGTTGGGTGCGTCTATCCTCCCAATGAATTTGCAGGATCTTGCGGAGGCAGCACTGTTGGTACTTCTCCAGCATTTAGAGGTGAGTACTATAAATAGTCCACATCGCCACAAATGCCGCCTAACCTTCTGAGTATTTCCAGCAATTTTTGTTTTTATTTGAGAAGAAATTCAAGATTATATCACGAAAACAGTAAAGAGTGGTTAGGAGATTATTCTTTAACTATACAGGGTTATTATGACATGGAATGCCTTCCTCAAACGGTAGTGGAAGCAGAATCCATAATAGCTTTTAAAGAGAAGTAGATAAATATTTGAAGAAGAAATATTTAAAAGGGTCTGGTAAAGGGTATGGCTATCAAGTCCGCATCTCAAATTCGTTGATGCCCAGATGAACTCTACTATGAGAATTATCACTGGTATGCTTATATCGACACCAACACCTTGGCTGCCCATGCTTGCAAACATCGCATCACCACACCTACACCGCGAATATGCCGTCTCCAGAGAATACATGCTGATCCAGGCTGACTTGAACAACCTACCACCAACCCGTCTCAAATCTAGAAGGCCATTTTGGACCGTCGCTAAAGCCCTTCAGTGATCTCCCCTCAGCCTTAATGACTGATGGCAAAATGCTTGGAAGAACTGTGACATACAGAATGGATTCCTTATGGAGGACCCAACAGTACATCCTAAAGGATCAAACCTTCCTCGCAAACAGTGGATAAACATCAACTGGCCCAGAACCGGTCATGGTAGATGCTGCCACCTTCTCTATAGATTGAAGATTAAAGCATTCCCATCATGCGACTGCAGAGCTCCTAATCAGCCCCTGGAGCACATAATTGAGCACTGCCCTCAGATGAAACTCGCAGGATGTCGACAAGATATCCATGCTACTACCATATGTCATCATATAATCATCATAGGCAGTCCCTCGAAATTGAGGAAGACTTGCTTTCACTCTAACAGTGAGTTCTCAGGTGACTGAATGGTCCAATAAGAGAACCACAGTCTCTGTCACAGGTGAGACAGACAGTTGTTGGAGGAAAGGGTGGGTGGGACTGGTTTGCCGCACGCTCCTTCTGCTGCCTGTGCTTATTTTCTGCATGCTCTCGGCGACGAGACTCGCAGTGCTCAGCACCCTCCCGGATACTCTTCCTCCACTTAGGGGGGTCTTTGGCCAGGGACTCCCAGATGTTGCACTTTATTAAGGAGGCTTTGAGGGTGTCCTTGAATCATTTCCTCTGCCCACCTGGGGCTCGCTTGCCGTGTAGGAGTTCCGAGTAGAGCGCTTGCTTTGGGAGTCTTGTGTCGGGCATGCGGACAATGTGGCTTGCCCAACAGAGCTAGTCGAGTGTGGTCAGTGCTTCGATGCTGGGAATGTTGGCCTGATCGAGAACACTGACATTGGTGCGTCTGTCCTCCCAGGGGATTTGCAGGATCTTGCGGAGACATCATTGGTGGTATTTCTCCAGCGATTTGAGGTGTCTACTGTATATGGTCCATGTCTCTGAGCCATATTGGAGGGCGGGTATCACTGCAGCCCTGTAGACTATAAGCTTGGTGCCAGATTTGAGGGCCTGATCTTCAAACTCTACAGGTTACAACGGATATGATCTTTATGGCGCGACAACTGCAAGAGAAATGCAGGGAACAGCACCAACCTTTGTACATGGCTTTCCAAGACCTTACAAAGACGTTTGACACTGTTAACCATAGTCCTCCTCAGTTTCGGCTGCCCCCAAAAGTTTGTCACTATTCTCCGCCTGCTCCACGATGACATGCAAGCAATGATCCTGACCAATGGATCCATCACAGACCCAATCCATGTCCGGACCGGGGTCAAGCAGGGCTGCGTCATCGCGCCAACCCTCTTCTCAATCTTCCTCACTGCAATGCTCCACCTCACACTCAGCAAGCTCCCCGCTGGAGCGGAACTAAACTATAGAACCAGTGGGAACCTGTTCAACCTTTGTCGCCTCCAGACTAGATACAATACGTAAGAAGAAGAAGACTAAGTGAATAACATTTTCAGAGAGCTGGCACATGTGATGGGTGCTATGTCTTCCTTCTGTGGTTTAAAATTCTATGAAATTATTTAATTTTTCGATAACAATTATGCAGGAAGAGGGTTTTTTGAGCTACTGCTGTATTTAAAAAAATCATGCCTCTGAAAAATATATCGTGTTCCAGTTTACAGAATGAAGGTTAAGGGACAATTTAAAATATTTTTCAAAGTGTTTTATATAAAGAACCTGCTTATATATTTTGTTAGATTGTCTTACATAACGTGTAATATATAATTCATAATATCTGCTTTCGAGGGGAACTGTAACCCTCCTAGGAATTGGACTTTTGACCGTGCAACATCTTTATAATCAGAATGTTTTGACTGTTTAATGGAGAGGTTGTGGTTTATTTATGAATTCTGTTTCATTAGAGTTTCATTATTTTACAGATGGAGAATTATAGCAAGCCCTTGGCACTCCTTGTGATTTCCGATTCAAATATGAGGAAATGGACTTCCAAAATTGTGTGATAGACTTTTACCATTTAGCAATTATAAAAAATTTATAGAAAGAAACACACTTTCATTTTATACTGAAAATAAGATGGGCACGAATTTTTTTTTAAACACAAGCTAGTTCTAATTAATTCAGCACTAAGAGGCACAGCTTTGTGTTGTCTTCCTGGTTAATGACTGATCCTTGTGCAACCATGCAAATTGGATTGAGTTCCACCCTGTTGTAAATGGTAGCACAAGCACACAATGAATAAATGAAGACACACGAAGATCACCGAACCCAAAACTTTCTTTTTTCATTCAAAATATTTTTATTTTGCCGCATTAAGAATCAATTTGCACCAGACCCGCTCAGGTCATGCGCTTGCAGGTAATCAGCGCTCATCTTCGTTTGCCGTTGAATTCTGTAAAAGAATAAGAGTACTACTTAATTACTTGTTATCCTGTTTGATGTTTGTCCCTATGGGGATTCATGGCTGTGTGGGTTCATGTGACACTGACTCAGGCACAGCTGAGAGGCATTACATTTCATCATTATACCCTTTGGCTAGGATCTTGACTGAAATGTTCATAACAAATTGTCTGTTATTGCCTATAGCTCACGTGTTACTCTGAATTACACTTCATGAGACATCTACAGGCGTGTATAACAGTTTGATCAACATTGCACTGCTCATCTTGCACCATATTGTGAAATCCTGCTTTGTCTTTTTATCGCTCTTGCACATTAACTTTTGGTACTATCTGCTGTATTAAGATACCACGGAGACAATTTTATATCTGACTTTAGCATTCACCAAAATGCTCAGGTACAGTTAATAGGCAGAGGCATTGGGAAATTGCTGGGGATTATGGCAAAAGTTGTGGGGATTATCCCTTAATTCTTGTGGAGAAATTGTGGACACACATTGGTACTTCGCTGTTGCAAAATCTGTGAAGTTATTTTAAAGCAATTTTAAATTTCCTGGGGTCCTACTTATGGCAGATTACTCACGGACTTGAATGAGAATAAAAATCGGGAGAGATGGAGAAATGGGCTGCTGATTCGCGATCACCCATTTTGCACTATCGCACAAATTCGAAATTACCTCGAGCAAAGCAGAAACAACAGCTGGGAGAAGTGGGATGCGGCAGTGGGGGATGAATCAGGCAGTGATGTTTGCCGATTTTCACTAAGATTGGGTATTTGGCAGATCCATTCTGAAAAAATGTCAGCTGCAATTTTCCAGAGGCTCTGCTCATAAGGCCGCATTTTAAGTGATGATGATGAAGCCAAAGTAAATATGAAAAAGATATATATCATCAGGAGCCAAGATGTATGACCAATATCATGAGCGACAAAGTCACCAGTGGGTTAGCATCACCTCACATCTGGAGAGATTTAACATCTGGTTGTCAATAATATATTATACTTTTAATATCTGTAGTTTTCAATTGAAGTCATTAAAATAATTTTTTTGTGATGAAGTACTTCAGCTAAAGCTGCTTTTTGGTCTGACTTGATCATGTTAATATTTTAGCAGTGGAAATTTGACTTTATTTTCTCTCAGAGGCTGATTCAGACTTTGCACTCTAGTTAATTGCCACCTCAATGCTGCATTAAAATAGTAAGTCATCTGCAGTCTATCCAAGCTTTACAAACCTTTGCAATAATTTTAGTTAGAAGCTAAGTAAAATGCTTAACTGTAATGAATATCTTCAGAAACCAGATTAAAATCTGTATTAAAAGCCCAACACTTTCCAAGAGCTTAACAGTAAGTATTCTGTGCGTTTGTTTTCTTCGGGCTGATGTGCTATCCAAGGCTCTATATTAGCAGCTGCCTCAATGTACTGTTTGGCAAAACAGTGTGTTGGTGCACTGGGTACTTCCTCAAGGGGATAGAGAGCATCCCTTGTCCAAGTCTGCCACGCTCCCTCATCCCACCCAGCCTGCTCCATCTGTGCGAGTCTGTCTCTATCCCCTGCTCACCTAGATGGGGCTGGGATTCAGTGCTGCTCCCTCTCCTCTTGCAGTGGGTCAGAAAACAAGAGAACCCTCCTTGGAGCGGGTATCACTTCACAATGGCAAGTCAAAAGGGGCAAAGGTCAGCTCCACAAGATCAATGAACCAGATCAGACAGAACTCAATTCTACACAAGCACAAGGCAAAATGACAACTATAAACAAACAATGCTCTTTTGATTTATTTTTCGATGAAACTATAAAATACTAATTTCAAGGCATGGGGTGCAAATATATTTATAGATTCTGCTACGTTTTGAAACTCATAAACCTGGCCCACAACTCTTTTAGGAGAAAAACAACTAACATTAAATCATGCCCCCCGATCTGGGGGACACACCAAACATTTTCAAGGCCCCTTTATTTTGTGGTTTTTTTTGTATATTTTTTTTGTTTTTTTGGGGGGGTTTTTTGAGGCACTAAAATCAAATTTTTTTTCCAAGTGCCCCCTATAAAAGGGGAGGGGAACCTGGCCCACATATTGTTCATGTTTATTGCAGATGAAGTTTTCGCAAGAGTCAAATTAAGTTTAAAGTAAAATTGGAGACATGATGATTTTGTAGAAAATGAAAATTAAGCAGGAAATTCATTAACAAGATAATTGTTTTCCCTCCTGGTAATTGCATTCCTCATCTCGTGCATGTCAGCAAGGATAAATGCCATTATAAATTCAATGCTTACGGTGTAACTGGAGAAATGACCTACAAGGGACTTTGTGGCACTGCAGAGTGACTAACAATGCAAGACGTCACCTGGACAGCAAGCAATGGGAAACTCGTACAGCTGTATTGATTCATGAGGGTTTCAAGAATCTAACTTATTATTAACTCTTCATAAACTGAAGGGTATTTTTCTTGTAACTGTCACTCAATATCTGCAACATCTAATACAATTATAATGCCATTCAAACATGATGAGAATAAAAATCTTAGCATGGAGGTTGGTGCATTTTAACTTCATCTTTTAAATAAAATCTTCTCCCATTTACACCAAACAGGCAATTTAATTTTTTTTGCTGGGTTTGGGCTGAATTTGGGCTAATTAGAATGAGATGGAAATATTTTACATGCAGAATTGACATTTGCTAATTCAACCAATTATGAAGAAAGGGATACAGTTTAATTGGCTAAATTATCCAACAGGGTGAAATGTTTCTTCTGCAGCATCAGTTTAGATCAATGATGGCACTCTGAGCATCAGGAGGCTGCAGGTACAAACTCCATTGCAGGACTTGAGGACACAATCTAGACTGACCTTTCTGAAGGAATGTTTGATTTCGACGTGAGATGTAAAACTGAGTCCCAATCTGCCTATTCAGGAGGACATTAAAGATTCTCATGGCATCACTTGAAGAAGAGGAGGGGAGTTCTCCTTGATATACTGGCCAACATTTAAGCCTCAAACTACAGCTACCAAACAGATTAACTAGTCTTTTGCTGCTTGTGCGTCTTTTACTGTGTACAAGTTTTCTGCCTGATTGTACTACCTGACAACAGTGCCAATACTTTGAATAAAAACATAATCCATTGGAAGTGAAATATTTTTGGGACATCCTGAAGGCGTAAAGGAATTAAGGTGGAGAAATTCGGCTGCTTTGTGCCTCCCGTTAGTGCCGAGGGCTGGTGGGGGGCTGCTAACGGGGTGCTAAGGGGTTAGCGACCGAGCACGACAAATTCAGCAACTCCAGCGAGTGACCCTACCGGTTTTGCGCGCGGGCTAACACTTACCGCCTCGGTCCCTAGCGCCTCGCAGATCGTGACATCATAAAATGCGCGGCGACCTGTTACCACCTCCTGCTGTATTGCCGGGCGTCAACAATGGCAGGAAGAGGAGGCATTGTCTGCTCGGGGCTGCTTGGGGAGCGCTAACTAAAGGCAGTGGTTTTCAGGTAGGCCAAACTTTATTCTTTGCACCAGTCTGGTGGCTGCTGAAAGTTTTTGAAGTCTCATTGCTGCTCGATGTCCAAGCCGACCACTCTCTGACAGAGATTGGGGCTGTAATGGCAGTCGCGCAGGTCCCCTGGCCACACAGAACTGAGCAGAGGAATGTTGTTAACCATCATTGGCCCTTCCCGTTAAGCGAGGGAGGGAAGCGGCCTCTGATGCCGGCAGCACTGCACTGAACATTCTTCAGCCCTCTCCCGCTACCACCTCGCTCTCGCACTTTAGCGCCCTAAGAGAAATGGTTAGCGCTTGATTTAGCACTTCACTGCCCTTTTGGAACGTTAAAGCTGAATTTCCTGGGAGTAGAAAATGATTATCACCTGGTGATACTTTTTGGAGATTTAAAAAGTTAGCACCACAAACGGGGCGCAATGGAATTTCTAACCCTAAGTTCGTTCTTCCTTGCATGATGGATTTAGTTCAAATGAAAGTAGGTTTAATAATTTCCCAGTATTCGCACCTGTGTGTGCTATCATTTTGCACCATGTCGGTTTTGAATGCTCGCAGTGAACATAAGAACAAAAGAACTAGGAGCAGGAGTGGGCCATTCGGCCCTTCGAGCCTGCTCCGCCATTCAATAATCATGGCTGATCTTCTAGCTCAACTTCACTTTCCTGCACTATCCCCATATCCCTTGATTCCTAGGCCCCAAGCTCTGGAACTCCCTGCCTAAACCTCTCCACCTTTCTACCTCTCTTTCGTCCTTCAAGACAGCTCCTTAAAACATACTTCTTTGACCAAGCTTTTGGTTACCTGCGCTAATTTCTATTTCTGTGGCTCGGTGTCAAATTTTTATCGCATAATGCTCCTGTGAAGTGCCTTGGGACATTTCACTACGTTAAAGGCACTATATAAATACAAGTTGTTGTTGTTAGTATCCAAAAATCTATCGATCTCCATCTTGAATATACTCATCCACAGCACTGTGGGGTAGAGAATTCCAAAGATTCACAACCATTTGAGTGAAGAAATTTCTCCTCATCTCAGTCCTAAATGGGTCAAACCCTTATTCTGAAAATGTGACCCTTAGTTCTAGACTCTCTAGCCAGCTGAAACATCCTCTCAGCAACCACCCTGTCAAGCCCTATAAGAATTTTATGATTCAATGAGATCACCTCTCATTTTTCTCAACTCGAGGGAATATAGGCATAGTCTCCTCAATCTCTCCTCATAGGACAATCTTCCCATCCCAGGAGTCAGTCTGGTGAACCTTCATTGCACTCCCTCTAGGCAAGCCTATCCTTCCTTAGGTAAGGAGACCAAAACTGTACACATTACTCCAGGTGTGGTCTCACCAAAGGCCTATATATAATCGCAGTAAGACCTCTGTACTCTTATACTCAAATCCTTTTGTAAAAAAGACTAACATATTTACTTTTCTAATTGCTTGCTGTACCTGCATGTTAACTTTCAGTGATTCGTGTACAAGGACAACCAGGTCATAAGAACTTAAGAACATAAGAAATAAGAGCAGGAGTAGGCCATTTGCCCCCTCGAGCCTGCTCTGCCATTTAATAAGATCATGGCTGGTCTGATCTTGGGCTCAGCTCCACATCCCTGCCTGTTCCCCATAATCTTTGACTCCCTTAGCGTTCAGAAATCTGTCTATCTTGACCTTAAATTTATTCAATGACCCAGCCTCCACAGCTTTTTGGGGCACAGAATTCCACAGATTTAAGACACTCTGAAAGAAATTTTTTTTCCTCATCTCAGTCCTAAATGGGCAACCCCTTATTCTTAAAATATGCCCCCTAGTTCTAGATTCCCCCACGAGTGGAAACATCCTCTCTGAATCTCATCATCATAGGCAATCCCTCGGAATTGAGGAAGACTTGCTTCCACTCTTTGCATGAGTTCTTAGGTGGTTGTACAGACCAATACGAGAACCACAATCACAGGTGGGACAGATAGTCATTGAGGAAAAGGGTGGGCAAGGAGCCTGGTTTGCCGCACGCTCCTTCTGCTGCCTGCGCTTGATTTCTGCATGCTCTCGGTGACGATACTCAAGGAGCTCTGCGCCCTCCCGAATGTACTTCCTCCACTTAAGGCGGTCTATGGCCAGGTACTCCCAGATGTCAGTGGGGATGTCGTACTTTATCAGGGAGGCTTTGAGGGTGTCCTTGTAACGTTTCCACTGCCTACCTTTGGCTTGTTTGCCGTGAAGGAGTTCCGAGTAGAGCGCTTGTTTTGGGAGTCTCGTGTCTGGCATGCGAACTACATGGCCTGCCCAGCGGAGCTGATCAAGTGTGGTCAGTGCTTCAATGCTGGGGATGTTGGACTGGATGAGAACGCTAACGTTTGAGCGTCTGTCCTCCCAGGGGATTTGCAGGATTTTGCGGAGACATCGCTGGTAGTATTTCTCCAGCGATTTGAGGTGTCTACTGTACATGGTTCATATCTCTGAGCTAAACGGGGGTGCGAGTATTACTACGGCCCTGTAGACCATGAGCTTGGTGACAGTTTTGAGAGACTGGTCTTCAAACATTTTTTTCCTCAGGCGGCCGAAGGCTGCATTGGAGGCAGTGTCGGATCTCGTCATCAATGCCTGCTCCTGTTGATAGGAGGCTCCCAAGATAGGGGAAGTGGTCCACGTTGTCCAGGGCCACGCCGTGGATCTTGATGTCTGGGGGGTAGTGCTGTGCAGCGAGGACAGGCTGGTGGAGGACCTTTGTCTTACTAATGTTTAGCGTAAGGCCCATGCTTTCATATGCATCGGTAAATACGTCGACTATGTCCTGGAATTCAGCCTCTGTGTGTGCACAGACGTAGGCATCGTCTACGTACTGCAGCTTGACGACTGAGGTTAGAGTGGTCTTGGACCTGGCCTGGAGGCGGCGAAGGTTGAACAGCTTCCCACTGGTTCTGTAGTTTAGTTCCACTCCAGCGGAAGTGAGATGGAGCATGGCAGCAAGGAAGATTGAGAAGAGGGTTGGGGCGATGACGCAGCCCTGCTTGACCCCGGTCCGGACGTGAATTGGGACTGTGATGGATCTGTTGGTAAGGATCACAGCCTGCATGTCATCGTGGAGCAGGTGGAGGATGGTGACGTACTTTTGGGGGCATCCGAAACGGAGGAGGATGCTCCATAGACCCTCACAGTTGACAGTGTCAAAGGCCTTTGTAAGGTCGAAGAAGACCATGTATAAGGACTGGTGCTGTCCCTGCATTTCTCCTGCAGCTGTCGTGCTGCAAAAATCATGTCCGTTGTGCCTCGGAGGGGACGAAATCCGCACTGCGACTCCGGGAGGAGCTCCTTGGCCACGGGGAGAAGACGGTTGAGGAGGACTCGAGCGACGATCTTCCCAGTGGTCAATAGCAGGGAGATTCCTCTGTAGTTTCCACAGTCAGACTTGTCCCCTTTTTTAAAGATAGTCACGATCACTGCATCTCTAAGATCTCCTGGCATGCTCTCCTCCCTGCAGATGAGCGAGATGAGGTCGTGTATTTGTACCAGTAGTGCCTCTCCACCATACCTCAATGCCTCAGCAGGGATTCCATCCGCTCCCGTAGCCTTGTTGTTTTTTAGCTGTGTTATGGCTTTTTCTACCTCGTGCAGTGTTGGGGTCTCACTGAGGTGGTGGCGGGTCGCATGCTGCGGAATGGAGTCGAGGACACTCGAGTCAAAGGCAGAGTCTCGATTGAGGAGATCTTCGAAGTGCTCCTTCCACCGTGCCCTGACTGCCTCGGTGTCCTTGATGAGTGTTTCCCCATTCTTGGCCAGCAGTGGGGTGGGGCCTTGGGTGTTTGGTCCGTAGGTGGCCTTGACTGCGAATCCTCGCACTCACAGTCCACTGCCGCCGACTGTCGCCCACTGCCGCTGACATTCCTCCTCGGGTTCTGCCCAGTGCCAGTTTCGATCTGGTCTGGAGTGGGTGGGTCAGGGAGAGCCACCGGAAATAGGCCACTGATGTCAGCGGAGTGGCATAATTGGACTCCCACCTGCTGAGATGCCAGAACGGGGGTGGACCGCTGCGAAAAGGCTGGTCTGTCGCTGACGGTAAATATGAAGAGCTGAAAGAAAAGGTGAGTAAACATTTTTAATTGTTTACTTCACAGGGACTTACCTGTATGGGGTCCCCTGAAAGTATTCCAATGTTTTTTTCAAATTATTTTTCTTTGCAGGTCTTCGACCCTCCATGGGTCCGACTCCATTCTCAGCGGCACTTGAGCGCCTTTGCCATCAAGATTGGGAGCTCCCGCCGGCTGCCGCCCAGATTGGCAGCATAAGTCCCTCATTTTGCCGCTCCGCCGTCCTTTCAAGGACCTTTTTGATGAAAACCCCACCCAAAGTACCGTCAGGGACCTCGGCCACCATTGGTGGTCCTTTGGGCGGCACTTGGGCGGGCGGGGGCCTTCACCAAATTCGGGCCCATGATATGGTCTCACCAATACCGTGTACAATTGCAGCAGTACTCTCCTGCTTTTATACTCCATCCCCCTTGCAATAAAGGCCAACATTCCATTTGCCTTCCTGATTACTTGCTGTACCTGCATACTAACTTTTTGTGTTTCATGCACAAGGACCCCCAGGTCCCTCTGTACTGCAGCATTTTGTAATTTCTCTCCATTTCAATAATAATTTGCTTTTTTATTTTTCCTGCCTAAGTGGATAACCTCACACTTTCCCACATTATACTCCATCTGCCAAATATTTGCCCACTCACTTAGCCTGTCTATATCTCTTTGCAACTTCTTTGTGTCCTCCTCACAACTTGCTTTCCCACACATCTTTGCATCATTAGCAAACTTGGCTACATTACATTCGGTCCCTTCATCGAAGTCATTAATATAGATTGTAAATAGTTCAGGCCCCGGCACCGATCCCTGTGGCACCCCGCTAGTTACCGTTTGCCAACCGGAAAATGTCCCATTTATCCCGACTCTCTGTTTTCTGTTAGTTAGCCAATCCTCTATCCACACTAATGGTCCAGAAATTCCGGCCTCCCGGGACCATACGGAGTGTGTGTACGGACCCGGGAAGGCATCGCAAAAGCTGGTTTTCAGCACACAATGCGCATGCGCTGAAAACTGGCATTTTCGATCTCCTCCGCATCTCGGCAGCCAGGACATTTGCATGGGCAAGATCGCAGTATTTACCCATATTTTTCCCTGAGGATGTCCTGAAAACTCTTGAGCCTGAAAAAAGCAGGTGCATAGCCTACTTTTATAGACGTAAGAGTTTTAAAATACACAAAAACATAATAAAATAAAATTTAAAAAACACATTTTAAACCATAATTAAAAAAACTTTTTTTTTAAATCGGAAAAATATATATTTTTTATAATACATAAATAAATTGAATTTAAATTAATAAAAATATGTGGTGTATTTTTCAATGTTTTTATTTATGTTTTGGGTGTTGTGGGGTGTGGGGAGGGTTCTCTATCATAATAATGGGAACTCCATCTTACAGAGTTCCCATTACTGTGAATGAGAAAATACTTTACCTTGATTGGCTGCCCAGAACCATGTGACTGCAGTTCCAGCCCTGCGGACGTCCAGATGTGCACGCGCTCCGATGCGCAATCAGTGGAGGCCTCAGGACCGGAATCCCTTGAGGGTGCAGCAGGCTCAGGTAAGTGCACATCCTTTTAAACTTTTTTATCCGATTGCTCGCGGGAAGCAGCCGACTGGGATTTCTTGGCCATTATATTATCCCCAGCCTGTGCAGTAACATTTTATGTGGCACCTTATCGAATGCCTTCTGGAAATCCAAATACACCACATCCACTGGTTCCCCTTTAACCACCCTGCTCGTTGCATCCTCAAAGAACTCCAGCAACTTTGTCAACCGTGATTTCCCTTTCATGAAACCATGCTGACACTGCTTGACTGTATTATGCTTTTCCAAATGTCCTGCTACTGCCTCCTTAATAATGCACGCCAGCATTTTCCCAACGGCAGATGTTAGGCTAACTGGTTTATAGTTTCCTGCTTTCTGTCTGCCTCCTTTTTTAAATAGGGGTGTTACATTTCCGGTTTTCCAATCTGCTGGGTCCTCTCCAGAATCCAGGGAATTTTGGTAGATTATAACCAATCTCTATCCACTATCTTTGCAGCCACTTCTTT